>NC_089729.1:18802534-19126820 GCF_035083965.1 Branchiostoma lanceolatum
TACTGCTATAGTATTGGACAAAAATGTTCGTGGTGGTTTTAAGCTCGCGGTAAAACGGTCATTGCGAAAACCGCGTACATAAAACCACCGCGAACATACCTGGATTCACAGTATTATTCCTATATGCAGGTAAAAGGCCAAGAATATGTCTTTGTACGTCTATTCGCAGCGATAATGAATAGAAATTTCTTCGACAGCTACATTGCACGATCTTACATTTTTTGCAGACTGCATTTTCTGCTCCTCGCAGATCGATATATTTCCACAACGCTACGTATATGAGAATTTTTAATTTCAATCTATCAGCGCCATATTGTAGCGAGCTGTAAACAACCTCCGTGGAAAATTACGTTACAGACCTCACAACGATCCAATCAATTATCACTGTATATAGATAAGAATGGCTATTGTTAACCGCCTGGTAGACATAATAACTGCAGCCAACCCGCATTGTAATGTGGCCAATTGAATATGAGAAATTATCTTCAGTCCTGCTATAGTTTGAATAATTTATTGCATAGGCGTTTCCCTGTTGACCTATCTTGGCAGCAAATTAAACTTCGTGGTCATTTTACTAAGGTGCCAAACCATCTACTACTCGAACAGTGGACTTTTGTTCAAGAATCTTCTAAGGGTTTGTCCTATAGATACATTTTACTTTCACAGGTTTTCAGATGTGAAAAAAACGCCAAGATGGGTGTGTTTCCCTAAGTACACAAAATATTCGGATTGGTTATAAGTTGTAGCCAAGTCCTAATTCTTGGAACGAGACACTATGAGATGAATGTTCGGATTGTAATTTTTTGTCGAAAGCGATATTTCAAAGAAAATACGCGTTTTATGTGTTATAAAAACGAAAATCATTCAAGTCTCTCCGCCTGTAGAAATTTACAAACCCTTGTTTTGAAAGTTTATGGCTCAACTCGATATGTCAATGCCATGTAGAATACTTCGTAGCTATTTCTTGACCGACTTTTCGTAGTGGAAACAGTGTTATTATCGAACTTGTAGACGTCGTAGTCCTTGATAAGGTTAGTAGAGCAAGATGTTATGTTGCAATAAACGCTGGATTGGTAATTTTGCTACTTTGAAAGGATACTAGACTGAGTAGTCATAGGTGGAGGCTATCATTAAATCTATTTTGGCAGTCTCTGTTATGTGTCTTTGCTTCAAATTGAGTAAAATATATGTTTCGCCTGCAGCTTGTAAGGTTAGAAGTTAAATTCATAATAATGTAGTATTGGCGACATTCCAAAATCACCGTAATGTTTCTTTCAGAAAGAGGAAAGGGATAAAACATCCTACTACCCCTGACAAAAGAAGTCCTTTTCAGAAACTTTACCGATAGTAATATACACATAACCTATAGTTAACTTGGTTTAGAGTAATTTGGTAAAAGCTTACCACTAAGCTGACCGTAATTTAATACAAAGGACTACTGGATTAAAAAAAAAGTTACATATTGATGTTTTCTTGGGGCGCAAGCCTTTCCGTTCTCGTAAAGGTCTGGTATTAAAACGGAATGTTTTGCGATGTTGTAAGCTTATACGAATAGAGAATTACCACTTTTAGACTAGATGAGATGGACGTGAGTCGACCGGGTGCAGAATTTTTTGTAGGCAGTTGGTTGTGTGTTTGTGTGTGTGTGTGTGTGTGTGTGTGTGTGATGAAGAAATAGAGCAAAACACATGTCATAATTTTCTGTATTTTTGCGGGTTAATTTGAGTAATTGTCATTATCATGGACGTGGAAGTTGCTGCATTTAAAAATTATGATTATGTTGTTTTTATTACAAATGGCAAAGGGACAAAAATATCCTTGTTACCTCTGTAGATAGTCGTCGACGGTAGAAATCTGGTTTATATGCTTTACAGTTTGACTGTTTTTGTATGTAAAATGTTTTAGTGTATATTATCAAGGTTTCTTGATAATACTGGCTCCATTGAAGCTATCTATAAAGAGTCCATAACAACAAAATAAAGTGCATCAATGCGTGTTTATACCGGAGGGAAATTTCCGTTCAAGACCTCAATAGATTTCAAGCGTCAAACTGATGGAAACTTGTTTGTAACTGAAAAAATTAGCTGTTAGAGTTTTGAAGCCGCGCGCTAGTACGGACTTGCACAGGCCTAGATGTTGAGTGGTGCGGCCGTACGCTTGCAACCGGGAAGTGCCTTGTGTGGTGTAGCTATAAGTGCAGTTTGTAATTGCCATAAACCAAGATTGTATATAGTGAAGCTGTTGTCAAATTTTGCAGATGTAAATGGGCTCAACACAGAATGAATGACCTTCAGTTGTTGCATTTCTAATAGCTACATTTCGAACGCGTCCATGTAAACACGTATTACAACATGGAAGTCTATGGGAAGAAAAAACTAATAGATGAGACCTTATTCCGATTAACAACGGCTTACTTTAAAGTTAAACTCATGTTAAACTCATGCACTGTCATTCTACAATTTTTCTGCGAAAGCGAAAACAACAATGAAGCTCGTTCGTGGATAGAAAGTTGTTTCTTGTTCACATGCAATATCTCAACTTTTTTCTTAATTTCCCCCATTGCTTGTCGTCTTATACGAGAATTGTAACAACGCCATTTGTGACGGTCTGACAACCTAATAACCTCATTACTATTGTATAGGGATACCAGGGACATTCTATATATTGGCCTTGAGGGATACGAAGGTCGATTGTTAACCGCCCGGTACGCGCGATGATTGTAGTCGTTAGGCATTGTAATGTAGCTATTTGAATATGAGCAATTAATCATTTAGCCCTGCTGCAGATTGAATAATTTATTGCATAGGCGTCTCCCATATTTGGCGAGTTTGATACCGGTGATCATTTCGGCTAAGAAAGCGGGCTAAAGAAGCACAAGTCTTTTTAGGAAATTGCAGAGAAAGCTAAAATGTCCTCTGTGAGAGGTATAGCTTGTAATAATTTTTTGCTTCCCTCCCAAGGGAGCAAAATCTTATGTTTTTGACTTCCCTATTTCTCTCTCTCCCTCTCGCTATTTCTCTTTCTCTCTCTTGGTGTGTGTAAGTGTGAGTGTGTTTCCTTATTTTTAATTTCATTATATTTTTGCATTTGTTTGTGTACCGCCCAACAGAATCATGAAGATTCAACTTCTGATACTTGCCTTTCTGGCTTGCACGGCCTGTGCCAAGCCACTGAAGGCTGCTGAGGAGCCAGAGAAGACCAACGGTGATGCGCAGGCAGCCGATGGGCATGAGAGGACCTCTGGACTCGGTCGGCTGACTGAGGTAGGGCCGGTTCACTAGAGTCGAGAAATCTCTCGTTGCACCGAGCCATATTTTTGCTTATGAACGTTACTGCATTTTGCTAATTGATTCGGTTTATTAATAGTGGGATTGTGATATTTTGAGAGATTAGACTGCTTTATTTCAACAATTCTTTTTGTTTTCTATGCACAGTGTAGAAAGCAATGTAACGCGCATGTCAAATTAAGGTCAACAACCTGTTGCAGACTTTTAATTCACGATAAGCATTATACTTGTATTATACTTTTAGGCAACATACTTATTGATGATGTACGTATGATTTAATATTACATACTGTACATACAACCTTAAATCTATTTATGAATACATGCGTGAGTTGCAAGGTGAAGCTCAAGGTTAAGGCTAGAACTGCAAAACATAAAAATGCAATACTGGAAAAAAACTAAGTGCGCTTCAATTTACGCATCTGTATTTCCAAAAAATGTATCACATATGCAGCAGCCACTTATGTAGCAGCGCGTTATATATGGAGGACACCATTTTGACCATCACTATTTCACGCTGGACATAAATTTTCTTTTTTGTCGACAGAACCCGGATGTAGGACCAGGTCCAGGTTTCTATGACTGGATGGAAGATCACGTCACATTACGAGGTGTTGAGGGATCGTTCAACACTGACAAAGTACCTTACGGTACGTGTGTTTTGACATATTTTAAACCTAGAAATCAAAAGCCTAAAAAGCCCCTGAAATAATTCATCAATGGTGGTCGAAAACTCATGAGCGTTGTCAGCTTGTTGTATTATTTGATACCATGTTCCCTTATTGGTTCCACAATTGTGTATGTTCAAGTAAATACAACAATATTGCTGCCATCACAGGTCCCTTACGTGGCCCTGAAGAGCCAGCCAATCGGAACGTGCGTGCTGTGAGTGGAAGTGAAGGTTAGTTTAGAGAACAATGATAAACGTGTAGACTTACGTATTTGTAATGTAATTTGGGACGATTGGTACCGGTATACCCCAACCATGTATATTGCTGTAAAAGGGTTTAAGTCTTGTGTTTTTTCTATCTAATTCCATCGATACATTAAACCAATTGTAGATTTGATTATATAAGAGGGTTGGACTTTCCTTAACGAGTCAAACTTTTTTTTTTTACTTTCTGCATGGGCTACCTCAGATTACAGGCCTCAGGTCAAAATTGAAAAGTAAAATGTGGCAGGATATTTGATTTTGAAAGGGGTCAACTATACAAAATCTATTTTCTGAGTAAAAGTAATATTCGAATAACTCATTTTGCATGAATTTGTCTTTGCCAACTACATTAAAAATGGACGAATTGTTTATAGTGTGTGTGCTTGCTTGCGTGTGTGTGTGTGCTTGCGTGTTATGTGCTTGCGTGTGTGTGTTTCCCTCCGTGTGTGTGTGCTTGCGTGTGTGTGTATGTGTGTGTGTGGTCATCATCATCATATATCGGCCTGTATCAGCCGGGACAAAACAAGATATTTCACTCCAGATTGCTCTATCAAACATCTTTTTCTGTGTGTGGTAAATAGATTTCTACTACATTTATAGCACACTATCTTCACAAATCGAGTTTTGTTTTTGTTCTTGAAACGTGCCTACATTTCAATGTGATCCTCAAGAGACAAAAGCAAATCGAGAAAATAATATTCCCTTTACAGTTGATCCTAAGTGGCTTAACGGACTGGAGAGCCGGGTGGTGGACTTCTTTCCCACTAAGTACCAAGCCCCGCCTTGGAATGCCGTGGACTGTTCACCGGACACCATGTGGAGACCTAAATCCGGTATAAAAGTAAACAACAGGAAGCACTGGATAATCGTGGACATGCAGGGACGGTATAGGGTTTACCGGATCAGGGTCGTCCAGGGTGGAAACCCCACCAACGACATAAAGGACTTTGTGCTGGAGATGTCGTCCGTTCACCCATATGTGTGGGAAGTCGTGATAAGATCGGACGCTATCCTGGTCGGCACCACGAGCCCACAGCACTTTGGGGACTTTGACGTGACGTCGCAGTATTGGAGGATCACTTTGAGATCTACCTCAGGGTGGCCTGTTAAGATAAGCGACTTCTGCTTCTTTGGGCACAAAGGTTAGCACGCTCTTTTTCTTTAATTGTTTTTGGCCAACTGCCTGGGTGCGCGCGTGTGTGCTTGCGTGTCCAGCGCAATATCTTAAAAACAGGATTGTGTTTAACCATACTTGATGATTGCAAACATATACAAGGATTAAAGAGAGATGTACACAAACAATGAACTGTCAATGATTCAAAATAGGAATATATTTGCAGTTTTAACCCTCATCCGACCGACACATTTTTTGCGACGAATCTTGTAGTATGGGCCTCAATTTATTGTGCCCCCTAAATATATTTCTGGTAGATCTCTTTTGTAATTATTGTACATATACTGTTTCATAAATCTATCTTCTGTAATTAGCATGTTTGTGTTTCAGAAATGCTCAGTCCACAGTCCCTCACCTGCTCAACAGCAACTTGTAATTCACTTGGCCTCAGCTGGATCAAGCCAAGTGATCCCATCATCGGATACAGAGTGAACTACACTCTGCTTGGCAACAGTCCTCTCGATGTGATTACAGCCGACATCGGTCCGGTAAACGAAGAACACGTTCTCCGAGATGTCCAAGCTGACCTGGAATACATCGTAACACTCGTGGCTGTTGGGTTATATAAGGAAAGCTCACCACTTACCGTCACCTGTTTGACATGTGAGTTTGATTACACATAATTTTGATGTCAACATCATTCTGTATAATTAGGTCTAAGCCGTGCACAGTGTTTTGCATATTTTGGGACTCAAGTATAATTCTTATATCAATATGTGATGCTCCTTTACCTAACAGTGACGCCCCCACCTGAGGACTTTCAGATGACATACACCACAGAGACGTCCGTTACAGTCGCGTGGAAGCAGAGGACCAATTCCCTCGCTATCTACCACAGGATCTGGATAAGGCGTAGTGATACTGCCGATAGCCTGTTCACACAGCTAGTACCCACAGGTCAAACTGATCTGACATTTACTGACCTCACCCCGGCCACAGAGTATGTGATATCGGCCACAAGCTTCAACAGGCAAAACGGGGGGCCAGCAGTTAACCTTACTGTTGCAACAAGTAAGAAAACATATTTTAATATGGTATTGGACATTGGTCATATCTTAATGTTTACAATACCAATACATATCTAAAAGCACCCTTTACGGCCTTTGGGCTGATTAAGTAGTTTACCTTTCTTGTTAAAATTGAACGACTTGGATATAATCAAATATTTCGTACCTTTGTTTAGTATCATATTAGTCATTGAAACTAAGACCGCCAGAATAATAGCCGATAAAAATACTGCCAAACGTTTATAAAAAAATTAAAGAAAAAACGAAAATAGGACATGAGATTTTTTCATATTGATGTATGACAATTTGAATAATAGCATCTCCATTTTCCCCTTGTTTTTGGTCTATAGTTTAACATAATGCATATGTTAGCATGATTATGAAATACTACTTAATATACTATCTTTAACTAATGAACACATTTTACCCGTTATGCTCAGTAACGGACAGTCCAATGGCATTGGAGGTTGAACAGAAGACAACCAACACTATAACAATCTCATGGGTACCACCTAAAGCTGTCCTTATCGCTTACAACATAACCTACGCAGAAAATGGAAGGAGTACCCCCATTATGACGCCAGGGGATGCAGACAGCTGTGAACTGACAGATCTGGTTCCTGGTACTCAGTATGACATAGACTTGGTGGCCGTAAGCAGTGTGGGGAAGAGCATCGCCATCGGTATCAGTGTTGTCACAGGTATGTAATAGATGGTCATTAGTAGAGCAGGAGCTTAAATACAGAGGTCATAATACAACAATGTGCTTAAAGTTGATAACGTTCAGAACAAAACTGCTATTTTTTTCTGTGCAATTAAAAGCTGAGACTGGTTGGTTATATTTTTTTTTCACTGTTTCATGTAATAAGACTTGAATTTGCATACTTTACATCGTCCATGAATTAAACTTTGCCTTGTACTTTACTTTTCTAATTCTGCTGATAGTGAATTTCATACATGTACATCATATACCAATTATATAACTTGCCTATTCTATCTTTAGACACAGATCCCCCTTCGAGTTTGAGAGTCACCAAGTCCTCCACGACATGGATGTTTCTGGAATGGACGCCAGCTGTGGCAAACATTCTGTACTACGACGTGGACATTTCAGATGAATATGGCAGAGAAATAACATTGATGAGGTAAAAAAAGGGTTGCGAAGACATCAAAGCGATGTCTCATGTTGACATTATTAGAGCTCACAATATCTAGCGAGTTCAAAGTGTGCAGGAATGTCCAATTCTAAAATCAAGTTTATCTTGAATATTTTATACGAGAGAGTTGGTCATATGTTAATTCAAATGTGGTAAAAGTAAAACACAACCGTCAAACGGTTGCTATCAATGTTATTAGCGCATGCACTAGCATGCGGAACACATTTCATATATAACATGTTTATAGCCATATGTAGAATCGAGATGTCTCTGATAAATAAGTTTTGCCATAATTTGTACCTTCAACAAATAATTTGCAATAGGGAATCATATGGTTATACACTGTTTACGTGTGTCGTGACAGCTATATTTTCTCACCACTCTGTAGCAACCTCTTCAAAAGCAATAAAATCATCAACTTTACTTTACTTTTACTTTGCTCTATAAAACATCTAAGAAATATTCTTTGTGCATAAAGGCTTTATGTCAAATGTTTTTCGTATAGGCTTGATGGGCACAAAACGTCCTACAACATCACAGGTCTCGTGCCAGAAACCACATACGTCATCAAGATGGCGGCCTATAGCGAGTATAGTCGTAGCGTGGATATCACTTATTCAAATAGTACAGGTATAATGTCTGTTTGTATTATGTTAAAAATCTAAAAACAATAATTTAGGATAGAATGATTTCGATAGGAAATATCATTATTATGGAAAGTGTATCTAGCTGTTTGACTTTCCAATTCATGTTCCAAATATTTCGATTGTTTTTTGGACATTGGTGAACTTTATGCTGAATTTTGATTTCGCAACAAACATTGGTGCCTTAACAACTTTACTTTTGTACGATCGATTAAGTTGTACCGTATAAAAACATCTAAGAAATATGATCTGCCCATATACTAGGCTCCATGTCGTCATTGGAGGTCAGCACTGTTGAATCTTCACACAAAACGACAAAAGCGTCCACTGCGGATAGATTGAGAACTACTCCATCAACCTCTTCTCCGTTTTGGACAGAGTCGACAACAGCTCTGAATGTCGAAGGTACTATATGTATAACGATGTACATGTGACCTTAGCAGTACATACATATTGTTTTCTTTTTTAAATCTATCTTTGTGCAATTGATTGTCACACGTTATTACGATGTCTCCAAAAACTATCAGTGAGGTCCGATAGTTAAGAATACGCAAAATTCGTGTGAAGTTCTAGGTCGAAACGTGTTTAGGGATATTCAGTATTAATTAATGTTTTTGAATATATTAGTCAAGAAAACAAATCGTTAACTCTTGTTTTGCAAATGTCAATAAGATAAATAGATCATTGAGAAAACATTTCAGCAAATGTTGAAAAGGAGGCTAAACTTAAATTGAAAAGTCTAATATACTTTGCTAACTATACCCAAAGTCAATACCTCACTTGTTTTACATGTCCGCCATAGTTCATTACAAAACCAAGGTGAATACGGCTTTTTAGTCTGGCTTTCCTGAGTATGGATTTAGAGTAATTTTCCGACGAATTGAAGGGAATCGTGGAGATAGTGAGCATTGAATTGGGAAACTTCCTCGAAAGTTCGTCCTCATGAAAGCCAGATTCAAAATCCTTGTTCTTACAGAATGGGAAATTCCGAGACCTGACGCCATATATTATGACCTTACAATTTATTAATTCAAACATCAGAACGGCCCAAGTTACAAATGACGGAAGAGCCCTGAACTATGGCGGACTTATGTAAAACAAGTGTTGAGTCGACTCTAGGGTATACTTAGCAAAGTACAATAACATTTTCAATTTAAAGTTTAGTTCCTTTTAAGGACTTGAAATTTAGATTCTAAAAGGAACATGGAGATGCCCCTTATTATCGGTAAAAATTGAATTACAAATATACAAGTAGTAAATGATTATATACTGTTAACGTGTGTCGTGAAATATATGTTTATCTCATCATTTTGTAGCAATAGAATCAACGACCGTTTTGGCTGACGACACAACCACGGGCCAACGGACCACTGCAAACTATAGTAAGATTGTTCAACAGTGTTATCTATTTAATGTTACGTGCACATCCCTAATTGTAGTGGAGTACGTTATAGTTGAAGCTTCTGGCAAAATCCTTCTAATAAGGCATCGAAAATTGTGTCGAAAAATAGAAAATAAAATGAATACTTTTATCGTTACTTAAGATTAGGCATTGCGTAGTTTTAATGATCTTAAGTAAGTTGACAATTTGCATTACGTAACTTCATATCTTTAATGACATGTTACTCTTGTTCACAGTACCATCAACAGGGAAATCAACAAAGCCTCCACGTATCCAAGAAACATCGAGAGCAGGTATGTGTTTGTGTTAGGAGTGCGTGTGTGGAGGGGGTGGGGGTTGGTTGGTGGCCATTGTAAGTTGTTTGTGATATATTCTCAGAAAACAGGTGATGTACTCTGTCACAAAAATATGTATGATGCCACAAGTTTTAAATATCAAAGTCTGATTGAATTGAGACAGATAATATCTGAGTATGTTTCAGGCATAAAAGAATATACAACTTCTCCTAAACGGACTACCGAAGACCCAGGTGAAAAGGTACGACGCATTTTGATCATTGATACCAAATATAATTACATCTTATCGATCAACATTTGCGTCCAAATTGAAATTATTTTTCTATGCAGCATTATTTCTTTTACCTCTGTATAGGCCATCAAACGGATGTCAAAATACATTATTACTGATACTTTATTCCCTTTAACACTTAATAGCTCCAGAAGCTCGTACAAGGCCTGGAACAAAGTGTAACAGAAGTAAATGGACCAGAGGACATTCTTGCTGTGTCGTCCAACATCAACGAGATCATCAAACCTGGTGATGGCTTTGAGTCAGAAATACCACCCTCAGTGTTGGTGAGCTTGGCTCTACTTTGTCTCAATTGATCTGTAATTTTGTCCATAGTAGTAAGAAACATAGGATGTTCATAGAGAGGAATGTGCCGGCCTCTTCATTGTGTACCGCTTTTTTTGGATTCACTTTGTATCTTTTCTGGACAGCAAACTACCGCGGGGATCATAGAGAAACTTGCTTCTGCCGCTAAAGGATCACAGGACATATCTATTGAGAATATGGGGACCATAACAGATGGTGAGAATGATTAATGTTATATTTCTATAATTCTTAGTTCCCGAGTGAAACTCATTCAAGAACTCATTGCATTGGGGTTACCGTAAATTGACTGTTTTCCTGGAAGAGGCCATGATAAAAGATACCGTCTGTACATGTGGTGCTTTATTTTGATTTCGCATTTTCAGTTTATTACTTTACTACTTACTTTATATTATTGTATTTTAATCAACTCACTTTACCTTAATTGCATTGAATTTTATATGATTTAATGTAATGTAATATAATGTAATGTGATGCAATGTAATTTATGTGTTATTCAATGTAATGTGTTTTAATTTAATCTAATTTGATTTAATTTAATTCAATTTAACCTATTCTAAGCCAATCTTATTTTTAATTCAATCTAATTTCATTTCATTTTCTACTCTACTCTACTCTACTATGATCTTTTTATTTCCCAGAAATACTTTACTCGAAACCTTTGACGTGTATAAAAACTAATAATACATACGACGCCATTGCCATTTGATAAATTTGTTTTTAAGCTAATTTCTTTCTTCTTTGTCTTTCAGCCTTGTTACAGGCGGCTTCAGCAGTTATCGATGTGTTACCGAAAACAGAAACACAGACTGACAGTAACTCCGACGTGTTTGAAAGTGATCTTATCGACACGAGTTCCATTGACCTCTCCCCCAAGCAGCAGATAAAGATTTTAAAAGAGAAGGAGAGGGAAAAGGAGGAAATGGTAAGAATTCAAATGACCTGTGAATTTTCGTAATAAACATGGTTTCTGATATCAAAACATTGCATTATCATTAAATCTCTTATCATGAGTTGTAAAACAACTGCCGAAGGTCTCTTTTAACTATTAACCCTTTTTGTCTTTCTATCTAATCAAGCAACGAAAGGCGTCGCAGTCTATTGTGGTGTCTTTGGACCAGGTTGCTGAAACACTGCTGACGTTGCAACCCGAGGATGTGAAGTATCACTCAAGCTTTAAAACAGAAAACATCGCTGTCAATGTGGCGAGGTTTTCCTCCGACGAAGAACTCATCCTTGACTCAGGAGACATTGTGGCAACTATCCCACCAACACCTGGGTCTAAGAAAAACGACATGCGGGATGTCAAGGTAGGAAAGACACACATAAGCTCAAGCACCCCCCTCCCCCCAAGCACGATGCCTTGTCCATTCTACTAGCATGTTACAACATCGTCAAAGATGTAGTGATGTGTACGAGACAGCGCATACTGTTCAACAAATGTCAAAGTCACTTCGTACATTGTTAGATTAGTAATCCATGAACTGTTATATTTTGTGTTACAGACGTTACTTTTCAAGAAGAACCCATATTCATGGAGTGAATCAACCGGAGGACAAAATATCTCGTCATCAGTGACGTCTCTGACGATCGAATCAAAGAATTCCGGAAGCGAAAGCAAAGGTCAAGAAGTAAAGATGGATATTCCATTTGTACCGGCCCAAGAGAGAGGACAGCCAACCGGCCGGCCATCACAGGTAACGACAGAAAGACAAAGCACGACAGAAGATGACACCAACGGCACAACAATGGCGTACCATGCCTTCAATGTTCAGTACGATAACGTCATCCCTGTTGTCCGTATGAACTGGTGGGATGTAGAAGCGACATTTCACGTCTACATCTCCTACGGATCTCCTCCAACTGAAGAAAAGTATGACGAGAAAAGAGTTATCAAGGAAGACGGATATGAAGCTTGGCTTCGGGGGACAGATTTTTCAAAATCCTTCATCCCCAACACAACTAACCGTGGCGGACGGATTCTGTATGTTGGAGTACAGAAGTTAGGTGCGTTTTCCCAATGAAACATTATTAACTTTACCTGTATGCTGTCTGTTTATCTAACTTGTAGCGATGGTGAAACTTGTATATACATATATTCACAGGATCGGTCAGCTTTGCCAGACATCAACAGCAGCCTACCGTGCAGATCCTGAGCAAGGATGACTACACACTGTCGATATCAGCTGTAGGCTGCTCCTCTTGGAAGGGCAGTGATAATCAATGGAAGCTGGAGGGATGTGATGTAAGAAATGTTTACAGCTATTATCACCTACCGACCTACCTAATATCTCAAACTGACTTGGTCGCCGGGGGGGGGGGGCTGAGACACTGAGTTGGCCAGTTGTGGCCAGGCGTCTAATTAGATTAGTGGAGCATCAACTGATACAAATAATGCAAATAAATTCCTAATTTGCATAATTAATGCAAAAACGCCATAATTCATCTAATTGGAAAATTATAGGACTGTCGATATTGCAACATGTGTAAGTTAGGTAAAGGTGTTTATGACCAAGCATATATTATGCAAATGTGTAAGTAATTTGCATGAATAGAATTGTTCATGGAGACATGAGGTGGTGGAACTCTTGTTGTTTCTGTACTGTTAAGATAATACATAATACGGATTCCTGCCTCACTCATTTTCATCGGCTAACATTGAACCCATGACAGGCTGACATTGATTTGGACCATGGGACCATCAGTTGCCGGTGTCACATGACGGACAGGAAGGTCTCTGTGGGGACCATGTCTCTTCCACTTCCCAACTCCATCGACTTCATCAACGCGTTCAAGAATTTCCGCCATCTGAGCGAAAACTCCGTGGTGTTCTCCATCGTGGTGTCTGAGTACATCCTGTACATCCTCCTCATGGTCTTCTTTTGCGTGGACTTTCACCGTATATGGGTAAGTATAAAGTTGGTTCATTTTTAACTTTATCAATCCTTAAACGGTTGTTATGCTTTTCCATTGCCAAGGTGATCTTGCCCAGTCCTTTAACAGGCGATATGGATTTGACACGTACAGTACGTAAGCAAATACATCCGATAGCCGTGTGGATCATGAAAATGTAGCTTTGTATGATTAGTGTTGCAGTTCATTATGTTGTATTTTTTTTTCTAGATCTAGATCAATATGATTTTGAAATTACTGATTTTGATGAGGCCAAATTTATCCAGCTATTTAAGCTCAGGTCTGACAGTTTCTTTTTTATACTTCCTTAGATGACTCTTCGTCATCCGGCTTCCCGGATAAGCCCCATTTCTGGAGAGAGTGGAGGAGAGAACAACCAAAGGAAGCCGCTGGACAAAGTGAGCCTGCTCCCTCCTGACAGGATGCCTGCACCTCACGTCTATCAAATCACGGTCACCACCGGGTCCATGTTCGGGGCAGGGACCACGTCACGTATCGGCTTCCAACTCTTCGGGTCAGAGGGCACATCTCCAGTCAAGATGCTGAACCCAGAAGGAGAGGTCGGTGTTGTAGCTCAGTAACGTTCTCAGCATTCACAATTTGTTTTTAACTAAAACTTTTTCAGGTATACCATATGATATTCCTGTATTGACATTTGTTTGCTGCACTGTTTTGTTTACAAATATAGAAATACCCTTCAGAAACACCCATACGATATTGATACTCGCATGTTGAAGCGCCAAATCGACTCAACAGTATTTCACAGACATATCGGCAAGACATATGGGTTTGTTTTTATGGCTGGGGTATTAAAGACAAAGGACAAAGATGGCAATGACAATGAAAGAGGTGCCTGATATACAGCATCACTTTTCTTGTCGCAAACAGCATAAACAACGTAAACGAGATATAATCTTTATTCATCGTTGCTAATTACAGGCTTTGGTGCGAGGAAGCATCTTGCATTTTGTCATGCCTGTGCGAGAGTCACTTGGAGAAGTGATGACGTTGCACATCTGGCATGACAACTCTGGGGAAGACGACACGTCATCGTGGTTTCTCGGAAGTTTTGTCGTCAGAGATATAGAAAAGGATGTGGCGTAAGATGGAAAAAAAACCCGACCTCTTTATCGAAATTGTTTTGAGTTTGGTCTCTTCGCTACACTACAAGCAATGCCCAACTACATCTTTTATTCTATCTTGGCATGTTGGGTTTGAGAGATTGCAATCTGCCTTGCAAGATTTTGCTGGTATGAAAACTAACAACTCTCCTCTTTACAGCAACGCAAGTGGACATAATATTCATGATTAAAATAATAATGGCATGTCTGTTTCATTAGCTACTTTGCGTTCCTATCATGGAAAGAAAATGTAGCATGACTGAGTACAAAACACAGATTTTTAAACACATGGTCCTTAGTCAAAAGTTATGGTAATTTTTCAGATCTTACTTCACCTGCAACGACTGGTTATCGTCAGAAAAAGGGGACGGTGAAGTGCAGAAGGTGGTTCACGCAAGCACCGAGGAGGAGCTGACATCCTTCATCAATGCATTCAACGAGGCAAGCAGAGACGTGTTCTACGATAAACATCTGTGGGCATCTGCCCTTGTAGCAGCGCCGGGTAAGTAAATAAAAAAAAAATAAATGTCAATAAATATGTTTAATAAGAAGAATTCATAACGATTAATTGAAAAGATAAAAGGGAACGGAAGTGCATAAACAAATCTACTGTAATATAATCTATGCAAAAAGCTATGCAACGGACACGGACCATGAACCAGCTTTCGTTCCACTTTATGTTGTATATATTATGTTGTAGAAATTGTATATTGTTGTACCATAACTATGTAATGATATATGTCGATAGAGTTATTAGGACTTAAATGACTGTGTATCTCTGTTATATTGTATCTGACCCTTACCTCTTCCCTCATGACCTCAATGAAAAGTGGCCTGCGTGCCGATTTGAGCTTATCATGAATAAACAAAGGTTCAAACAAAATGTGTGCCGTACCTTATTTTCCATGTATGTCTCTTTCCGGAGTAGGTTTCAGCTTCACCCAGGCCCAGCGTCTGTCCTGCTGCTTTACTCTACTGAACACCATGATGCTGGCCAGCGCCATGTGGTACAAGACAGAAAACACAACTGTTGACACAAGAGTGTTGAACCTGGGGTTCGCTCGTTTTGCAATAGAGGTAATATTTATCAAATCAGCGTACTTTATATATCATTTTGTTATCATAAATTCATCATATGTGATTTTTACAGAGAGCATCCTCATGAAATATCCTTACTAACAACAGCATTAAGTATTTTTACTTTTTAACGTGAATGTTTTCCAAGTCTCATTAATTCGCTTTGTGTTTTTTTGTTCATTACGTTTTAACAGGAGCTGTACATCAGTCTCATGACTGTACTGACCGTGCTTCCCGTTAATCTAATGCTTCTGCAAATATTCCGCATGGAGGCGCCACTGTCCTTTAACACTCCGGAGATGTCGATCCGCCCGTCAAAGCAAGGTATGGAATCACTCTGTATAAGTAAGACAGCCTAGGGTATCTGAGCAGTGCTTTTCAAAGTCCTATTAGAAAACTGCCATAACTCCGTAATAAATGCTCAAAAATGTCTCAATTTTTTTAGGAAAGCAGAAGCTCTACTCAAGAAGTGCAACCATATGTCATTTTTGAGGTTATGTAATATAGATAAAGAGATATTATGCCATAGTTTTGATATGCAGATCGCTTGCACATCATGTATGTCTGGGAATCTAAATAAACTTAAGGTACCTTCTTGTCATTGTGCTTAAGTTTAGTGGCAGGTTCAAGATAAAAGTTTGGCTGTGTGACTTCCCTTCATGTTGTCTTCTTACCATTTATGTTGAACCTCAGGATATTTCCGAAGAACTCTCATCCGCTTGTCCAAGTACGTGGCGTGGGCGACTGTGTTTCTGGTGTCCACCATCTCTGCGTTCTTCGTCATCCTGTACAGTATGGACTGGGGGAAGGAGAAGAGTGATTCCTGGATGAAGGCCTTCATCCTGTCCTTCATGGGGTCCAGCTGTGTGATGGACACTCTTCAGGTAACGTTTTTGTAAGATAACAACATAATGTGACCAACCTTGTGTTGTGTTGGAAAACAGAGAAACCTTTTTTCCACGATATATAGTGACATTTCCTACAGGCTGTTGGCAATATCATGGCGCTGAGCATATCGTTTAAATCATTGGTAACGCATCAAAAAGCGCTTATAACTTTTGGACTAAAATCAACGTCAACAATTGAATATATGGTACGTAAATTGTTCAATGATGAATTTAGCGGTATTTGATCCCGACAGAAATCGAATCTGAACAGATTTCGGCTTAAAATACTACAACAGATGGAGATTATCATTTGAAGGGACAAGGCATATGGATGTACCGAGTATCGTGGCCAAGTGGTAAATATTTACCCATTCCTCATAGATCTTTGTGCTTGCTGTGGTCCTGGCTGCCATCTTTAGCCTCCCGTTCCTCGCCAAGCCGCCGACTATTCAGAAGGAAGACCTGCAGCTGAACCTGTGGAACTCACCAGGTGAGACGTCTAACATTTTAATCTTAGACTTCTGATGACTACCTTCTCTTCTTATGTTTTTTCTTATTACAAAATATAATTTTTTTTTCAACAGTCAAAATATGTTAATTTTTGTATTGCACATATATCATGCAATGGCCTAGTTGGTAGAGTGCTTGCCTTGCACACGGTAGGTCGTGAGTTCGAACCCCGGCCGGGTCATACCAAAGACTTTAAAAATGGTACATACTGCTTTCTCTGCTTAGCACTCAGCATTTGGGAAAGAGTATGGAAGTTAAACACACATCAGTACCAGCGGACCAGCCCCCTGCTGTAGTGACTTACACAAATGTGTGTGGCCCAAGGGCTATAGAAATGGAGATGGGCGCCACCCTTATGCGTCTTTTCAAGACGCCCGGGTCACTTTAACTTAACTTAACAGATATCATGAGAAACACAATAATTTTTATTACATAATTCAGGATACTTCTGTAAGGTTAATTTTAAGAAAAACGTAATTTGAAAACATTTCGGAAGAAACATCATCAACTAAGATGTATCTTGAATATGCTTAATCTTTGTTTGATAACGTTGGCTTTGTTGTCTATCCATGGCTTTGAAATCATAGCACCAAAAAAGGTCCATCCACCTGCCAAGCGTGATGGCCGATCGGCTAGGAAGAGGAAGGATCTGAGTAAGAAGTCAGCCTCGGTACTGAAGGAGTTTCTTCTTCTGTTTATCTTCGTGGCCCTCCTCTTCTACATCGCCCAGGCGGACAAAGACCAACAAGCCTTCTATGAGACACAGTCATTGTCGAACAACATTCTGCATAAATATGATGCGGTAAGCAAAGGGTTCACTAATACTGGTTTTAACTTAAACTAAAACTTCACTTGAAAGTTCATCTGTGTTGGTAGAAGTCACTCTGAATGGAGTTTAAACTGTAAAAGCCAACACACTAAATTAGACTTACCCAAATTTTCGACTGAACAGCTACAGTCTTTTTCAAGGAATAAACCATCCACTGCACTAAAACTGTATCCCTTTGTCTGAATGCATCACTCACGGCCATATGTACACACATCCATCTGTTCACAAACGTTCACAGACTGTAAGGATGACAATGTAAATTTTGCTTACAGATTAAAACTCCAGACAAGTTCTACGCCTGGACTGAGGCCGTCCTGCTGCCGACTCTGTACCCAGCTACCTGGTACAACGGAAGGGACATGAAGTACTTAGACCGACAGTTTGCACACAACACTGGATCCTTCCGTCTCGGTCCTGCACGTCTGACACAAGTTAGGCAACTTGCAGGTACGTCTTTATTTTTCTTCTGGACAGATGGTAACAATTCTTATGTCCACTGAAAAAAAAAAACATTTGGTACATATAAATAATATCTAATGCCCATCGCTGCAGGTTCCATGGCGAGAAAGTCTGTTGACCTCGGCTGGAGCTTTCATCTGGGGAACGTGTCTGGGACCTGTTGGCGATTCAAAGTTCAGGAGATGTTAACTTATCCAAACGACACATTCCACTGCAGGAATCGCCACTCGTTTGACTTACCTTTGGGCCTGGACTCCGCGGTTTCATTCTTTCGTGTCTTGAAAGAAAACAATTTTATCGACAAGTACACAAAATCCGTGACAATCGCGCTGAACTTCTACAACCCCAGCCTGAAGCTGTTCAGCGTTGTGAACATGATCATAGATCGTTCCGGAGTAGGGCATCTCGTGCCGAGAGCAAGCATCACTTCGTTTAAACTGTTTCAATACGAAAGTGATGCTGACTATAAGGACTTGTTAGTGCACATTCTGTTCACACTTGTCCTCGCAGTGATGGTTTTTAAGGAACTAAAAGCAATGAAAAACACGGGATGGAAATATTTCACTTCGAAATGGAACGCCCTTGTGTGCATTAGCCTCATCGGTACAGCTACAACAATCTTTGTCTTCATCAAGCGATATATGGTCGCATCTGAAACACTCGAAATGGTCGCCAAAAGTAAAGGTACGCCCAACTTGTCGCTAGTATTTGGAAAGTCAGCACTCTTGTTTCGTTTGAATGATTTCCTCAATCACCCTTTATCCTATATATCCATATGACACATTACATTCCATTTGATTTGATTTTATACTTGTTGACTTGAATAAAAGTACCCCTTTTATGACATTTTAGTCTTTCATCCACCAGGTGAGCTGGGATTTGAACGCTTTGTTGACCTGCAAACTGCTGCGTACTGGGATGCTTGTTTTAATCACATCTTGGGTCTTGTTGTCTTCTTCAACACCATTTCCTTACTTCGCGTCGTCCGCTTCAGTGAATCGATCGGCAAACTCTTGGCCCTTCCCGGTGTCATGAAGGGGGAGCTGATGTCGTTCGTAGTTGTTGCTGCCGTGGCCTTTATGGCATTTATCAGTTCAGGCAAGTATTTTAAAACCATGTTACAAATTTCTTTGGACCTTTGCTGACATTGAATATTGTAAAAAAAAAAACTTGTTGGTGCCATATTTCCCTATCTTTGCACTTAATGTTGACGCCTTATTTGCCTTTCCAGGATTCCTCATATTCGGAAGCGAAATGGAATCTTACACAGACCTGTACCACACAGCATTTGCACTCTTCGAGATGATGCTCGGCAGGTTAGTTTTAGTAAATAGTCTGTAAAGATATATGAAGCATGATGTATCCATTACGCTTCAGCACTTATGGTAGTCTGATTCAGGACATTGTCTCATATTGTTTTGATTCTAGGTTCTTCGCCCATGACATGTTGGATTCCAATCCTCTCATCGGACCGATCTTCTTCTCCACCTTCATGATCTGCATCTTCATCCTACTGATGAACTTCCTCATGACCATCATCTGTGACGCCATTTCCGCTGAGGTTGACGTCAACCATGACCGTGAACTTGCCGATCACATGTGGAAGAGCTTTGGCACCATGTTGGGGTTTCACAACACACCGGATAAAGAGGAGAAACCAGGTGAAATAAATTACTAGTAGCAACATCGCGTATATCTCCTTTCTGGCTTTTTTTCAAAGTGCTATTGATAATCGTATACTACTTTGTTATGATTTGTATTCATGTGTCATGCATACGTCATGTATTTGTTATGTAGATATTTATTCATTGTTGATTAACTGTCTTTGGAGTAGATTTAATTTAGAAATCATGTCCGAATGCTGGAGCTATATGTTTACCATACAATTTCTCAACCTTGTTTCGAAGGTGTCTTGAAGATGGAAGAGCTAAATGCCAAAATATGCATCATTCGAGAGAAACTTGATGAAGGTCTTGACATCTGCAACTCCATCCTGCCTTCGTATCGACAAGAAAAACATCAGAAGGACAAAAAAGTGCCCAGTTTCTTGAAATCTGGCCACTGTAACACGTCTTATCATATCATCCGCGAAGAACGTACTAAGTTAGCGACGACTGTCGAAGAAAATCAAAACAGTCAAACGGGAATGGAGGTCGCTCAACAACCAGCTGATGCCCACGTCAATAACTTTGACATTGATACCGAAATTAAAAACCTCGAACAAGAATATGAGAAAGAAGAAAAACTTCACAATGAAAACAAGGGGAATACACTTTTAACCGAGGTAAGGATGCAGACCAAGCAAATTGAGGACATTCTTTCGAGGGTGAATCGCGGAACCACGAAACCATCTGTGCAGAAGGTAACCCGGTGTATGCAGATTGCAGCAGATCCACGTGCACGTAAGAAGCAAAATGTGACCATTGCCACACATGGTTGTGAACTACAACCTTCACGTAACATGTGGATCCCCGATCTAAAGCTCACCGCTGAAGACAAGGCCATACTCCAAAGTGATGACATGCTGACAGACAAACACATCCATGCCGCACAGATGTTACTCCGTCGTCAGTATCCAGGACTAGCAGGACTGCAAGATACGGCAGTTGGAGCGTCCTCGTACGGATATACACGGGTCTCCGGAGAAGGTCTACAGATTCACCATGCTGGCATCCTCCACTGGGTGGTGTCGTCCTCCATAGGTGGACATGTCAGCGTTTATAACAGTTTGCCAAGTAAGATAAATGCATCTTTGGAGGATCAGTTGTGTCAGTGCTACGCGCCATCCGCCAACATGGACACCGACGTACTGACTGTCAAAGTACCGCGTGTGCAGGTACAGGGTAGCAGGTTTACCTGCGGACTGTTTGCCATAGCGTGGGCTGTAGACATCGCAATGGGGACGGATGTGACTCAGGTCAGGTACGAGGAGAGCAGGATGAGAGCTCATCTCCTGGTCTGCTTCGAACGCGGTCACCTTTCTCCCTTCCCACAGGTCCGTCGGATCACCAGTCGGCGACCCAGTGCTGAACACAGGATCCCTCTTGCTAAGGCAATGCCGTCTATCCAGAAAGCCTGGAGGACTGATGAAGTTTGAGGGATGTAACCAACCATCATGGCAAGAAAAAGAATTGTGGTTAGAAATTGTCATCATTGCCTACCCTGGAATCCAGAGCAATTGTACCGAGCTTCCCCGGACCTGCACTGGCCCGTGCACGGAGCTTCCTCGGACCTACCCTCCCGCTGGCCCGACAACGTACTCCGCTAGCAAAAACAAGCTCGGGTGGCTAGCGGATAGTGGGGCGGGTTAGATCTTCGGGGGGAGCGGAAGGGTAGGCCCGGGTAACTCGGAGCGCGGGCCGGTACATATGCTTTGGATTCCAGGTATCATTGCCCTGAGGAAAGTAGCAGGCGGACTAACAAAACGTAATTGTTCACTCATGGACAATTATGCTTCGTTTGAAAGTTCTCAAAAGAACTTAGACATTGATTTTCTAACCGGATAAATCATTCGATGTATCATAGTTGCTGAAATATATTTATCATGAAAATTGTAATTTCAGTGGTCGTATCATTGATATTTGTTACTAAACTGGACGTTCAGTTTTGCTACCTCAGTAGCGTTTTAAATTTCATCCGTGCCTATACTTATTCACTTACGTATCCTCTTCGTCCCTTCTAAGACATAAGGCTATGACTTCTTCCCTTCATCTGGGTCTGTCCTGTGCCAATCTTTCAGCAGTTCTCCAGGACATACCCTGTGCCTATAGCTGTTGAGTATATCCATACTAGATTTAATGTATATATGGTATGATGTTTCATTTACATTTTGACGTTTGAGATCTATTACATATTAGAATATTAAAATGAGAATTTTTATATGAAAAGAAAAGCCGTGTGATGTGTTTCGTGTGAAAATAACGTGTATCAGGATTTGTGTATGTTATGTATCATGTTATCGTATGCTAATATGTTATGAATAGCTAGACGAATTATGAGCAACTTTTGATTGTTTTATTGTATTGAACTGTGTATATTTTACTGCTGACGTTAAGATAAGTTTGTGGCTTGAATACGGCACCACAACAGGTATTTATTTGTGTGTTTTTAATGAATGAAATGAAAACTGAAAATCAAGAAAAATATTGAAGCGGAGTGACTATGTCTTCATCTATTTAAAGATATGAAAGTTTTGTCGTTTTAGCAGTGACGTTACATGGATACATAACAAATACACTTGTAAATCATTATTATCATTTTTGCAGATTGTAAGTAGAAATCTAGTGACAAATGTATATCAAAGATGCTATCAATTAAATCATCTATTTAACGTATGACATCAGAAGAAGGTTATCAAGGAATGTACAAGGTTTGAGAAGATATGAAGGATTTGTGACAATAAAGAACCTGTTAATCGGAAAATAACACTTATATTTATTTGCTCGTACGTACTTTGAAATTTAAGCAAAAAGGTGTGCTTTCAAGGAGTATTCCACTCTAATTCGCTATTCTTGAATCAAGTTTCTTTTGTCAAATTTACCATAAGTTTTAGCCTGAATGTCTTTTACATTAACAGTTTGCGCTTTCAATATCGTTTTCCAATCTATATAGCTATATCAATAAACACATTTTCCTAATAAGCGTGGGCAGTTGGTATCGTACATTGTTTTGACCAAATTTTCGAATACAAGTGCTTGCTACTGAACTTGTCTACATGTATAATGCATCTGTCATAACACATATTTTCATTGTATTTCTGATCAGTAATTGGCATTTTTCACCCACCCATATTCTGCCAATAGCTTCTTTGGCTTTTATATATTCACACACCCACTTTCTTTTGTCTTTACGTTTCTTCAAAAGAAACTCGGTTGTTACAAAATCTTAGTTCGTACACATGTACTTAACATAACTAACACTCTCAATCCGATGTTTAAAATACAGGGTTTTGTTTTTCAGTTTAAAGTTTTCGTTGCACCAAATTATTTCATGTCGTTGTTTTACAAAGTCCGTTCTTCCCCCTCCCCCTTCATGCCAGGATAAGACTACCTGTCGATAGAAGGGTGTGAGGGTTCTTAGATCAGGACCGTTGCTGATTCGACTGAAGTTGAAGCGAAAAAGGAGAAAACTTTATTTTTCCAAACTTATCAAGAAAATGCAGTGGAATCGCTTTCCGACGGCACACATTATTGTTGTCTTGTGGGGTCTTAAACAGTCTTTTTAGCCAAGTGGCTTGCAAGCTCTTACATTTGGAATGTATTTGCACCATCTTGATTCCTCCTTCTCCGTAGTCGGAGTACATTGTTTTCCTTTTTATCTCATCTGGTTTCTGGTTCCAGAGAAATGAGAAACAAGCCTTTTCAACTCTTTTAGTACCAGGCAGGTGTTGAAATCATTATCATATAATTATAAATTATCTGAGATATTTCCAAAGTCTGAATAATTACAGTTTTACCATAAAGAGTTAATCTACGTTTTAGCGAGTTTCGAAGTAGTTTCTCCATGTTCTCAATTCTCTTTTCCCAGTTCAGGCTTCACAGTCATTCTCAAACAAATGAAAATAAAATATTCTCATTTGATGACGTCATCGGTCAAAATCCAAGATGGCAGACCATTTCATTATTTTAGGTTTTAAAGGGTTTTTCGCCTTGAAATTCGTCGCTACCTAATATTTTCTTTCTGGACTAGAAACATTCAGATTAATTTTTCTAGTCTATTTTTTATCGTGTTTTGGGATCATAAATGGATAAAATGAATTTTCAAACATTTTAAAATGGCTAATCCAAGATTACAGATCCCAAGGGATAACTTAATATACATGACGTCTATTAACCATTGACGTCAGATTTCTTTTCATACCTTAACATTAATTAAACAGACTATTATTGTTGTCAATAAAGATTGTTGTTTTTATCATCAGAAAGGCAATGTTGTGCTGAATAGTGCTGTTGAGGAGGACATGGGAAAATACTTTCGCTTTTTCAGGAAGAGAAGGGATTCCGCAAAAACAGTTCCATTATCGATGGCAACGACATGACAGTCTTCAAACGTGTACCTGAGGCCTTCTATATGCTGATACGTAGACTGCTTACACAACAGACGTCACTAAACACCATCACGTACTGTAATAAGAGAACTCATCTGCAAAACCCTTTCAGACTTATTCTCAGGTTGGCCCGCAGGCGTTAAAGCCAATTCCTCAAAGAAGAGGGGGGGTCCTATAGAAACCACATTGCCGGTTCTTCTGCCCCCATATATTTTTCTGTTGTATCTCGTCACTGTTTTTGTGGCTACACCACACCACGATTCCGGTAACAGACAAAACACATGATGCACACTGATCCAACCCCACAGGACATGGGACCAGGTCAGAACTGTTAGCCTTTATACCAGATAAAAGCACTACTAGTAATTAATCTTGTGGAGTCTGGATAACATGGACAGAATAACATTTTTTTTTTCTACTCCCGTGCCTTGCATCAAAGAACTGTGATACAAAGCCCAACTTGTTTTTCTTTCTTTTTTTTATGAAGAAGACGACATCACGATATGTTTAAAGATATTACTCGAAGATCTTTGCTTCAGACAGAAGGCGCTCAATTTCACTGCTGCATATACTGCAGTCGCTTGCTGTTCTTAACGGTACATTTGAATCGGTCATTGTAAGCATCTGCGTCTTCTGCTGACCAATAGACTAGGACGGCCCACTGTTAAACATGACAGTAAGTGTACCGTTGCTGCTGGCTACGTGGGGATCTCTGTGGTTGGGTTGTTCTTGTCTGCCAGCTGAGTGTGTGATACAGGAGCTGCAACACATTGGGACATTGGTTGATTGTAATTCTCTCAACCTTACCACGATTCCTGATGGCATACCACTCAACACTGACCAATTTAGTGCAAGGTTCAATAACATAAGAAACGTGTCCTACCTTCCGCAGCTACCGCAACTGTCTAGACTGAACCTAGGTGTGAACTCTATGGAATCATTTTCCTGGACGTCTTTGCGTGCTCTGCCTGGTTTGAGGTATCTTTCTCTAGCTTTAAACCGACTACGGTACGTGCAGCTCGACGGGGTCATTGAGCATCTGCCGAAGCTAAACGTTTTAGATCTAAGTTTCAACCACATTGTATCCCTTACTCAATTCGAACTGGGGTGGCCACAGGTGACCAGGGCCTATATCAGGGGAAACCATTTTCACTGTGACTGCGACCTCTCCTGGCTGATTGACAAGATGGCGTGTTTACAAGCCTGTCAGGGTAGAGACGAGAAAGCCTGTTGTCTGTCATGTTTAGCCTGCTTTCTGGCCGAAAACATGAAATATGGAGCCAAATCTGTATGCCACAGTCCGAGTGAACTGAATCAACTGCTTTTATCAGACGTGCCAGGTTTACAAATGGATTGCGGACCAAAACAGTCGACCACAAAAGCTGCTATGGTTACTACGTATGAGGCTCATAGTCAACTCGCTGGGCAGACACAGGCTATGGTCACCAGTATCGTGGACGGAACTGCCGGCTTTGACACTAGACCCCAAACAACTGAACATAACAAGGCTTCAGGTTCAAATGCGTGCAATCTTACCAGCGGAACAAGTGGTAACTCTACAACGGCAAACGGAATCACTCCCCAAAACGTTCTACTCAACGCCATGGCAGGGACGACGAGTTGCCTTACACTAATGATATTGTGCCTTCGTCTGTACAAGACGAAATGCTACAGCTATACCCAAGCTGGCTAAAACTGCTTAAGACAATGTAGCAAGACAAGGGAGTAACGTAAGTCACTGTCAGCTCAGTCAACGTTATCTGCTACTTAGAAATGAACCTGTAGCATTGCATAGACAGAAACCTACATGCACGTACAGTCACTCTAAGCTAACGCTGTGGCTTGCGTCTGTGTGGCCATCTTGCAAATGATAATGTAATTGTAGAAAATGACATGCATCTATAGGCAATAGATGGAATTGGAATTTTTCTTTAGTTGCAATGTGCTTGTTCTGTGCAATGATGTTAAGGTACATTTCCATTTATAATTTAGTCAGTGACAAAAGACAGCGGATGCTGTCTGAAACGCCTGACTGTTTCAAACTTTTATCCAGTTGCTTGAGTAATTGGCATTTGGCGTATGTTAAGGTACACCGTCGCCGATGAACCAAGGTAGTAACAATAATAGTTTTGTTTACATGATATAAGTAACAGATGTATATATCATAAGGCATTGTATGGTTTCTGTAGGTTCAAAGTATGTTTCATAAATTGCTATGACGTTATGTTCTATATATTCTTGATTTGAAAATTGTTCACAAAATCAATCTTTAACTGGAGGATTATGAAGAAATGCGCAGCACCTAATATCCGGAATAAAAAAGATAAAATATTCCTCACATACAGCATGTATTAGAAGTATAGTACTGATGTTATGTGACTGATTTGATGTAAGTAGGGATGAATGCAGAATTAGAAATTAGTATTCGGTTCTTATGTGATTGTACCTAAGCTGCCCCACTATATAACGTGATTTTATTTAATTGAGATGAAGTATTTCATTATTTACATTTTTAACTTACATGTAATGCTATTTGTCAATTTTGCCAACATAAGTATTTATCGGGTTGTCGAAGCATTCAAAAAGAATAAATGTTGCTTGTTGAAACTTTGATCATCTTCACTTTTGTTTCTAGGGTAGTTAAAGAACATGAGCAGATAGACTAGAACATTTTATTTCATGAAGCAAACTACGCTATGAGACCTTCTGAATTGGACTATTTTTTTAACATTGTGGTCAGTTTAAGAGGGGCTCAGCAAATATCAAAGTAATTCTTGATAATAAAATTCCAATAGAAAAAAAAACTAATAGTCCTTCTATAGGACACTATCCCTGAACTTTACTAGAATAATCTCTATCTCACCTATAATTTATGCACCTGGTTACTAGTGAGACAACTTTCTGGTGATCCCTTACATAATTTTTTCCATTGACACAAGAAATAAGAATCTTGCAAATAGTGACCACATATCCGTACTCACATAATCCGGCAGTTTTGACTAACATATCTACAGGAAATACTTTGCTAAATAGAGGTTGTTCGATACGTCACTCTTGCGGAAATTCTACCCTTAGGAAGTGACGTCACAGCACAGACTACCTCCACGGCAAAGACAAGACAGTCTACAAACGTACACCTGAGAATTTTTAAATTATGCTAATCTGTAGACTGGTTACACAACAGACGTTACTAAACACCCTCACGTACATTATTTAGAGAACTCATCTGTAGAAAATCATTTTCTCAGAATTCTTAAAAAATTGGTCTGCATGATGTGGGGGCGTCAAAGTCAAGTTCAAAAGGAGGGGAAGGGGAATGTTACAGTAAAGTTTGAGAATGATCATATACTGGTGATTATCGTTCTTGATGTGTGCATCGCGGTAAGTAACGAGGTCCGGGGATTGCACGGTGCAGAACTTTGACAGCCAGTCTCTGGAAAAGTTTTCCTCCACCTCAAAAAGGGATTTGAGTTACGGTAATGACGGTCTCAGTACGTGCAGAATATGCCACAACATCCGGAGATTCATGATCATGGCACTGAGCTTACCCGCATAGAGACGTCTATAATGAAGAGACGAAAAAGTCAGATCAAAGGAATGAGTGTCTCAGCCTGGGCAGCCTTCAGTTAGTTCTTAGGCACCGAAATCTGATTCAGTAAGGCAAAGACCAGACAAACAGTCGGTCTGTATGTTCTGGTATACAGATATTCTTACCAATCTCTCTTCATGCTGATCAAGGTTGAATGATCTGACAGTAGTGAAATCATACACGGTGTTGAGATTGCAACACAGTACACTCCAATGCAAACACAGTGCGAAAGCTAGCACTAGAACAATGGAACCACAAAATTTGAGAGAGAGAGAGAGTCAGAGAGAGAGAAAGAGAGGGGGCGAAATATCGAGAGGGAGAGAGTGAGACAAATGCTTTATCAAATATAAGAAACCCTTGCAGCACAGGTGCTGAATTGCGGCTTCTGTACGACATTCTTCTATAACAAAATTTCGAAAGAGTCTCAGATTACACGAATTGAAAGTCGGTTGAAATATCAACATCTACTGCCATTCAGCAAAAGAACACTATAGGGTACTGCACTGTTCAGCTAACGTTGTGTTTGGCCCTTAAATTTTGTCAGTTTCGTATTGGTTTCCCCTTCGCCATGCCATGACAGCCAAGCACGATAGTTGTCACTGCTTGTGAGAGATCAAGCAAACTATAGTAACGACTTTCACCCCCCATAACACCCCCCCCCCCCAAACATTCCCCTTCGACAAAACCCTCGCCCCAGCCCCATCCCCTTTATCTCTGTAACTCTTACAGGACTTGTCATAAAGTAGGTCGTGCCCCTTCAGCCAGTCCACAATACGCACTTCTTGGTCCTCCGTCAAGGTGATGACTGAAAGCTTGGACTTTTATACCTTAGACATGGCATTGATCTACTTCACTTGGTGGTCTATTGGCTGTTCCCAAGGCCCACAATCCTCTTCCTGGGTGAATTTTGCAGTTTAATTGTCTTCGTTATCTGAAGTTGTAGCAAGCAGGACGTTTCTGTCTGTTGTCTTCTTCTTTGGCATCTTTGGGAGTGGGTGTCACCATTGTCATGCGGTTGGTGTTCGACTGGTGTTCGGCTGGAGGTTCCGTGAGGTTAGAGAGTGGTTGTCACACACTCCACACATTCCACAGCCGAATGTTTTAAACTTTTAAAGATATTTGGCTGGCACAGCCGAACACCAGCCGAACAAGCTCCAGAATCACCCCTAACCATGGTCGAGGAGAGTCGGGAGGCCATGTTCGACCATGTGTAACCGGGGCTTTACCAGCAGGTGATCATACCCACTTTTGTCACCCTCTGTTGAATAAGAACCTTTGGTAATCATTTTTATACATCTACCAGTGTGTCAAGGGAGAAAGAGGAATCCTGTATCCAGGAATTTAAAATACATCTGGTCACAACAAAGCCTTGGCTTTAATGGCTCTACCGTAAACGGAATGACAAGCTGCGGGAGTCACATTCTCCCACCTTCCCTCCAAAGCCTTATCGCCCCCGTGCTTGATATAACCAAGTACGTATTTCCTTGGTAATTAAGTCCGCGATCCGATAACTTCTGACAGCTCTTACTATTCCTGAAGTACTGCCGGAGGGAAAGCGCACTCATAGAACTGTCTCTGAAAAAAGCATATAAACAGCAAAAAAAAACTGCTGAACGTCTACTTTGTGGACACATTTACTGGCGTATGACGAAGATTGAACTTGGGGTTACCAGAACCAATGTTAATCAAGAATCCCAGTACAGGGAAGAAAATATTTCATAACTACTAACCTGAACCATTATACCACTTATAGACCTGCTGAACCTTACTTTGATTTCTCTAGAAAAGCAAAATTCCTTCTAGGCATTCTTGTTTGCTGCTACGAATTAAAGGTATGCCCTTAAAGTCTGCCCTAATATACCTACAATATCTAAACGGTCTAATCAACTTCACCAGAACCACGGGTGTACCTCAATCCATATATAGTTTGTTTATTCAATGTCCGTACACAAACAAATATATTTGACACACAGATTATCGAAACAATCCAGACATATAATCCGAATATTCAATAACAGGAATGCATTTCTAATACATCAAATCATATCATACTTCACAGCCATATTCATACAACTCCTGCATATGTCATACCACCTGTGAGAATTCGATATCGGGCAAGCCTAGGCGTAACAATGGCACAATCTATTTTCCAACCAGAAGAATTTCCCCTAACGTTCGTGACATGAAAGTTTTTCTCATTCGTTATCAGGTAAAACTTGTGGCCATAGAGGTATACATAAGAAGACACAAATTACACAAATCAGTCAAAGTCCAGTCCATTCCTTCATTCTAAGCCTAACGTCACGGCCCGTCAGCCTTCCTTCTTAAAGCTACGACCCTTCCTAAAGCCTCGCGACCGTCACCTTGAAAGATGGCAATATCTCTGGGCGTGTCCCCAAGCACTACACCTATAACAATACCCATGAAACTCCGTATCAGGAGCCACGGGTCAAGAGGCGGTTGGGACGAAGAGGTCGACTGCCTAATATATACCGTAGATTGCTTGTGCACTTTAGCAAATTTCGAACCGACGCGTTCATCTACTTCCGATCCTAACGAACTTAACACCATCTCTCCTAACATGGGGTCTCTCTTATATAAAGAGGCGTGCTGGAAGGTGGCGGCGTACGTTGGAAGGTCTGCGTGTCCTGCCATCCTATCTTTCTCCTTCAAGCGCCTCAGTGCCGGGATCAAAAGTGCACTACTCAGCTCCGATGGCGCCCACGCCAGGTCCAGCACCTGCTTCAGTGTTGCCCTCACGTCGCCCGCCCTATGCGCCCACTCCAAGTGTCTAATGTTTGTGTCTGAGAGCTTAACCCAAACATTATCAAACTACTTTACCACGGTGTTTTGTTGTTTCTTTACTTGTGTTATGATCAGTTGAGACAGTGTTTGTAGCTCTATAGAGACGGAACTTATGCTCCCCTCACTATCGTCGTCGGGCAAAGTAGCCGTCATTCGCAGCGTCTAGGGAGGAGGGTGGGGGGGGGGGGGGTGTTGGTTGACTCCGGCTGATTTCCCCCGCACTTGAGCCCTTGGAGCAGTTAGATCTATCGCGCTTTCCCATGGACGGACGAAGTTTCAACGCAAACAAGGTGCAGTTTTACAACGATTCAAATGAGGGCAAGAAGAAAAAGCTCCACAGCTACCAGACACACATCATACCACCGCCGCCATCTTGATTCTTCTCCTCAAAAATCGTCCTTGTTGCTTTAGTTTGTTTTTTAATTTTTTTTATTGAATGAATGAATGAAGACCTTTATTGCACATTTCTGCCACACTTGGCTAAGTACAGGTCACAACAAAACAAAACAACAAGTACAGTTAATGGATACAAAAAGAATATGACTATCATTAGATAAATTCTACTTCTCCTCGCTTTTCAGTTATAGTAGATATAAAAGAACAGACGTGTTTTTCAATGGGAGGTTTGTCTAGTCGCATTAGGAATATGAATTTTTGTACAGTGCTTAAATGTGTGAAGTAGGGAAATAAGTTGCATTTCAGAAAATGAACAACACATGATAGAAAACAAGAGAAATACAAAGTAAAGGAATATAACATAAGCCACGGATCCAAAACAATAAGTAAAGGTGGAACAGAAATGAGCTATAAGTAATATCGATAAAAGTAATGGTAACAGTATCAAATGAGTTGGCAAATGAATATAACAGAATCAATATCAACCAAATATTACAAAACATTGAAATCAAACAAACTTGACAAATGAAATATGAAAATTCCATATCAACAAAACTATCAGAACATCAATAACAAAAAGAGCCAATAGTGACTGATCATGATCAGTGGCAAATAAATATGGCAAAAAACAATATTAATATCAACCAAAGACAATGTCGTCCTTGTTGTTTGCCCATGGCCCCTAGGACCCAAATGGCGTGGACGAGCTTGAGATGTGAAAGGTCCATGTCCACTGTGACCGACTGCAAGTCGGAACCGGCCCTCAGTTTAGTGGTGAAGTTGACAGCATAATACTTGGCAAAGCTCTGTTTCACTTCTTTCTGTATCATTTATTTCTTCAGCATGTCATTGATCCCTCCGTACGCTTCCAGTGTCCAAAACTCACTGGCTCTGGAAAAAAGGTTCCTAATGAATATGGAGTTCAATCCATCGCTACCAGTAAATCACGGACCATTAATCACGTATATATACACCACTAGCCAGTGGTTAGTTTTAATATGCTCTTAAATCTTGTTTCATGTGATTTATATACTACGTACATATACTGTATATAAACTAGTGTTTTGATGCATATAAGTACCTTGAGATTTCTTGTCATGCCTAGCACTGGTGGGTGATTGTGCTGATTGGCGCCCCGAAGAAAGGTTTCGTTCTGCTGGGATACGGTGGCTGGACATCTCACTCTATCCCCTCGGCCTCCTTGAACATTACCATGCGGGCCAAAGCATTGTACATAGTTTTGTGGAGCCATTAAGGTCTCATTCCTGTATAACTCCGAGTGAGTACGTAAAAGACTCCGTAGCCCAAAAATTGAACAGCTGCATGAACGTGTGTGTATATCGGTTGGAAGTCCGCTTTCACTTTCAGTCAGCCCAACTGATCTCAAGCTTCAAACTGATGAAAGCTTGTTTGTTACTAAAGAAATTAGCCGGTGAAGTTCGGCAGCCGCGCGCGAGGTCGGTCGGACGTCCACAGCCCTGGATTTCGAGTGATGCGGTCGAGCGCTTACAGCTAGAAAATGCCTTTTGGGGGGGTGTAGCTAAGTTCCGTTTGTAATTGCTATAAACAGAGGTTTGACGTTGTGAAGTTGTCGGCATTTGTTTGAATGATCTATAGGGTAAATATTCTCAGCATAATATTTTTAGAAAAGGATGACAATGTTGCATTTCCTATGGCTTCATTGCGAACGCGCCCATATAAAACGTGTATTATATTATTCAAAATGGCGGCGAGTAGCAGGTCTTCAGAATAGCTCTCCAGGATTTTTCAAAATTTGAGTTTCATCGCTCTTTCCAGGCAACAAAAACCACACAAGTTATACAAAGAAGAAACCAACGTTGGATTACGAGATTCCGAACGTCGAAAGAATTAGGATTACAAGGATATCCGTTGGATTACCCGGGGAAAACACAAGAAGTTTTCGGATCGGGAACACAAGGTGCGCCCCCCTCCCCAGTCCACGGCGCAGTTCAAAAGCAAAGTCGGAAAAGACCCCGTAGTGGAACCACTGGAACCGGCCTCGAGGATTCTGAACGTCACAGTATAAAGGGATATTATTTCCGAAGAAAACCAGGCGGGGAAGTTCACGAGCGCAACAAGTGCCCCCCTCCCACTCGGGATACTACGAAGACTCAAGCCCGGACGTGCAACTGGTTCCAACAAGTCGCAAGTCCCGACGCGCATCGGATTCATCTGCCGGTACGCAGCGGACTCTCCACGGAGCTAGAATACCCAAGGCTCATTCAGTTCTCACCTCCCCTCCCCAAAAAAAAAACAAATAAAAAAAAGAAGGAAGAAATATGGCGGAAGGTGGTAAATCTGACCCTACTAGAGCAAAGCTGCGGAGCTCAAACGTAAGTACAACCTTACCTGAACTTAACGGAAAAAAGGGACCAGCATCTGGCAAAAAACGTTCTGATAATACTACTAGCAACATGGACTCAAACAGTGATTCCTACTACTGTGGTGATTGTGGAAAGACGGTAAAAGAATCAGATAAAGCAGTAGAATGTGAAATTTGTACGCTGTGGTTTCACACCAGATGCGCGGGAGTGTCTGATAGCCTGTACCAAGTGATATCAGACGAACCGGAGGAGTGCCACTGGTTCTGTCGTAATTGCAAGAAAGGGGCCCAGAAGTTGTATCTTAGTGTCATTGCACTTTCGGGGGAATTACAGTCAGTTAACGAGAAACTCCGTTTACTGGAAAATAAGGACTCGGAGTTAGAAGCGAGAATACATCTCTTAGAAGAGTCCCAAACAAACACACAGCACACGAGCGGACTATCGGAAGAACAAATTATCGAGAAAATTGTGAACAAAACTACGGAAACTATAACTAAGTCAGTGAAAGACAACGTAGACAAACAACTAAGTGAAAAGGAGGACCAAGAGTCCAGGAAGTTAAACCTCATAGTGTCCAACCTACCGGAGTCCAACTCCAGGCAAGGTGACATAGACAGTTTCACCGAACTTGTAAAGGAGGAGTTTAAGTTGAAGGCAAATGTCACCAACGCCCAGAGACTAGGCAAACCAAGCAACGAGAGTACCAGATTGGTCAAGGTAACCATGGCAAGTCTAGGAGAAAAGAAACAGGTACTAGCGTTGGCCAGGGAGTTGAGAGAGAGTACACATGAGGTTCACAGCCAGGTTTATATCCGCCCAGACTTAACCAAGAAACAGCTCGAAGAATCAAAAAACTTGAGAGAGCAACTGAAAGCCACAAGAGAACGAAATCCAGAAAGGAAGTGGATAATAAGAAGGGGACAAATCGTAGAGGCAAACTAGACCAGATTAATTTCCACGATTTGAGCGTATTGTACACCAACACAGATAATTCTATCATGAGCAAGTATGACGAACTTTGTGCAATCACTACAGAAAAGCAGTACGATGCCATATGTCTTACCGAAATCAAACCTAAGCAAGGATCTCTACCCGACCGACAAGTTATGCAAATACAGGGCTATGATCTATTCACAAGCGATTTAGAATCTCCAAACACGAGAGGCACATGTGTATACATCAAAGCAGTGTACAAGGCAAAGCAGGTGATCCCGCCATCAGAATTCGCAGATTGCACATGGGTATCAGTACAAGGAAGAAACGACACGTCTTTATTAATTGGAACTCTATACAGGTCAGGATCACCAGCTCTTGCAATTACCAGGGACCTGGCCCTTCACGAGACCCTAAAATGGGCGGTCAACACGCAGAATTCACACGTGCTGATCACAGGAGATTTTAATCACCCTAACATAACTTGGACCCCATCACCACAACTACGGACTACACATGCTGATAATATCGATAACCCTGCAACTAGATTCATCGAATGTTTGCGGGATACCTTTCTTTACCAGCATGTCACAAGACCTACAAGGTACCACAGCGACCAAACCCCCACACTTGACGACTTAGTCCTCAGTAATGAAGAGGGGATGATAGAGCAGATAACACATGAGGAACCACTAGGCGCAAGCGATCACGTCAGAATCGAGTTCAACTTTGTCTTCAGCACTCCAGTTAAGGAGAACAAGAAGACAATATGGAGATTTGATAGAGGCAACTATGAAATGATGAGTGAGGACTTGAATCCCAACTGGGATAACCTGCTAGAGTGCAAGTCGACCCAGGAAGCTTACGCATTATTCCAGCAGAGAATTACGAAAGCAGTTCAGAAACACGTCCCTACTAAGACAATTGACCTCTCTAAGAAGAAACTCAAACCACTCTGGATGGACGAGGAAGCTTTTCGAAAACTAAAGAAAAAGCACCACGCCTGGATTAGATATTTGAATACTAAAGACCAAAAGGACTGGTTAGCATTCAAACGGGCTAGAAATGCGGCCACACATGCGTCCAGAAAGGCAAGAAAATCATTTGAGAGGAAACTTGCCACAGAAGCCAAGCACAACAATAAAGCCTTCTGGAACTACGTTAACAGTCGCCGAAAGACAAGAACACAGGTGGGAGATCTGAAGGACACACAGGGGAACTTTACTGCCATCGATAGCGAGAAAGCAGAGATACTGAACAATCAATACTTCAGGACATTCACACATGAGGACCACGAGAATATCCCGACATTCCCTAGGATCCAGTCAACCACAGCTCTCAACACAATTAACATCACAGAAGAGATGGTGCTTGAGCAGCTACAGTCACTCAGAGTTGACAAATCCCCAGGCATCGATGGCGTACACCCCAGAGTGCTCAAGGAAACTGCAGACGTGATTGTTGGCCCCTTAACCAGGATCTTCCAAACAAGCATCAACGAGGGCAAACTCCCAGACATGTGGAGAGAGGCTTGTATAACTCCCATCTACAAGAAGGGGGACAAGTCGGACCCGGCAAATTACAGGCCTGTGTCATTAACCTCTGTACCATGCAAGATGCTGGAGAGGATTATAGTAAACGAATTGATCACTCACATACGGAACAATGATCTCACATGCGAGCAGCAGCACGCACGGGTTCACACATGGGAAATCCACTATAACCAACATACTGGAAGCAATGGACGTTTGGATAGAGGCCCTAAGTCATAGCCTGCCAGTAGACGTAATCTTTTTAGATTATGCTAAAGCCTTTGATACAGTGCCACACGAGAGACTTCTGAGACGGGTGGAATCCTTCGGAATTGGCGGAAACCTTCTGCAATGGATTCGTAACTTTCTGACACAACGAAGGCAGCAGGTTGTGGTGAACGGAAGTGCCTCCTCATGGAAACCGGTTATAAGTGGAGTGCCCCAGGGTTCGGTCCTCGGACCGCTTCTCTTTACGATTTTCGTATCAGATATTCCGGAAACGATCCAGAACTTTGTCTCGCTGTTTGCAGATGATACGAAAATATATGCTGCAGCCCAAAACTGTGAACTGAACGCACACACAACCTGCTTGCAGGCGGACTTGAACAGCTTATATGAGTGGTCGACAAAGATGCAAATGTAATTCCATCCCGATAAATGCAAGGTCATGCACCTCGGGAAGGCTAACCCCAGACACAAGTATACAATGAATAAAGTAGATGGAACAATGCACACGCTGGAGAGCATAGAAGAGGAAAAAGACCTAGGGGTCACCATTGATAAGAACCTGACTTTCAGCAAACACACGCAAGTGCAGGTGAATAAAGCAAATAAAACACTAGGGCTGATCAAGCACACCTTCTCACATGTGGACAGTGTATCCTTCTCACTGCTGTATAAAAGCCTGGTTCGACCGCACTTAGAATATGCTACGGCAATATGGTACCCCAAAACCAAGAGAGACCGAGACATGGTGGAAAGAGTGCAACGGCGAGCAACAAAACTGGTGAAGAGTTTAGCCAACCTACCATATTCTGAAAGGCTGAGAGAACTGGACCTTCCCACGCTACACTACAGAAGACAGAGAGCCGATATAATACAGCTGTTCAAGATCACATATGGGTTTGACAAAGTCAGAGTGAACAACCACTGCAACTTATGTGGGGAGCCATGTTTAAGCCAAGCTTGGCAACCAACACACGGGGACACCAGTTCAAGTATCAAATTCAGAAAGCTACAGGCCCGAGGGCACACTTCTTTCCCACACGAGTTACCCCCGCTTGGAACAAACTCTCACAGACCACGGTCAACGGCAAGACAGTGAAAGAGTTCAAGACAAGACTGGGGCAGGAATGGGGACGGCATCCAGACCTATACGAGTACCAATTCACATACTGATGCTACTACCGCCACAACTAGGACAGCCTTATTACCCGTGAGGGTATCGACTGGCTGTGGTTCAAGGTAAAGATTCAAGGTAAAGATAAAATGTAAGCCTATGGGCCAAAAAACTCATGAATGAGACCTTACATTAAGCTTTCGATACATAATTTACTGTACAATATTCAAATTCATACATTATATCATTAAGGAGACCGTGACCTTCTTTAAAGATAAGTATGAAATTATTTCTTACAACAATGGACTAGATCCTAGCCGTGGCGACTCTTACTCAACATCCAATAGAAGAGTTCTACGACCTCATGCCTTCGCCAAGTAATTGGTCTCATATACAATGCTTATTAACAGCGTTTATATCTCCTATTTCCAATTACATCTTTCCCCATCACATGACAAAAACACACATACAAACAAACGCTACCAGTCACACAGACATGCAAACACAAACGTTAAACGGACGGACACGAACACTCACATACAAATTTTTGACCCCTTGGCGGATTTCATTCAAAAACATACACACACATCCGCACACACACACATATTCGCGCACACACACACACACACACACACACACACACACACACACACACACATTCGAACGCACACATACAAACACACGCACACACACGCGAACACAAACAAGAACACACACACATACATACAGACATAGTCCCACAAACATACATACACACACAGAGACCCACACTCATACACACAGATTATGGGCTCCTTATTGGCTTCCATTCAAGCACAAACGCTCAAAAAACGGAGACGCACACAAACCTGCAAACAAACACGCACACTCTCGTGAACACAGACAACAACACACACACACACACACAAACACATACATACATACAAACTAACACACACACGCTTGTGCGACCTGACACACGCGAAAATTATGTTTTTAATCATCCAAGTTATGAAATCATGCTGAAGTTGTTTATGAATTTTAGCAACTTTCTCTCTCCGTCACAGATACAGAACTTCCCAGCCCCCAATGACGTTTATGTAAAGTCAAACTTACCTTCCGGATAATTGGCCGTTTGGGGATAGTCTAACTGAATGACACAAACCACTATACCTTCGACAACAACAGAAAGGTCACTTCCCGTTTATAGTAGATGGTCTTTAATCCAATTCCCACTGTGGGCTATTTAACAAACGAACAAATGTATCGGTACACTTATTCATAAGTCCAGATTTTGTGTATGTGTGAAGCTAGGTGTTGAAGAAAACTTTCCTGTGCGTCACCGAAGCCTTCAGCATACAAGGGGCCTTAAGTAACACTTAAGACAAAATGCTCAAACTTGATGCTTAAAAGACGTCCTGGAGACGAAGAAGAAGAACTTAATTGCGCAACAATTGTAACGGGTACAATGTATGGCAATTTGTAGACACATAACAATCGACTATTTCTAACATTTAACGATTTCAAAGAAATTATCTATAACTTGAATAACAATCGATCTGATTATTTGCATTCTAATGGCTAAACAGTATACAATGTAATGATGACGATGATATTATTTTGCGTCAGGAATGTAAAACAATGTCTCTTTGCATAGAGTTGTATATGAATTGGCCTACATATTAGATAGATATATGAACAAGGCAGGACAATGTTATATTGAATATCTCTGTCTTGGTATATGCGGCATTTTACCGGACGTATATACAATCGATTTAAACAATTTCCGTCGGTCATTATCATAGGTTGGAGACGTGAATCAACTACAACTATAAAAGGACCACGTGGAAAGTCACGACGCGTATTCAACGACCAATTAAGGTTCCAAACTCACAAAACCGTTGACTCAATTCCAAGGGGAAAAAATCAAGCTTCCTCTTGCATTGTTTCCGTTGCCTTTACAATGGATATATCAATCATGAGACCTTGCTATTGTGTAAGAAATGGGTAAATACTGAAAGCCACACTTGTTAATTTGAAGAATCTTTTTTTTTCATTGTGGGGGGATAAATCTCTCCGATATACATGTATGGTTCTCACTGACAATAGAGCCTGTCCCAACTGAGCAATTAGAGCCCACGACATTCGTTTAACGAAAAGCACGATGTTCTTTTATATAAACAAAGGCAATTTGGCGATGACATCCTGTCTTTTCATGACGATTTCATCATTTCATTCAAATGACGCACGGAAATTTAGGTCGGCCGTTACCGCGAATGTTTCGTTGTCAATTGGGACTACATATCTTGCCCCTATATAACCTCCGGAGCTCTGAGACCGAACAGACTTCACGCGGGGTTTCTCACTAGTAAACGCACGCACGCAGTTGCTGTCCAGCTCTTCTATCTGCTTACATTGGCAAGATCCTGCTCAAAAACGTAAGTGACTCTGTCCTTGGTACTGAACATGTTGCAGCTATTGCATGTACGTTTTTCCTATCTTATATCGTTTTCGGTGAAAGGTAAAGATAGTCTTATACCTTTTTTTCAGACGATAGGTGCAGTTGGTTATTATCTACTGTATCTATGGTTCGGTATTGAACGACGGAGTTCAGCCCTCTTCTTCTCCAAAGCCTTTTATCTCTCCAGTCGAATTCAGGTATCTAATTTAACGCCTGGGTGGAGTGAGGAAAGTCATGTAAATGCATTTATCCAAGGAAACAACGTCTAGCCAGGAGCACCAGGAACTGAACCTGTGACCACTCGATCTCGTAGCCGCTAGCGTAGCCACTCAGCAACTTGATGCCACCAAACGCTTTTCCCTGGCACAATTCAAACGGGTATGCACCGATAGTGTTCTCCTTTAAGGCACGTCTCTATCCAGTCCGTCTGTTTTGTGCGAGCAGTGTTGAATTGTCCTACATATCATGTATAAGTGTACGTGCCGTAATGTGAGAACACACTTCACTGCTATAGCCAAGGACATCGTAAGAGGACACTCCACAGACTCGTGGTTTTCTGTTACGTTAAGAGTATCGATGGCCTGTCACGAAGTAACTTTGACCAAACGAACCTCCATCATTATGACACTTCATTTAGTCATACCAATAACAAGTTAACGTTAGCGTGATATGCTTCACAAAGAAGCGTCATGCTTTTTCACCGAGCTGCGGCACACTGGCGGCAGCGTGCGCATAACTACCGCCAACGTTCCACCCACAAACGCCAGTTTGCCGCCCTACCGCCGCCAATGTGCCGCTTGAAATGGTAATCTTTTAAAACGTTAAAAAATGCCGCGAACGAGTCCCCCCAAAGATTCCAATTTTGGTCACCTGTTGGACTGTCCTAGATACATAAACCCGGATTAACCCTGTTAGCTAGACAGAAAGGGCAATGTAGCTGTAATAGATATACTTTTATTACAGCTCACGCGTTTCATTAGAATCGTAGTATCACATTATCTATGATTAAGGTAATCACCTCTTTTGTAAACCAGTCAGGAAAATTTCCCACTTAGTTTATGACTGTCATCACACAACTATTACCGTGTGACGTTTTTTGTTTTTAGGGAAGAATAGACACGGGTATGTTTGGGGGTGTTTTGCATGATAGTTTAAACACGAGAAAGCTAAATTTTGTGCAAACGTGTACTTTAAGGGTTACCATACATTTGGCCGAGTAGCTAGCTGCGAGATTGAGGTTGGGTTTACACATGCATTTCTAAGCACACTCGGAGTGTGTTTCGAGTACTCTCGAAGTGTGTTCTGAGTACTCTCGAAGTGTGCCCCGAGTGTACTTGGAAACGCGTGTGTAAACGCGGCCTGTGAAGTCACGGGTTTTGATTCTTGGCTACACGTTGTGTGTCCTTAACACGACTTTCCTCACTCCACCCAGGTGTAGAAATTCGACTGGGGAGATAGTGAAGGTATATAATAGCTTGCCCTAAAGACATAGTGTATAACCAACTTTCCCTACGTCCTCAAAAAGGCTGTTGACATATACGTTTATCTTCAACTTGACCACACGGGAATAAAACGTGGACTGATTTGCGATTTAATTTAATTAGCTTATATACTGTACATATGCCTTTTTATGCCGTAAAGTTCTCCAAACTGACAGGGAATATATGCCAGCATGACATTTGCTGACTTAAGGTTTAAAAAAACTGGATAGTTGGGGACTGGTAAAAATGATTTCATATTTTCATGTCAATTATCTTTCTGTATTTTGATATCAAATTTTAGGTTTGAATAGATGTGCCGTATGTTAGTCACGATTTGGGTTCAATGATTGGGTTCCCTGGGTCATTATCTTGACAGTTGTATCACGTTTCACAAACTGAATCTTTGAGGCCAATAAAGATTGCTGTTATATAGATTCAGTCGTATTGTAGCCATCGTTTGACGGGTAACACCTATTAAACGTAATCAAATTAAATCTATTCTACCGTATGTATTTGCAGCAACGTCTACCGGGCACGCAGTGAACGTTTAATACTCTGGTCACAAATGTAAACAGGGGGCCCGACGGCTTTATTTCACTTTCGGGCGGGGCCTCGTGGGGCTGCAGGGCTATTTTAGGGAACAGTTGACTTTAATTTGGACTTAAAATCATCCCGGGTCTCAGCAAAAAAAGAAACGGCTGCAGCCAGCAACGGTCGGACATTAAGAACCGGTGAGCACCTTGTCGGACACCGCCAGTGAATCTGAAGAGTGTCTGCTGGAACCAACGAATAAACTGCCCAATATTTCAAACGAAAAACAACCCCGGAACATATACAGTGTTGCCCCAACTTAAGAGCCCGTCAAAGTGTTTGCGCCTGCCGCTTCTAGATCTCTCCATCAATCAAAACCCACTTATATGTAAATAGTTTCAGTTTGAAAATGAAAACAATAGACAATCGCTTCCTGAAGGGAACGAATCTTGCCCTATTTGGCCCTGTTTACAAAGAAATACCTTTTTTTCAATGTCTATACTTAGCTAGTATTTAGTTACCTGCATTTCAACAGTGATAAAAGTCGGACAATATACTCTATTTCCCTGTAAAATCTTAAAACATCTTAAAATGAGTTTGACACCCCTTTAAGAGCCTCCATTGTAGCGAAAAATGCAAACATGCATATCTTTTTAAACACTAACGTGAGATTTGTTCGGACTTCTAGAAGAATGAAGAGACAAGAGGTCTGCATGCTCCTGCTTCTTGGGTTAGTCATGGCAGCGCTTTGCACCGCTTGGGACTGCGCAGACGGCGGATGCGAGATCCAACCCGCCGACGGCCCCCTACCACCCACGGCGACAATCAACTGGCTCCCCGACGGCAACGAAGATCAGGAGATGGCGGCCCGAACCATCCGAAAAGTGCCGCCCAGCTTCAAGGAGCGCATCATGCTGAAGTCACTCCTTCGTCAGATGGGGGTCGCCATGCGTCTGCCTCCGCTGCGCAAGCCTAAGAACTAGAAAATAGACCTGGCACTTGTCAGTTAAGGCGCGGTTACATGTTTCGTACGATGTTGATGTCGTAAAGCTTGTCGTGTGATTTTGATGTCGTAAAGCTTGTCGTACGACACTCCCAGGATCAATAGCCGCAAATGACCGACTTTTCGGTAACAAGACAGCCGACTTTTGTAAGGTACATGCACAACTAGTTCAAGAATGCATTCGGTTTGCAACCGTACGACAACTGTACGACAATCGTAAGACAATCGTAAGACAATCGGAAAATGAATGTGACTGAACCCTTAAGCATTGCTGTCTTGCCAAGATGTATCTGTGGCCACTTTAATACAAACGCCTTGTTGTTGAACGCTTGTTTCTTGTGTTCATAAAGGTCATGAAAATGACATCCATCGTACGTTTATGCTTTGTTTGTAAAGCCAAAGAGACAAAAAGATGCAATGCAGGAATAAAGAAATGTTTCAAGCTTAAACATGATTTTGTCTGTTATTAACTTGTTTTGTACCTCACTGCTTTGAAATGATATAACACACTTACAGACACTACTTACACACACAATCACACACACACACACACGCACACATACCTACACACACACACACAATTATTCTGTTGATAAACAAACAAAAAGAAGCAAATAACTGGTCAAAAAAGTTGCATGCATGCTTTAAGCACTTAAGTCTTTTTACTGTCTTATCTAATGGTGGAATTCAAAGGATTTTGTAATTTGACGAACCTGGCATTTGTTTTAGATTTATAACTGCCCAGTAACATGTCAAATCGAATACTCAAATTTTGGTATTAAACACATTCTCTGTAAATGTAATCTGGCAAACAACACCATTCAAATATTCACGAATATTGCTGGTTTTAGTCATCAAAGATAAATATATATTCTTTCATACTCAAGACATCATACCTTCACACACATTTGTAATCTGATCCTTGTAATAGCTAGCTTTTAACTTTCTCTTTTTCTTTGTATTATTTAACCTGTACATCAAGGACTAAGAACAAAACATTTTTCATCATCTTAATCAAATTGGATTTGAGAAGACTTGAACAAATAATGTATGGTCAGGTTTATTCACTTTTCCTCACACAGGCTGAACAATCTTTCTTCCCACGCCAAAGGTCAGAATTCCGAAGCAACTCCTGCAAGCTCACTGCCTTCTGCGTGTCATGACTCGAAAAAACGCGACGACTGAAACTCCTCAAACTGAACTAGTTATACCCACAAAGAATACGCCAACTAAATCCTCACCAAGATAAAGACTCTACCCAAATCAATACAAGCATCACAGTTTGCTAGAGAAGGTTACGTGCCCAAACAATACAAACATAGTCGTCTTGAACAGAGACCGACTGTTTCAGGCCGAAGACGATCGAAGGAGACTTTTTCCGGAAAAACGTTTTTGGCAAAAAAATACCTTAATTAAGCATGAAGGCATTTTTTTTGGACAAATTTTTCTTATTCCCATACCCGCATCAGTTTTGGGGTCCCCAGAGATTATTATCCATATGATCAAATCAACATGGCCCTATAGGAAGACGGAAGTGAGATCGTGTGGCGCAACGGCAGAGCGTTCGGCTCTGAACCAAGTGGTCCTGAGTTCTAATCCCACCATGTCAACGATCTTGTGGCCTTGGGAAATACACTTTGACGACCTTCCTCACATCACTCAGGTGTATATTAGTAGCTAGCCTAGGTAAGAGACGTCCCTCGCACAGAACGTTAAATGGAGATCCCGTGTTTGGAGAGAGCCTACGCAAGCTTAAGAACCCACTTCCTCTTTCGAAAAAAGGTAGGAGCATGCCCCGGTGTGCGATGGTCCAAAACCTTATAGTCGGTTGACCCCATATATGTCAGTACTAGTAATTGCCGAATCTTCGGCAGATGGACATTGTTCGCCTCTAACTGACAAAGAAGTCGCTGCTGTGATCAATCGCCACTTTTCAGACATTGTTAACCAATTAACTTCCATGTCTAGATTTTGAATCGTTGCCATCTTAACCGCCTTCTCTTTCCAAAGCACCACTTATTCATTCATATGAAGTTAACGAAATATTGAAACGCCATGACGCCAGGAAAAGTTGTGGTCCAGATAATATTTCCCCGAAAATTGCCAAAACGTTTGCTGTTCGGAAGATGGACATGACGGCCAAAGATAATGTTAAGGTAGATTGGGAGTTTTCCTTAGAACTGCAGCAGAACTTTCGGCTTTTTTGACCTGCACATACAATGGTCTTAATATAAATGACGGTGTCAGATCAGATATCGTTTGGTGTCAGCAAGAATTGTGCAGGATTTAACCCAGTATCAGCTTGTTTTGGTTTTGTTAGCATTTAAGTATACATTTTACATAGAATAAAGAAGAATTAGGAACCTTAAAGTTTGTTTTATTTCAGCACTTCAATTCTCGTCTGTGAAGTGAACGGCCTATATTGACAGGGCAGCTGCTATGAAACTGTATATTTTTTTGATACAAAGGCCTTGGTGATTATTTTGCTTTTCCCTCAAACAGACTAATAAGAAGCAATATGGTAAAGCATGCGGCTTACGAATAACTCTGGCTGAAGAATGCTTCTGTTCATTCACGACGCCGTCGTTGCGAAGCAACAGCCCTAAGCACGACGAAAATGTTATCAATCAAACCCTGAGACAAACTGAGTGATCAGGTGGGATTAGAACCCTGACTGCGCCACTGAGGAGAACACGGCTGCTTTCTGTGCTGTCCGGGTGCGGAGAAAAAACAAACGGTAACATTTTTGTTAAATCATCTGGTAGGGAAGTGTGGTAATATAGCCTTCTGTTTTATCAATCATATGGTATGATAACGTTCTATCATGGCGATAAAGCTGGTGGAAAAGGTATCTTTGCTGCTGCTTACGCAGCTACTAGTGCCACATGTGGACGCCGGTAGCTGGCAGAGCTGCCGTGAGGTGTCCGTGGCAAAGTGTGGCGTAGGCGACGGTAGAGATGGTCATGAGTACCGGTATGATACTAATGCTTACCGGTACAAGTGGACCAAATACCCACGTGAAGTAAACAGCTACAGAAGCCCCTTTCAAATCGGTACTTTGAGTCAGGCGTTTCAATCCTGTCAAGTCTGCTCAAATGAAACCAGGCTGATCCAGGGGGGTCCCACTCAGATCCCTTCCTCGCCACAATTCAGAACAAACATCATGATCGTTGACAACAACGTTGGTAAGCTTGGCACTGAAATGGCAGAGATCCTCTCTCAGATCCCATGTGGTAGAGATTGCAGGCTGTGGTTTGTGGATTGTACTATAACGGCAATAGAGTTAGGGGCGTTCGCTAAGTTGCCACAGGTATCTACCCTGGTCATCTGGCGGAGCAATGTCCAGACTCTGAAGAACGGCACGTTTGCTGGGATGGAAGGTCTCAAACGTCTCCTGCTGCTGGAGAACAACCTGACACATCTGGAGGTGAGATTAAAAAATGTTTAGTCCTTTGATAAATGAAATTTGGGTTTGGAATACCATTAACTGAACTTCTTTTGCCATCGTTTAAATGCTGTATCACATATCGTTCTGCTGCAGGATGGCTGCTTTGGTGGGTTGTCCAGCTTGTCCCACCTCATCCTTGTGGACAACCAGATCCTGACGCTGTCACCTGGCACCTTCCGGGGAGTCATGCCGTGGTGGTTTGACGTAAGTGCCAATCGTATCTCTAACGTAGAACCCGGGACCTTGCAGGCGATCAAGTCCGTGGAACATGTCCGCGCTGTTGGGAACAAACTGCGAGCGATCGGCGCGCTGATGTTCCACGGTCTTGAGCGACTGCAAATCCTGATCCTAGAGGGTAACAGAATCTCCCACATTGCTGCGGGCGCGTTCCACTCAAACACAAAAATTCGCACCCTAAATCTGGCGGACAACAGGCTGACCTTCTTGTCAGGCGTTTGGTTCAAATCGTCATTTCCAAACAGTCTCATCGTGCGTGGAAATGGTATTGCCGCCATTGCGTGGGAAGGGAGGGTGGTTAGGTTCATGCGTATCACACTTGGCAGCCTTCCGCGCTGTACCTGCGCAAATGATTGGCTCTACGACCAGCGCTTTATGTCGACAATGCACATGCGCGTCCACTCGGGATCAAGCTCTCACGCTTGGTCACTTGTGCAAGGCCTCCCCGCCCCACTCTATCCCAGCGACACACTGCCCTGCCCCCCACCACTGGTGGAGATCATGAATGTCGAACGCGAGGCTGCGAACAGGTACACAGCCGTTGGCAACGTGTATTGGGAGCAACTGCCCAAGGTGTCCTGGACCCTCCCTAACGACTCACCACACTCCGTCAGCATCACATACGACACAAACACGACCACGCACGCCAGTCTCCTGACAGGCAACCTAACCGTGAGGGTGGTGACCGACCTAAAGGCTGAGGGCTGGGTGAAATGTAAGGGGCCAGATAACTTGTTGGGGGAATCAGGAAATCACAGCTTGTGCAGATGTTCAAACTACATGGGGAAGTCAAGCTTTACGCTTTGGGTAGAGACCACCGGGCCCTTGTCCTTTTGGAACACCACTTGCACGGCTTCTTTGGAAACCGGCTCCGACACTGCAATGTTCATGGCGGGTGAGCGAACATACTGTGGTATGACAACACTCCCAGCAACAGAGCTCTCACTCACAGACACGACACCATTTACAACCAGCAACAGCACCACACCGCTGTCCACTGGCATCAACACCACAAAACTGCCCACAGGCATGAGCACCACATCATTGGTCACAAGCGTGAGTGATGAGTTCGATGAAGATCTAACGTGGTACATCGTGTGTGCAGCGTTGGGCGTTCTGGTGCAATTTGCTGCTGTGGCGGTAGGGGTCTGGGGATGCGCCCGCTCCGGGGGGCCTTTCGAAGATGATGAGTCCGTGATCAGTCCGTACGCTGAGGGTCACTTCGAGGATCACTCCAGCTTGAGTGATTCAGAATCAACCATCAGCCCCTACGCTGAGGGTGGTTTCGGGGATCACTCCAGTTTGAGTGATTCAGAATCAACCATCAGCCCTTACGCTGAGGGTGGTTTCGGGGATCACTCAAGCCTGAGTGATTCAGAGTCAGTCATCAGGCCGTACGCTGAGGCGGGGTTCAATGGGTTTCGGGGATCACTCAAGCCTGAGTGATTCAGAGTCAGTCATCAGGCCGTACGCTGAGGCGGGGTTCAATGACCATCCCGATTTGCGCAGGGTCTATTCATATGAGTCAGATATCGTCCCGTATGGGCAGGCGAGGCATAGCGCAGCGTACGCAGGCCGCCCTCGCGCGCAGACATACCCCGTGTCGTCCCGTCCGTACGGCACCAGGCGCCCTCGTCGGACACCAAACACGGAAGGGGCCGTCGTGGCTTCCTATGGCCGAAATGGTGGTGATGAATCCAACGGTGATGAAAACCATCGTGGTAGGCCCGCCACCGGTCGGGGAAACAGTTACGCCTGTCCCTCCCCTACCGGTACTGCCAGGTCACCGGCAGCTACCTACTGCCAGAATGACCGTAGGGAAGCCATAAATGACACCCCAGAGTTCCCCGAGACAAACAGCTATGAACCGGCGCCCAGTGGCGGAATTGGTCAGTGAATAAAGAATGAAGAAATCGATGGACGGGATTTGTCTTGGTTGCAGAATTTGGCTTAGTGTGCTTTTTTGTTCATCTCTCTCTACCCCAAAATGCTTGGTTTTATTTGAACATTTTCAAATGAAATTTTGTAGAAAGATAGGAAAAACTAAACGGTAAAAATCGAGGTCCATAAATATAGTCACAGCTAGCGCTTTTCTCAATATTGGTCTGGTAGACTCTTTTATTTAAAGAATCATACTTTTCATTTATAGCAAATCCTATGTTTTGAAAATACCAAAATGCAATATGTAAAAGACAAAATAGATCTAGCAAGGCCTCATTTGCTTGAAAATACAGCATATTTCAATCAATTTCTTTCCATATGCAAAAATGGACAGTTTGAATTATATTTCTGGTCTAAAAATGGCCCCAAATTTAGCCATTTTGAAGTAATGTATGCGGTGAGTATGATTGAAGTCCTGTGAGCGTATGTTCTAAGCACGTTCATACCAAATTGTAGGTTATTTGGTTGTTATACCAGGGCATAGGAGTCCAAAATATACATTTCGGGCTGAAGATGGCCAAAATAACACAATAGAATCATTCTTTACGCTCACATCAAAATATGAAAAGAAATTCTGTATGCCAAATTTGACCCAAAAATGAAAAAGTTAAATTCATTTGAAGATTTGGCAGAAGTACATGACAAAAAACAATTCATATTTCGTTCCTATACCTACGGTATGGATTTAAATATTAATAAGATGTAAAAACTTGAGAGAAAACTAGCAATGACCGATGAGACTCTAGAACCAAATCAGAAAGGAAGAGTTTAAGGCAAACAGTTCGGAATGTGTGTATATAATTTTGCCTATAATTGCCCTTAAATTGTCCTTCCAAAATATCTCCAAATTGATCAAAATATCCTATTGAAAAGGTACAGACGAAAAACATAACCGAAGCACCGGCAAATACAGCCAAAGCAATGTATGAGACTGTTCCATTACATATTTGCCCACTTGATTATCTGGAAATGTGATGATATACACTTAGTCATTTGACTGGCATCGATAACTTTCCACCTCTCTACCCAAATTTGCATAGTTAATCAGGTACAATTAAAAAAGACATGCGAGAAATTTTTAATGGAAAACATTTTTCTACAAATCAGCCATAATTATGCAATTTATTTTCTGTCATTGTGAAATTCACAGAGTTTGTACCATTGTTGACTAACGCTCCAAGTTGTCTCAATTCTGTCTAAATGCCTGCTTGAAATTTGTTTTGTTCAACAGAGGTTTCTGGGTGATTAAAAATCATGGAGCTAAAATTTGGTAATTTCATGAGAGAACAGTCAATCTGTTAACTTGTATAAGCAAATTTTAGTGTATTATATTTCAACAGGTCATAATTGCAACTTTTACAAAATCAGAAAAAAAGGGACACCAAAAAAGAGGTGAAGACTGAAATTCTGGCTCCTGAAAGTACATTTTGACTCCCACTTAAATGGTTTAACGGAGGTTTCTGGGTAATAGAAAAATTGGAGAAAAATCAAAAGTTTTAATGAGACAACAATCAATCGTAGAAGCAAATTTTGGTGTGTTCTAATTTTTAACAGGTCATAACAAACATTGAAATTATGAGATTATGAAAATCATCTAAAAAGCAATTTTGCACGTGATATTGATACAGAAATTATAATCTAAAGAAAGGGACACCAAAAATGATGCGAATACTCTAGTCTATACTACTGTCCCTGAAATTATCCCAGAAATTCGTGTCCTAAAAGTACATTTTGACACCCACCGAAATTGCACAGAACTCTCTTGAAATCATGTATGGCCTGGATTCTGTCCTGCTTATCTTGAAATGTGCCATTTTAGTGGTTTTCCTCAGGACAATATCTAGGCTATAGCATGTACGAGTCTTCATTTAACATCTTATCTTGAAGAATATTTCTAAGATTTGTAATTTCAGTACTTTGCATTTTGAATTCTGGAAAACACGAAGGAGAATACCTGGGATTCTGCCTAAGCATGTCTGTTTGCTGTATGTATATATACAGCTTTTGTTATTCTTAAAGAAACCAGCTACATATACCACTTATAATATCAAACAGTTTATAACAGAAAATTATTTCTTTTAGGCACGTTCCATTATGCCCCTTCTTGGTTCGACGATGTGTGCTGTGAAAGTTCTATACCTAGAAGTAATTGTAAATACATAATTATTGATTAATCATCAATCGTATTATAACAATACAGTGTTGGTGGTGCCAATCCTTATGTAAGATATTGTCTACAATGGTAACTGACAATGATGTTTGTTATGAAATCATAGCAATGTATTTTCCTTAATGACTGTATATTGGAAGCGTATAACTTATGCCAGGAGAAAAAAAGTATACATTGTTAAAAGAAAGAAAGCTGATGAAGTGTAACCCTTATCACAAAAGAGTCTGGTTAAGATTCGAACACGCGACTGATCCAGAGGCATGCATGGTCGCTACTTGGTGGATGCATCCTTGTACGCAGGGCCAAAATATCATGCAAATCTACCTGGGAACCCAACACACTTATCGAGAAGAGTAGGGGTACCCGGTGTGCTTGGCCAAAAAATGCGAGCTGTAGAAAAGCCGCATTGCACTATCACTAGCTACTTGAAAAGCATCATGCTTCAGCTCAATTGAGCATGACTGCTTTACGTTCTCTACCTTAGCATCCCAGCCCTACTCACATGTCCCACATACCTTTTTTCCAGTCGGCCTTTCTGATTACTGATATCTTGTAGGGAGCGAAGTAACAGCGTTCAAATTCTCCGCCATGTGCTAATAGCCCTGGGCGGGCGGGCAACACTCGCTGCAACGTAGAGATTCCGGGAGCTTCCGGTGGGGTGGTTACCATGCTAAAGGTGACGGAATTGTGTAGTAAGCAGTTATCCACATAACCTCCTTGTTCTGATGTACATTCTAGCAAATATGAATGAATATTATACACAGGATGTCTTAATGCACGAAAACCAAATATTCTGTGGGCCTTTTGATATACAGTTCCAGAGTCCATGTATGGATGACAAGGCAATGTGAAATAATACTGTTCTTCATAAAAAGAAAAACAGAACAGAAGAACAATTGGCATGTATGTCATCAACATGTAATACATGTTTGACTTAACCCCAGTGTGTAATATAGACCATATACATATTATATAGTTGACATGACTTGGGATCATTTCCGTTATGAAAATAATTTTATATAGCTGCACTCTGAAAGAAAAAAAAAAAAAACGCCTAAGCAAAAGACTTCTTATGCACAATAATTGTGAACTGTTCTCTCTGATATCTTTAATATTGTGTAATGATGTCCTGTGATTGCAGAATTGAACGGTTTTAAATTTTGATGTTGAATATTGAAGAAGCAAAACGCCTCTCATGCACAATGATCATGAAATGTTCACTATAATATCTTTGATATTGTGTCATGATGTCATGTGATTGCAAAAGTGAACGGTTATAAATTTTGATGTTGAATATTGAAGAAGAAAAACGCTTCTCATGCACGATAATTGTGAACTGTTCTATCTGATATCTTTAATATTGTGTCATGCTGTCATGTGATTGCAAAGTGAACGGTTTTAAATGTTGATGTTGAATATTGAAGAAGAAAAACGCTTCTCATGCTCAATGATCATGAACCGTTCACTATAATAGCTTTAATATTGTGTAATGCTGTCATGTGAATGCAAAAGTGAAAGGTTTTAAATTTTGATGTGGAATATTGGAGAAGCAAAACGCTTGTTATGCACAATAATCACGAACTGTTTACTATAATATCTTTGATATTGTATTATGCTGTCATGTTATTGCAGAAGTGAACGGTTTTAAATGTTGATGGTGAATATTGAAGAAGCAAAACGCTTCTCATGCACAATAATCATGAACCGTTCACTATAATATATTTAATATTGTGTAATGCTGTCATGTAATTGCAGAAGTGAACGGTTTAAAATGTTGATGTTGAGTGATGGAGTCTTGCAAAAACTTTCAGTCTTGGAAATATGATGTTGTGAACGACAGGCTGGTAACTGAGATATGACAGACACGAAATAATCATGTTAATGTAAAAATGAGAAACGTATCACTAATTCAAAAATGATGTTCTTGTAACAATAGAAGTGGAAGTGTGACAAGACATTGTCTCAAATATGACTGATATCGGCACCTCCACAACAATTATGAGCTGGTAATTGCGATATGGTAGACATTAGATAGTAACTTTAATGTAATAATGAAAAATGTATCAATAATGCAAAAATGATGTTCTTGTAATTATAGAAGTTAGCCTTGGAAGTGTGACAGGACATTGTCCTGGACGATTGCTCAAATATGACTGATATTGGCACCACCACACAGGGTGTATAATGTACTAGAGGAAAGAAATGTGATGTTAAAGTTTGGAGAGTTGTAATAAATATTCAAGTGTTTTGTAACCCCTCAGTTTCTGACTGTTCTGTGGCATTCTGGACGGTACGATTGAAGGTGTGAGGCGTGGGTGCCCCCCCCCTCCCCCAGTACTTGAAATGCTAAATTATGTTGTCTGAAAAGTATACAGGGCCTGACTTGTGCCCAATGGAAGCGTTTAAAGAAAATTTCCGGTACATGTGTAATTACAATGAATAGATGGCCAGTTTTCTTCTTCTGCAATTACCAGAGAAAGGAAAGAATATTTTCAACAATAGACAATTTAGTAAATAGATGCCCTCATTTCGAGAAGAAGCTATAATATACCATGATGTTCTTTGTTTACAGTGTGACTAGAATCTGAATTCTTGTTGCCATGCTGGAAATTTGAATAAACATCAGTTTGAGCCTAGCGCACAGACTAATAATGCTTTGGTGGAATTTTTTTATGAAAAAAACGTTAACGGTGTTTTGTATTAATCTGGGGTCTGCTCAGTGTGGCATGTCCGGGCATTGTTGGGGACCTTTCATCTTGTTTTCTGATTAAGTGCTGTTTTTTTGTTGTTGTAGCCTTTTTAATTGAGCTACAATTTAGACTTGTTAAGCATATTGGGTAGTCTTCGTCGACAACAAAGGACAGGCAACGTCAAATCGACCACCGAGTACGATGTTTCAACCTGGTTTGGCTACAGAAATATAAACTTGTTTATATCTGTTATCAATTAGTATTTCGCAACAAGGACAATGTTTTGGGTTTGTTTGTGTGTGTGTGTGTGTGTGTGTGTGTGTGTGTGTGTGTGTGTGTGTACGTGTGTATGTTACGATGTGTGTGTGACTGTGTGTGTGCTTGCGTGTTCTGTGTACGTGTCTACGGGAATTGTGGCAGTTTCATATCAGTTATGCAAATTGGACCCTAATTTACATGTTTGGTATCTGTGAATGTTTTTATCTGCCATTGATTACATTTGCTACATGTGTTGAAGTTCAATTATGAAAAACACTCAAATAATACATTTTTCTCCCTAAACATGCAAAAGTCATAATTTGCATAACTTGCATCGAATTGTGAGCATCTCTGTGTACGCTATTGGCATGCTCAAAATGATCGAAATCCATAATTTCTCTATTTGTTTAGATATCCTCTTTTAAATATTTATTAAACAAAAATGAAGTTCCAAAATTAACTGCTAGGGGACCCAAACCTACATACCACTTCATCCTGACGTCAAAAGCTACATGCAACCCAAACATTCAGATCAGAGCATGTCTAGAACAAAAGGTACAAAATCCAAAAATTATGCTGCACTACCAAGGACAGCTGCCAGAAGGCACATTATCAACCTTGACCTTCGTCTTCCCAAGACCTGCACACAGACCGAATATCATCGCAATCCATTAACAGGTTCTTCAGTTATGCTGCCCACTAATACCCGGAAACACATTGAGCAGAAATCAGACAGACACACAGTCAACACCAAAACATTACCTCAATTTTCATGGAGACCAAATATTCTTATTCTTTGGAAACTTTACAAAATTCAAAGCACATGTATCGCACTACAAAGAAATAAGTACTACTATTAGTTATTTACTGCTAGGTAGTCATCAACAAAGTGTCAAAGCTATATATGGTATGAACATTAAGCACATTTAAATGGGGCACATTTTATTGCTCCCCCCAGGGATAGATGAAATCTGTTCTGTGGCAATCTGGACGGTATGATTGAAGGTGTAAGGCGTGGGTGCCCCCCTCCCCCAGCTAAATTCTGTTGTCTTGAAAGTATACAGGGCATACCTTGTGCCCATTTGCAGCGTTTAAGGAACTAGTCTGGTACAAGTGTTATAGGGGAGACTAAAGGGTTACAATAAAAGGCAGTAATGCGTGTAGCCTTATGGGGAAGTTAAGAAAAAGAAGGTGTCATTATCTCAGGAACCAAAACATCACACAATAACTTACCCTCAAATACTAACCAGTTATGTCAACTATCATCAGATGCATCACTGACAAATTCTATACGGCTATTCTCCAGATAACCCCCCCCCCCTAATCAGAGCCCTTGGATAGGTCCAACAGGCTTCAAACATCCAGTTGAAGACTCAGATTTCACAAAAATTCCCAACAAAAAAGAATTTTCAATGGTTCAAACCATGTTTTTTACTTGGAGTCTCTCATCGTTGGGTGTGGGCGCAGCGCACTCCCTTTAGTTTTCCCTATAACAATGAATAGGTTACCATTTTTCTTCTGTCATTACCAATGAGAGTAAGAAAGAGATTTTCAACAATTATTATAGAAAACTAGAGTTCCACAAACACATTATCTTCGCCAAATAATCAAGGCTTATTATGGAAAGTGATTTATATTTACGTGTCTATAACCCCCTGCAAATTTGATCATGCACCATACCATTTGGACGTTATGATTGGGCGAATGAGTCCAGTTAAGATAGGGTTAAAAATCATTTGGTGGTACAGGACTAGTATATGTGTAGAGTGTGCTGATATATGTTATAACTGGTCATGAAAAAATATGAGTATGTTGATATTATATGGACCACAAAGGTTCGATATGGCAGTGTTGAAAGTTGAAAGTGATGATGAAACAGTACAGTCAATACATATGAATAGAATAAATCTGGCACGTCTTTAGGTGTTTCTAGTCAGGCTTTCTATTTTGTCCCTATTTCGTTATGTCGCCAACCGTGTTGAACAAAAATGCTTAAACTGAACGCGTCAAAAACCAGCAGGACCCACACCTCTGCTTGGAGAATAGTTTATTTATTTGACCTACATGTACGTTTATGCAAGGCTATCTGTTTACATGACCTGACACTGTCCCGTGTCCCATTGGAAGGCAGTGGGTTAACAAACTTTCCTTACTAATTATGCAAATCAGTTCCTTATTTGCATAATTAGTCATTGATTATGTAAAGCACCATCCGAGCTCTCAACATACCAAACATCACGACGATCTGTCGACCCATTCTCAAGTTATTAATGTCCGAATGTCAAAACAAAAACACCCACTGCGGTTCTTAACAAGCCGCTAAGGGGCCAAAATTTACAGAACTCACTTTCTGTGGCATGAACTATCTACCACACAAAAATCATGCCCATAGCACTTTCAGAAAACATGCCCCTAAATTTTGAAGCTCTGCTGCAGTACCTTTGGTACCCGCTAGAAGGCCCATTATCGAACTTGACCTTCCTTTTGGTAAATCCTACCCATCCACTAAACATCATAAGGATCCATCAACAGCTTCTTGAGTTATGTTGTCCACAAGAAAATTCACATCCACACAAAGCCCGCTGCAGTACCTACGGAAAGTGCCAGGAAAACCATTTTTGAACTTGACCTCAGTTTTCACAACATCTACACACCTGCAAAAAATCATGAAGATCCATAAACGTTTCCGTCACTTTTTTTGCCTACATACAAACACAAAGAAATGCTAAGTCCGCTGCAGTACTATTGAAAAGCGCAAGGTAAACCATTTTCGAACTTGACCTTCCTTTACACAACCACTACACACCTACCAAAAATCATAAAGATTCATTGAAGTTTTCTTGAGTTATGCTCCTGGCATACATTCAGACCCACCCAACAGATTTTTCAACCGAAAACATAATCCTCTCCGAGTACAAGTACTCTGCGAAGATAAGTAATCAACAATTATACCTTTACTTTCAAAGAAGATACTACATGTACTAATGAAAATATATATACATATTATATTCCGAACACACGGTGTTTACAATGTGGCTAATATCTGAATTCTTGTTGCCATGCTGGGAATATTGAATAAACATCAGTTTGAGCCTAAGGGCCGACTAATAACGTTTTGTTGGAAATTGTTTTATAAAAAAACGTTAACGGTGTTTTGTATTAATCAGGGGTTTTCTCAGTAGGGCATGTCCGGACATTGTTGGGGAGCTTTAATCTTGTTTTCTGATTAATTGCTGTTTCTTTGTTGTAGCCTTTTCAATTGAGCTACAATTTGGACAGTTAAGCATATTGGGCGGTCTTCGTCGACAACAAAGGACAGGCAACGTCAAATCGGCCACCGAGTACGATGTTTAAACCTGGTTTGGCTATCGAAAATTTAAACTTGATTATATCTGTTATAAGTTAGTATTTTACAACAGGGACAATGTGAGTGTGTGCATGTTTGTGTGTGACTGTGTGTGTGTGTGTGTGTGTGTGTGTGTGTGTGCTTGCGTGTTCTGTGTACGTGTGTACAATTCCTAATTCAAGAGTTTGGAGACGGCGTATCTCCATTAGATACTTTGTAAAGTTTGTGGAAATCACTAAGAGTTCAACGTTCACATAATCTATGCAATGTTATGTTTACTTACATATTACTTACACATGCTACAAGTATGAAAGTTCAATCATTTCCCACACAGGAATTATGGCAGTTTTAGAACAATTATGCAAATTAGACCCTAATTGACATGTTCTATCTGGAACGAAAGAAACTACAACAGTGGAAGAAAATGAGAAAGTGCATATCAACAATGAACTTGATGAGGTTGAATGCCATTGGTTTGAATAATCTCACTCACTCACTCACTCACTCACTCACTCACTCACTCACTCACTTCCTGCCTACTGACAGTGATTTGAAATATTATACAACGAACAAACACAAATAAACAAACAAACAAACAAACACACCAACAAAATAAAAGACTCCGTACGGGTATACGAAAATAATGACCATTCACAGACTGAGGTAGCTTAAGTTTGCTCAATGAAACACACGTATGATTTGCAAATATTTCATTGCTTTTTTTCCCGTCTTGCTTATATGTTACCTGAATATGATATACATACAATGATTCTTGGCAATAGTATTTCTCCTTTCGTAGATCGTGTAAAAAATATCTCTAAAACATTATCGCAACGATGCAAGTAAAATTCCATACAACTTTATATAAATCACAGCATTGTGTCACACAGCAAAAAATGATATTTGAGCGAAAGCATCATCATCATGAAAATACTTTTAACAAATAGTTGTATCGAACTGTCTTAGAATTGTAAAATACCTCGCAGAAAACTTTCTGTAGCTCAGGCCTTGGTACATTTCAAATTGATGGTGCTCTCTCTATATATATATTCAACAGCAGAAGAATCACCCACACTGGCCGCAAATATCTGTTAAAGTTAAGAAGAAAAAAACTAAACCTCAAAACTTGATAGTCTGTTCATTTTTTTTACAAATATGTACAGAGTTTATAGAAATTATAAGCTGACCATAGAAAATATCACAAAATACATGCCAATACCTGTCGAAGCCAATATGCTTTTTCAATGTTTACTAGACGTATTCTACGGTGAGGGCAAGTGCCACCATGCAAGCGAACATCATCAAAGCAAGCAGACCGGGACGCGATGCACCCGAGCCATCCCCGACGACCACAGGTGCAGGAGTAGTTGTCTGTGCAGTGCCCGTCCCCGTGACAGGCACGCGGGTTGTCGCCTGTCCGTCTGGGGTCCTCCCGCTGCAGATGTCCTCTGGGGCCGTCCTGTTTCCACGCGGGAAGGGCGTGTCGGTCGCCAACGGTGCCTGTTCACAGCGGGGGTAAACACCGTCAATCACTTATGAAATTGAAGGGATTGATTTCTTTTCACTAACTGCTCAAGTTTTCCTATTTGATCATTCTCATTTTAAATATGGACTATTCTATCCGCATTATTATATCATGAAAGTCACTTTATCATGAATTGTTCAAGATATAAGGATTAACGCTCAAAGCTATTCATCTTTATATCCGCTTGTTCAAATGAATTCAATGCGCTCCGTTCTGTCGATAGATTCAATTACATACTAGGAGGTGATAATCCTTACTGTGTACAGATAGGTATATTCTTCAAAAAATGTTTGGACATTAGAACAAGCAATGTATAAGTATATCACATGTGATATTTCGATATGTTGCTCTATCCCATATGATTGTGTGTAATCAAACTCATTTGTATGCACTTATTCGTTTGTATGTATGCATGTAGTAGACCTTACGAAAGTCGCTGTGCTTTTGTTGTGTCAATAAAGATCTTGTATATCTTGTTGGGACCCCCCATTCCTTTTTAAGGCAATATTTTGTGCATTCAATATAAGTGTATCACTCGAGTACGGGACCTAGAGTACTATCTACTAGTATGCTTTAAATAGATTTTTTTTTTGAAAAAAAAAAAAAACCAACAGAAGATAAAACTAGAAAAAAAGAACATCCAGCATACGTTGAGGTCCGGTGAAACAAGTGGTGTATGATGCAATAGAGCACATTACAAATGATTCAGTAACCAGTGTGTTAACAATATCTCCGTACACTTACGGTGTTGACAGCAGACTGGTGGGTGGCCCTACAGCTGGTGTGGAAAGGGAATGGGCCCTCCAGAAGAGCTCTCGAGAAGTCTCGTGCTTTCTCGTCCGTCCACGGCACGGCTTCCATCACCTCCTCGAATGACTTGTTGACCAGGTGCTCCGGTGCCGTGATGATAACGTCTCCGGCATTGCTGAAGTCAGCATAGAAACAACTATTCAAAGTGCTTGTGACATCAATGACACTGATCATGAGATACATGTTCTCTTAACAGAACTCAAGCCGCTGCACCAATACAAGGTACCGTCGGGAGGCTATGCTAGTCCGGGTTGAGGTTTCCACTTTCGAAGGCGTGGCCTCCAATCAGCTGTAAGCCAATCAGAGAATTGGCTTTACCTTAGGAGAAAATATTAGGTGATTCTCTGATTGGCTGACATCTAGTTTGAGGCTACGCCCACAAAAGTGGAAACCTCAGCCCGGTTTGTGGAGAGATAAGATGCAACAGCTCTTGATTACCTTCAACTAAAATAAGTATTGATTAATGAACATTGACGTTTGTACAAGATATACATCCTTTAAATGTAATAGCACATCGCACTTTACAAACCACGCTTCCTGTTCTTTATTCCTGCTAGCTAGCACTGCTAGGTAATGAAATTGATCCGTCTATGAGGTCACATGGAGCACAACAGACAGTTAGCAACCTGGCATCACGGCTGGTGAAAACGTGTTTTTTTTTTTGAGGAGCAAACAAGAGGGACATTGTGATAACATGAAATTTAAAATAATCACGACGAGTAACAATACACTGTTTGCTAACACAGCCATCTTACTCGCAACTGGAAGGTCTCGACATGTGTGGTATGGTGGTAACAAAACTATGATGCACTGCACATGCATTGTATCACTCAAACGTTAGTATAGTTTAAAATGTTACTTTGGGGGGACGTACAATTCGAAGTTCTCCACCCCAGCGAAGCTAGCCGTGCTGTACAGGTTTGGCAGACTGTCGCAAAAGGTCAAGTTGAACCTCGGGTAGTAAGAGAAGAAGGTCTCGCACATTTCGTCAGGTGTTCCGGGACCACCCTGTGAGACAAGGGAAGATTTCAATTCAAAATGACAAAAAGATGGTAAACTGTGTCACCAACTGTAGTAGGGGCATTGTCATCAGATAGCTTTAACCAACGCTTCCAGCTGGATATGTAAGAGTTAGGTGAGATAGGTCGTTCATTGCAATATAACAAACAACTACCAGGCCCCGTGCCTGCGAAGCTGGTGAGTGACACAATTATACCGGATATATATGTAAATACAGAAAAGCACTTTCATGTGGTCATCATCATCATTCGTCTGGATTTATTCCGGGGAGGTACACTCAATAAAGTCATTAGCATAAAAGCATGCATGATACAGCTCATTCATTAACAATTGTGACTTTACCATGTCATCAAATATATACATAAAAATGCTATCTCGTCTTAGAGACGCCGAAATATTCTTTTAAAAACTGATTTCGGACAAAGCCGAAAAATTATTGGTTTCTATCATTATCTACATACAGGAAATACTTGTTGTAGCTTTGCAAACAAAATGATAGAAAACAGATAATATATAAGAGGTTTGTCGGCTATCACTCATAGCGAAGACAAATTGAAGTCGAAAGTAAACGTCCTACTTACGTATGTTACCCTGTCCTTTTCCGCGGAACGGTAGGTGCATTCGGTAACCAGAGTATCACCCTTGAAAATTTTAAAAAGAAAATGTAAGAAATTTTGAAGACCGGCTCAAACTATATACTGTAAATGCATTTAACTTCGCGTGTTTTTTTCCTTAGCTCTAAGACGAAAATGGGGTGCTCGAGGTGGCTTTAAGTTCGCGGTGAAACGGTCGCCGCGAAAACCGCTAACATAAAACCACGGCGAACATTTTTGCATTTACAGTATTAGGTTGTTGCTGGATATCTATCCGTAGATGATGATTTGGGTAGTTCTCACAAGGAATCCTTCTGGGATTAAGTTTATCGTCCAATGTCTGTGTGTGTTTTGGAAATCGTTACACATCCAAAGGGGAAGTTTGACGTTGTGCCATTGGGAAGGCACTAAACAGGAAATTCCTCGTTTTCTTTTACACAACGAGTACGGTTAGGAACGTCCCTCGGGTAAATGATAGAGATCCCTTGCTTGCATGAGGAGAGCCATACCTCGAACACGTAAAAGAAGGCGACACACTTCTCGAAAAGAATAGGGGTACTTGCATGTGAGTGGATCAAATAAATCTGTCCGGATATGCAGCTTGTATTAGTACTGTTAAGTACACATCTGGTGTGTTACACCACGGGGTGGTTTTCCGGTATGCAATACATGCAAACAACAAGAGTTTGATCTGAAGACCCAAAATCTCAATGAAATTTGTTTTTATATATATATAACAAGTGTTTTATATATGATGTGTTTTGTTTGCCCAAGCTATTTGTTGTTGCCGCTGGGTTTTTTTATCTGCCAGAGGGTATCCACATAAAGTATACAGGTTTGGTAGTGTACCCCTTTGTGGTTTGACCACCAGCTGTTGGGACCTGGGGAATTCTTGTACCAGATTTGAGACTAACAGGTGTGACAGGTGTGATCTCCCACAACATGCCTAGTATAGATTTTTCCTTATTTCTTATGCAAATTCAGTCCCGATTTGCATAATTTGCACGACATTGTGTACATCTCCGTCCAACCTACCTGCACATCAAATAACATGAAAATCTGTCGTTCCTTTCTTCAGTTATTCTCCTTAGAAGATTTTTTTACAAATACGCCATTGCAGTTCCAGTCACACATACCAGGGGGTCCAAAATTGACCTTGACCTTTCTCCTCCCAACACCTACCCACATACCAAATGTAATTACAATCCATCTACACGTTCTTCAGTTATGCTGACTTTGAGCATCCGGTGACACAAACATACACATACGCAAACACATTCGCAAACAAACTCAAAACAATATCCCCATGAAAAAGTCTTTTTTCATGTTGATAAAAACAAACAGTTGTTGTAACCTACGGGATAGACGGTGACTTCCTCCTTCAGCATCCTGGTGAACTGCAGGTTGAAGTCGTAGTTGTCGTCCCGTGCGATCTCTATCTCCGTGCCGTTACGGACCAGTCTGGCGCTCATCCTCACCCCCAGCAGATGGGAGTGAAGTTCAAGGCCGATGATGTGGATGGGCTGTCCCAGCTCTTCCAGAAACTATATCATATACAGAGAAAGCGCAAGAATGCGATCAGGGATGGCAGACTTCGCCCCCTCCCCTTAGCTTTTGTCCAGTGCCAGTGGCTTTTTTTTGGGATGCTGTTTGTCCGTAGTTATTCAAATGCACTGTCGGTGACAGGAAATGAGAGGGAAGAGACAAGGCTTAGCTTGCCGGAGTGGCAGGAAGTACATTTCAGAGGTGGTAGAACTTGACAGCCCAAATGGGTTCAATAGGAGAGGCTACTAATTTATGCGGATATATCATTTTCTGGTTCATCTTTTCTATGTCTTTGCTAATGTGTTTGAATTTCAACATTCACCAAATATGCTAGATTTACAGCCGTTTATGGTAAAAATGTACTCACTGCGTTCAAACAGTTTGTGTTGCAGAATCCCGCCGACACGAAGCCCTCAGCGCGAGGTGGGACGACGTGGAATCTGGTCACCATCACGCCGACCTCCAAAATGCCGAGGTCGTTGTCCCTCAACTCAGGTGTGAGTGTCAGTCTCAGCCCCGAACTGTCACGGATTCCTGGAAAAGACGGGATATGAGGTGTCAGTAGGATGTGACGTCACAGTTGGCATAGGTTGGCTAGACCAGGATGAGAACAATGAATATGCATGATTTTATACAATGTTTTCTTTTGCCATAGTTACGACACTGTAAAATAACCACGAATACAAACAACGTCTGTACGGCATACCTATATCGTAATACAGCCTGTAAGAGGGAGCGCTAAGTTCAGCCTCGTTCTGGTATATGGCCCAAAGTTGACCCCTGGACATTCAAAATGGCCGCCGTAATTGGCAAGAGATCTATTCGGCTTGAAACATCCAACATGGCGGACGATACTTGCATGCGTCATAGTCACGTGAGTGTCAGCACGACATGTGAGTAATAACTATTACGTATACGGGTAAGGTGATTAAGCCATTATTAGTTTCACAGTCCTATTCATGCAAATATCTGATTGTAATAAGAATCTAATCTTATTCTAGGAGAGTCGATTGGTGATAGAGTATGAAACTAGCAGGAGGAATCTTTGACAGTTTCTGACCTGATGTCAGCTGCGGGTTGTCGTAGTGCATCTCCACAAGTACGTAGCGGCTGTCGTCTTCATCTCCGATGGGCAACCCAACGTGCTCTGGATACACAAATTCCTGGAGTGACATTAAGTGTCATGGTGTAAACAATATGTATATACGTTTCTGACGTTGTAGGATGCCCTTTTGTTTGGTTTTATAATGTGCAGTTTTTCAATGGAACTCGTTAGGTGTATATAGAGACAAATAACGAAGCCCGCATGTAAATGAACAAGATTGCGATGTTTCCAATTCTCAAGACTTAGAGGTATTGGCTTGTAGCTAGGGCCTAGGGGTTCTGACCAATGGGAGGACTTCTAGAAGCTTGATTTAATTAGTCAGGCTATTCCGTCCCTACCTCTGCACCAATCGCCCACGCTGCCACAATGCTTCCCCCATAACAGGGATACCAGTCCTGAGGCATGTTGGGGGTGTGACACGGATGTCCCGGATGTTCCTCTGGGAGAAAGGTGACGTTTTTGCCCTTCTCACAACTGTAGACTAGCAGATGATGAACCACACCTTCGTTACCAGGGGTAATGACGGGTTCGAACTGAAACAAAAGAAAGCGACACAATAAAGTACACTATTAGGCTCATCCCTAAGGTGTCGCCAAAATGGCGAACACTATAACCAGTTAGGTTTGTTTCTGATAAAAGATCCAAATGAAAGATTTATCAAGACTCAATAGTATTCTTTCATCAGAACCAGGAATATATAGATTAAATAGAGTTCCACGACCTCCTACCTTCGCCAAACTATTCATAATTGATCTATCAATTTTCCTCTCTTTCTCAGTTACAGATGTCATATGTTTGAGAGCCCTATCATGTAGTACACCAGCTTCATATACTTTCCACATTGATTATGCTAATTACCCCTTACATGTATGATTATTATTTAATTATGCATATCGTCACTCAATCTATCTACCTATCAACAATCATGACGTCGACCCCTTCTTGAGTTACTCTCCATCAAAGTCTGAAACAATATCGGTCTCTACGGTTCCAAAAAGCTGAAAAGAGGCCTTCAAACCTACACCACTTACATTCTGTCTCAAGAGCTATATATCACTCTAAAATCTCGAACACAGCATGTCTACCACGAACACAAGGTATCAAAACCGGAAGTTTCGCTGCAGTACCATGATAAGCGCCAAAATCTTATAATTTCGAAGCCTCATCAAGACCTTCCTGCATACCAAGTATCAAAGATAATCCATCAAGGCATTCTTGAGTTATCGTGTTAACACACCAATCGAACGCTCCCGAAAACATAACCTTCTTGGCGAAGGTAATAAACAAAAAATTAAAGATAGATACCTTTATCATGTGGTGTTTGCTGGCCAGTTTGGGCAGCTGAAACACCTGGCACCAGTATGTGGTGTGGTAGTAGTCAGGAACGGACACCTGCATACAAACAAATCAATGACCCAGTGAAATGAAAATGAAGGTGATATATTAACGTCAATCGTTTTGAGTACTTGTGTGGTATTCTTCTAATCTAAGGTCAGACGTCTATACTTAATACAGCTTCACTATTCATTGCAAGCTGAAAATGAGAAGAGCTAGAGTTAAGTATTTGTACTACATATACATTTACTTCAGGTTTGCTATGTTAGTTTAGCGATTACGGGGTCTTTTTATGAATTGGTATTGAATTTTTCTTTTTATTTGAGTTGAATGCGTGATAGTTGTGTGCCGATCTGTTAAAAAAATAGAGAACGCTAGCGGCCCCTCCCCCAAATGAAATGGTATGGCTAGCCTTCGACGTTACAAATTCAAGATGGCGGCCACTACACATGCCAACGGATCCAACAGAGGTTTTACTACGCAAGCCTGTAATGACAATTGTGTTAGTGGTTGGGTTCTGCATGTGGGAGAAATTCAGAAGGTCGCCGTACAAATCATTCTACGGTACCAGTGGCCCATCACCAAAATCACGTCGTGCACGAAAACTATCACGTCGTCTACGCAAACCATTTTGTCCTATATGATGAAATTGGTATTTGTGCTCGTCCTCTTTTGAAGGCTATTCACAGAGAAAATATTACACATAAAAAAACTAGATCTTTTCAGCTGTTCAAGTTATTTCACGTGTAGCAACTAGCCTGAGTACCAGCCTCCATAGTGACCACTGGCTCAAAAAAAAATCGATTGCTAGCAAGCGATTTTTATTGAGCAAGCGGTCACTACGGAGGGTGGTACTCAGGCTATGTAGCACCGCGATTGATCTGAAATTGTATTGCCACGAAGGAAGCAAACCCAAACGTGATGAAAAGGGGTCAAATACGCAATAAAATGCCTCCGCCCCTGAGGCGTCGCAAAAAAAGTAAAGAAGAAGACGAGTAAAGCCCCCCTCTCACTGGACCCGCGGCACGCTGACGGCGTCGCTGCGTCCTAAAATGGATATGTGTTACTCTTGACTTTGTAATGGGAATAGCATTCAAAACGTAAAACTATGGCCAAAAAGACATCAAAACACACAAAGCTTAAAAAAATTCATTTTTGTCGATGAAATTCGTTGAGAGTTTTGTCAATTAAATCGGCCGCAGCGACGACGCCAGCGTGTCGCGGGTCCAGCGAGAGGGGGGGGGAGGGTTAAGCCTTATACATTTTTCATCAAGAGGTCAACTGTGGTGTAGTTTGTTTCCGTGACGTTAGGCGGCGCTATGATGTTGCTGAGAAGGACCGTGCTTCTGGCCCCCCTGTTGGCCCCGTGGTAGGCCGGGCCGTTCACCCCAGACTCGTCCTCTGGTTCGTCGTCATGCCATGCCCACAACACCCGCATGGTGTCTTCGTTGATAACGCGGTCCTTGTCGTCACACGTCATCAGCTTCCTGTTGAACCTCAGGACGGTGTGAGTCCCGTTCTCGTACCCAGACACCAGCTCCCAGTCCTGACTCTCGTCCACAGGGGGCTGTGCCTCTGCTTCTGCATACCGGTCCTGGAGAAGTGCGAGAGAAAAAAAAAGTTGAAACACAAATTTATTTGATTACCAAATTTACATAATCAATGAAAGGCCTTAAGATATGTCAGTTGTAAAGGTTAGATCAATTTGGTGAAGGTATGAGGTCGAAGATTTTGTTCTCCTAATTTTCCAAAAGTCGTAATCTAATTTTTTCCGTTTTACTAATAGAGGCTCTTTTAGCATTCGCTCGCTAGGACGTTTACCTGGCAACCCCGCCCTGCAAAACGATCTAGAGGGCGACATTTCTGGTTCATTGTGCAGCGTGTCCCCGCGGCGCAAGCACGTGAGTCCGACCCACCCCCAGTGGAAAAGAATTTCAAAGCAAAAGAACACATATAACTAAAACCGTTTGGTTGCTAGGACATAGTCTTGAGTGGCTAACATAATTTTACAGTTAATACTAGAAGAAGTAATGGAACTACCACGTGAAATTGTTAAAAGGTCATGCCATTGTTGACAGTCATTCTACTCGGCCAGTGTACAGTCTCCACTGCGATCAAGTTACCACGTATTTAGAACAGTAAACACACCTATAGAATTCCGGTTAAAAGGTCATGACAAGGGCGCAGTCTTTTTCAGTCACGCACATTCTTATAAGCTTAGCGAACGCAATCACTTCTTTTCCAAACCGTTGCTATGACGAGAAACTCAGCAAAGCATGAATTTTTCTTGTCGCAACCACTTGAAGAATCATTCCTTCATAAACTACGTCTTTACAACCTTAAGAAACCAAAGAAGAACCGTCTTCTCTTATTGCATCAGAAGTAGTTAGAAAAACGTATCCATTCTTTTTTCACAAGATTTTTGACTTACTGTCAGGTACGCTGTCCCGTCTTTGACCCAGCCGATGGCGATGTCGGATCCCGGCATGCCTCCGTTCGGGGACAGACCCAAGCCGACCCATCCTGTCGTCTGCACCTGGGCCTCGAACTCGATCTTCTCGTCGTCAAACTTCCAGAACAGTTCGAACTTCCCCTCTTCGTCTAGAGCTTCGTGGTGAGTGAAGTGACCATCGGCACCGACAAGCCGGCAAGAAAGGGCGAACGCAGCCGCTAAAACTAGAACAAATGTGGTACAGAAAACTGTCTCCATTCTACGGATATAACGTTAGCTCTGTTTACGTCGTTCTAGAAAATACCTCGGGTCTGTGGGTGTGACGCAGGTCTACGTGCAGGTGCGTTATACATCAGGGGACCTTCATTTGGGACGAACCACTGGTGGAGTCATGGAGGGGTGGAGAAAATGTGCGCGGACAAAATTGTTTCGAGACAAGAGTATACTTACTTCCACAACTACCTAGGGACAATGCCAATATATTACAAAAAAAGAAATAGTTCTTCTTTCTGCTGGAAACTAAAAGAGTCACTCTATCAATGCACCCCCATGAGGGCTCCAGTTGCTTGATCGGTGGTTTTGCCCTATCGGATATCATCGTCGTCAGAATCAGGTGACTGCGTATGCAGCCGATTTCACGTTTTGCCCTATCAATGGCCTCTCTCAGCCTACACCGAGATGTCTTCACGTAAGACAAATCGAATCTTAAAGTATGTGTTAAGGTAGTTTTCATGAAAGTAAATTTTACGTATACTTTACGAATGCTTTACATGTACTGAAACATCAGACTTTCTTTGGTACGAAATACAAATATCACGCTTCAATTCTTTCACTTCGTGTCTTTACTTGGGCTTCATCTAAATTTGGCGAATTTGTCAGTGGTGATCAGTCGTTGTCATACTAAAGGTCACCAGATGCGTGCAATGGTATAATGCAATTATTACAGGTGCCTGAGTTACTGTGACCTGGCTTCGTGTCTAACAAGTATTTTACGACGAGTACCTGGCAGCATATAATTAACAATGAATGGGTGGAAACCTGTAAATTCAAAATACAGGTCACAACAGATCATTACCTTCGCCGAGAAGGTTATGCAGAGGGTAGCGTTTGTTTGTCTGTCTGTTTGTTTGTCTGTCTGTAGTGGACCAGCATAACTCAAGAATGCCTGAATGGATTGTTTTGATATTTGGTATGTTGGTAGGTTTTGATGAGACCTGAAAACGATTAGATTTTGGGCCCCCTAGCGGCTTCTTACGGTACTGCAGCGGAACTTCCTGTTTTGATATCTCGTGTTTTGGACATGCTATGGAACTGATTTTTCAGTGGTACACAGATCTTTGGACAGAGAGTAAGAGGTACGGGTTTGGGCTCCCTAGCGGCTTTTTTTGGCAGGTTTTGTGTCTAACTTTGAAAGGGAATAACTCAAGAAGGGCTTGATGGATGGTAATGATTTTTGGTAAGTGATGTACATGATTATATATTTCTTATGCAAATCAGTATCTTATTTGCATAATGAATGAGGAAATTTAGACATCCGGCAAATTCCATGATATGACTCTAAAACATGTGAGATATGTAACTGAGGAAGAGAGAAATATTACTTGATATGAACTATGCGAATGAAGACCTCATTTGCATAATTAATGAGGAAATACTATAACACGATGGCCTTAATTGATGGTCATGAGTTTTGATATGTGGATAGCTTGTGTGATGCTTAGTATGATTGGACGATTATTATGCAAATCAGATTCTTATTTGCATAATTAACGAGGCAACTTTAAAAATCCGCTTTGTTCCATGATATGACTATTCCAATTGTAACTGAGGAAATGTGCAAATGTGGGCCTAATTTGCATGAGTAACTTGTATTATACCACACTGGCAAATGACGGCAATTTCATACATTTAATACTTTTTTGTGGCATCGGGAAGTTATGTGAATGTGAACATCGTTGAATCAAATTATGTTAATAAAGGCCTCGTTTGCATAATTGATGATAAATATTAGCATAACCTTCTTTGTTAAGCTCATAATTTGTTAAGCTGATACTTTGGACATGGTATATTTTAATACAATCAACTGGTATGATTTATAATTGATGAGAAACACTCCTAATACGTCAGTCATAAAGGTTTAAATCATTTGGCGAAGGTATGAGGTCGTGGAACTCTAGTTAGATAATACTAGTAGTTTGCAAATATTAACATACACACTAGAGTGAACATTATAATCTAGTATGTGGATTCAGCTTCCGTATCTATATAAACGTTATAACCGTCCCTTCGGCGTTACACACCAGCTTCGCAGGCACGCGGGGCGACAGCAGCTGGTGATTACACTGAACGTCACGCCTTACTTTTGTACATTTAACTGTAAGCGTTAAATATTTAAAGCTATCCAATGAGGATAGCTGTCTGGATAAAAATATACCCTGCTACAGAAACAGCAAGGAAACTTCAAGATCCCGATAGTGTAATCCCTTGTCCAGAGGTCTTTCCTTTTCAAATAGTATACAATTGAGCTCCCCCTTTAGCTCATTGTGCAAGAATTAGTTGTTGCTCTAATGCGTACAGTTCTGCACCGACCCACTTCGTTATCGAGTTCCACTAGACAAAGGACTAATTACGATACCCCACGGCGATGAAGCAAAATCTCGACATGTCTGCCAAAACAATATCATAATGTATCACTGTTTTTTTCCATACCTTATAAACAACACCATTTGCATAGAAAAGCTTACTCTTCTTCCGCTCATTAAAAGGTTGATACAATGATTGAAACTTGTCCTGATAATAGTAAACATATCGTTGTGATAAACATGTTGTTTTGGTGCGACCGCAATCCAACCACCGTTCTATCTGACAAACGTCCCTGTCAAACGACAAATCAAAGAACGAAGACATCTCTTTGATAATATCCGCTATCACAATGCGCTGTGTTCCGTCTTCTAATAATTGCACACAATGCGTACATCACAAATGTTACTGATGCAATTACACGGCCCCACTGGAGATTGTAATATATTCTTCAAGCGTTCACTGGTACAGTCTTTTTTTATAAATTCTCCTGGCGACTGATCTTGTAATTTTAGTCCAATCACCGTCCGTCCGTTCTTCAAAGTTTCTACCCGTTTTGTAGTGTATCAGATAGTAGAGAATTTCTTCCGTTTGTCTAGACACAGTATCCATCTTTTTCTTCTCTCCCTCGATCGTTTACTGTTGGTCGATATGTAAAAAGAAAAAGCTCCGATTGCGTTCCTTTCTATATAAAACATCACCACACCCAATCTTAACCAATCGATGTTGTTCTACATGTAAAACATGTTTCTCATCCAATCAAACCGTTCATGCCATATACAGTCTCCAGTAAAACCCATATCCATATCAAAAAATCAAGAATTGATACGTCAAAGCCTACCCAAAACGTGTCTGGTCTTGTCCTGACACTCCACATCTCCCCTATGACCTCACTCGTTTGACCCCCAAAGGTCAACTCAATCAGTGGACTATAATCCACATAGCTGACATTCCATCAATACTAGAGTGGTCCTTAATTTACAAAAAGACAAAGGAAATGACCCATATTCGCGTACCTTACTACTCTGGAGTAACCGATGATATAACCTTCTCGGCGAAGGTAATAACAATGCGCAATGACGTATAAGTTAGCACCAAAAACCTACCACTGGCTAACCCCAAGTTGGTCGAAGTCCAGGTAAGTTTGAGTGTCCCCAGCTTTCGTTTTCCTTTGTCATGATGTCAGTGCAGCGCTGTCTTGGCATCCCAAATACATGTTGTAACAAGGTTTCTATCCACAGAACAGACGGAACAGCCCAAGATCTCGGTTCACACTCCCTTTATTCCACTCATGAACAATCCGGCCACTTCTCAGAACTCTCAGATCCCATCTGCCTCCGGGCACTGACGCCGGACCTCTCCCCGGTTCTGGGCCCTACCACTATCTCAAGATGGGGCTGACACTAATGATGACACATGTCTTGTGTACTTACTTCACTCTTCTCTCTGTGATGGTGGTGCTAAGGACTTTGTCCTGGACCTTTGATAACATCTTATTTGTAATTCTATCTCTGTATGTTATGTTATGTTGTACACTTCATCCCTCTTTTTGCTGTGATGTATCGTTTCTCATTGGCATAGAGTGCGGTGGAAAGTATTACTGGTTAGAGTAGTTTGAGTTTCCTGGATAGTGTCCGGTTGTTCCACACTCTGTTCATTCTCCCAAAAATAGACGGCATCTTAACAAGCCATCTTTGATGTTTGTGCCCGAGTCTCCCGCGGCAGTGATTACATTTTATTTGCCAATTTCCTCTATATGACGCCGAAAGAAACGAATTATATAAAACAGCTTCAGTTAATTCCCCTAGCTTTCACCATTTGACAAACTTACAAAAATCAATCTTACTACTAAAATCAACCAAGCCACTTACAATGCAAAACGTGGGTCTCTTCATTTTCCACTGCCTTCAAAAAAGAAGTCAAACCCAACCATAGTCAACCTTAGTTAACATAGAACTTTCATTGTAGACTAGATAACTATATCGATTCCCATATATTTCCATGTACTTGTTTGTCTGCAATTAGCCTTCGGGCATGAACTTGCAATAAAGTTGATATTATTACACTGCCAAGGTTCGTGAAATGAGTAGCTTTCTCAATGGGTTCACCATTGATGTGTAGTTGTATGTTGGCGGACTGTTCTCCAACCTGCATCGATATGTTTTTGTTGCCGCTAACTTCTCAGCCCAACTTTCGCTGAATTTGTCTCCGTGTTGGTAGTCATATCTTGGAGAATCTGACGGGGCTCTGCTGTTAATGCAATGTCATCTACAAAGTCCAGTTCGGTAGGGCGCCTACCCTTTTTCCAGACTAGGAAAGTTAAGGTTGGTCATCAATGGCTTTGCACATTACATAGTCTATGGTGACTATGATCAACAGAGGGGACAAGACACACCCACGTCTTACTCCAGGTATTATATCAGAGCTATCAGTATAGCCTGGCTCTGCTTCACTTAACAACACTTGATCTCTTGTGCAGATTTCTATAGACATTTGTGAACTCGTGGCTAAGGTGATCACGCAAAACCTTTGAATAAAGCTACACCATGGATTCGGAATAAACCAACTAGTATAGTATGACATGCGTCTGTACAATGATCAAACTGTTAATGATCAACTAAGTGCCATACATGATGTTTAGATATATTTTACATTTATAAAATCAACGCCCATTGTACTTCTAGGATAGCATTATTCCATACACTGGAATGGTACCATAGACCCAATTACATACATCTTTTGGGTTAGGTTCTAGCTTGTGGCAGGTCTATAGTCATCCTTGAAGGCTACAGCCGCTCTATATTGTAACTTGGCCGATAATTTTCAGTCATCAACTTTTGACGATCCATGTACTACATTCAAATCATTGACTAGCCTTACAAAAGCAAAAAAAAAACTCTCTCATAATTCCTTTGCTGATCACTATGACCTCAAAATAGTTAACATGTGCATATCAATATCATCATCATTATCATTCTTTCTATGCATGTAACAAAAGCAGTATCTTCGACTGGCTCACAATCTCATATGGAGCATACAAGGTACCACAAAAGTTATCACCTAATGTCTACGTACTTAATCCTCAAAAATGTGCAAGTACTGTATATTGACAAAGGAAATACATGTCATATTTGCTACAAAATTTCCGCTATCATCGTTCTCCATTTCTTTTAAAACATACAAAAGGAAATGTACATTTAAGTGGCGTATTCAAGTGATTCGCTCATATTAACAGAACCATTGAATTGAATGTACCCCATCAAAAAAGAATATGTTCAAAAGTGATATCCAAACAAGAAAGATGTAAACATCTAATGCAAGTAAATTGGAGAAAAAAAGAAATATGACGTATACAGCAGGCAAGATAATCTGTTAAAAGGTAGACTAAAAAATTGACAGATAATACAAAAGATAATGGTAAATTCTTCAGGTAGATTCAGAAAAATCACATCTATAACTGTTACAGCAACTGATACTGCACATCTCTACAACGAAAAATGCAAAGAAGGTGCTCACTCACATTGTTAGATTACGGGAATGCCAAATGGCGTGGAAAAATTGTTACGGTGTAACTTAAAGCATTTTCGTTGGTCACCACTAACTGTCCACCTGGTGCTATGGCAATGTCCAGTGGATCTTCGACCTCGACGACCGTGCGGACAAATTTCCCGCGACTTGTGAACATGTCCACTCTATCATTTCGCCTGTCCGCTATGATGATGTGACCCGAGTTGTCTGTGCAGATACCTTGGGGAGCTTTCAGTTTGCCATTGCCCTTTCCCCTACCTCCGAACCTGAACAGCCGACGTCCGCCCTGATCGTACACCTGAACTTTGCTAGTCGTAACTTCAGTAGCGAGCACATTTCCTTCATTGTCCGACGTGATGAACGCGACATCGGTATTCTTAAATGATCGGAAACTTTTATCCACGGAGCCGTTTAATGAAAAGATGTGGATCTCACTGTTCGCAACCACAACGACTTTGTTGTTTGACACGTCAAAGGCAACACTTGGCGGCAGGCCATCCTTGTTTCGTAACGGGAACATGTGACTGAGTTCTGGCTGACCCTGTCGACTGTACTTAACCACATATTCATAATAACGGTTGCTGGAACCCACCACCCACACGTAGCCATCTCCGTCAATGGCTACATCGGAAGGGCACATTGCTTGTTCATTTTGCCGAGGAATTACCGTTGGGAAGAGGCGGACAAACACCCCGTTCATATAGAAGACCTGTACTCGTTTGTTGCCGAAATCAGCCACAAATATTTCATTGTGTCCGGACACGGCCACCCCGTGAGGGTTGATGAACCTCCCGTAGCCCCTTCCCCTTCTACCGAAGGTGATCTTCTCCGAGTTCACGATTTCGCCACGGCTTTCTGTAATCAGTGATTAGAGGGTTACGGGGACCAGGAAAGTACTTGATATTCGAAACTGTAGATACTTCTTTTACAAAATTAGCAGTGACGATTTGATGCTGATATTCAGTAAGGGAGCTCAGTTGGTACGTCTTAACCCTATCCAGACTTGGGCTTTTTTTGGGATATCCTCATCACTTCTGAACGGTATGATGTATCCTTCCCAAATTTGTAGGGAGTGATGTTCAAGTAAAGTTTTATAATTCCTAGAATCATGACGTAATATGACGTAATGATGACGTCATTGATGTGATTTCATTGACTAAATAGGGAATTCCTATAACATCTAAAGATATTAAACAAAAAATGTATTGTTGATTTTAAGGTATACCAAGACATATTACGTAAACCGTTACTACGTTGACGTCAAAATGACGTCATTAAATGACGTAACGTGTTGTTAGCGTCATTGCGATCCGCCATCTTGGTTCTGCCATTTTGAAATTTTCAAAAATCCTTTTTTTTCCACTTATGACCCCAAAAAACACTAAAAATAGACTCGAAACATTAATCTTAATGTTTCTGAAAAAGAAAATGCCACGTAGTGACGATTTTGATGGCGAAAAAGCCTATTGATACCTAAAATAGTGTAATGGTCTTCCATCTTGGATTTTGACCGATTACGTCATCAAATTAGCATAAATTATGAATGTTAAATCATGAAAGTTACATCTTATTACATATGATGCTATACATGTAGGGAAACAGTGTGGTTAGCAAGAAAACCTATAGTAAGAAATATCATTGTTTTTAAAAAAATCTTTGATTTTTGCATGAAATGCCTTTCAGAAACCAGTTGCCATGACAACATGATAATGATAAACTTATGCAATCATCATGATATTGTTGCCAACTAAATTTCAGGAAAAGTCACCAAGTTTGGAAGTCTTAGCATATGTCGTTCGGCAGTTATACGATGTCAAAGTTGGCGCGGGCACTTTTACCCCCCCCCCCCCTAGTCTGGATAGGGTTAAACTATTTGATACTATACCATACCACAAGAAGACATCCAACCTCTAAGCCTGTCTCGGGAGTCCATTATAAATACCGTATATAACAAAGGAAACATTTTGTAGACACCACTTCCCTTAACAGTTGGATGGAATGAACAAGTCAACCTTACATATATGCTGGCATATCCAGCTTTTACACTATTTTGATTGCTTCTTTCAAAAAAAATACTTTACAGAGCTCCGCACAGTAACCTATACATAGTATTATCAATCTTTATATCCTACGTCAACCTACCTTTTTGGATGGATGATGTTGGTGTAGTGTTCAGATCCGGGTCAGGTCTGGGTGTGGATGTCAGTGTGGTGTTTACATCCGGGTCAGGCCTGGTTGTGGATTTCGGTGTGGTGTTCACATCCGGGCTCTGCTTGGTTGTGTCAAAGGGCAGCGTTTTTCGGGCGGACATCTTTAATGATGCTTCGCTGAAAGCAATCGCCACCGTGGTAGAGTCTGGTGACGTCGATGGTTTGCAGTCTGCCATTGACGTAGAACCTACAATGGCATAGAAGTTTACACCGAAGGTTAAAACATCTGTGCAGAGTCAAAGTATTTCACATTCATTAAAGTGTCAAACCATTGAGAAATACATGTATGCTAAGTGTAGTATTTAAGAATTCTCACATGGTCAACACGCTAATCTGACTTCCTTTGACATCAGAATGATTTACCTTGCGAGTGAATGGTAACTGATGTGCCACATTCTGAGCTGTTGCTGATGGAGGTCAAAGATGCAGTTGGTTGTCCTTCATCAAAGAAGCTATCTCTGTTCTGTAACAGAATATCAATAGGTGTTCTGACTGGTGTAGGATTGCTGTTTTAACGGTACCTTTATGTAAGAGGCATTCAAAATGTGGCGCAAATCAGCGCCATACAATCGAATCTGCGATTTTGTTTTGATTTAAAAAAATTCGCACAATGACGCAAATGGGCGCAAAAAGGCACAATCACTGCCAATCTGTTTTTGATGTATCTTAATCATTGTACATTGGTTTATAAGTCAATGGCAGCACGTACTGCGAATTCCAATAAATTTATGTTTTATCTAGTTATTTTGTTTGTCTTATTTTACCCCGTGCGTCACAATATAGCGAGACCGTATGGGAAAATGGGGAAAACTTAGCAAAGTTGTCCCAATTTCCCTGCGCAATTCGGCTCAGTTCAGTGAGATACCAACTTTTATCTCTTGAACACCCTGTATGGTGCTGTAGAGATCTAGATACAATCCGGCAAATGTTCTACCGAACATCACTAGAATCAGCACTTCTGCTGTTTTTGGAGCATTGTACAACAGCGATGTGAACATGCTGAAAAAGTACTAATCGCAATCGACAGAACGTGAAGCATTCCGAGATACAGCCACGATGAAAAGGTGGCATTATTGAATTTTTAAGAGCTGTCTTGAAGGGATGATATTACAATTTTGAAAACATTAGGGTTGTGGACTTGCCTTTTGAATTTCCTGATTGTTCTTGGGTAGGTACAATCCGGCAAATATGCAGCCGAAGACAAGTACTCCGAGGAAGGCAACTGCCATGAGTGCAGCGAAGACCAATCGCCGCAACGTACAGCCTTAGATAACACAGCGCAACAAACACAATAGTCAGTGGAGCAAATCAAAGAACGTGTATTGGGATTTGATACATTTCCAATTGCACTTGAACCCAATGAAAACCAACCGTTGATCTAGTAGTAGTAGAGTTGGAAATCCGGATAAGATTTATAAAAATTATTTCATTACATTCACCACTTGGGAATTATCCAAGCATCATAACAGACATTCAAAGCATTGTGTAAGAAAAGTCAGCTATTGATTTTGGTTTCATAAAGAATTGGTTTCAGTGATTGTCCTCATAACTAACAACAGCATATCAATTGCAATACATGTAAAGCCGTTTGTATGGCTCTTCAAGGTTTATTGCTAAAATTAACACAACCAACATTAAGAGAATGAGAGACAAAAAGAATTTCAATTTCAAGAGAGTGTTTTCAAACGAAACGAAAAAAGTTCAAGGTGCCTTTCCCGTAACCCCAAATAACATTATTCATGGACAGGTATTTTTTCCCCTACAAAGTACTTTTTTTTAAATTATATTTAATCACATCCCGGTTCTCACACCCTCCTGAAAGCAGAGCCCCTATCGCTCGATTCGTTAGCTCGCTCGCGTAAGGGCCCTGCACTTTAGCTCCGGTTCTGGCGCCGTCGCCACCAAAACAGCTTCAGCCAATCAGAGGGTTTGCTAAACCGAGCAAAAGCGCAAAGGACGCTGGGAAGCTATCAACCAATCAGGTTACGTCTCAAATAGTTGCTTTAGGTTCAGAGCAAATTGACAGCCAAATTGTACCAAATAAGGATAGCTCATTAATTATTCATGAGCAACTGTCAGTAGCGTCGCCAGAACCGTGTCTACCGGGGCTAAAGAGAAGGGCCCCTACGCGAGCGAGCTAACGAATCGAGCTATAGGAGCTCTGCTTTCAGGAGGGTGGGTTTTCAATGTTCTCCTACACAATCCTCTGCATAATCGGACAAAGTTGAGACAATTGAAGAATGACTGATGGCAGTTGTAGGATGTTCTGACCACTGCAACATCAGAACACAGAGGACTACTACACAATCAATCCTCCACCAAAGCCAAAAAGACAGCTCCTACATGAAGACTGAAGACCAAAAAGCGTCAGTTCAAAATTAAAGGAAAAAACAAAAACATTGAAAATACTTATTTTTTTTCAAATGTGGATAAATATTAACCTTACCACAATCTGAGTTTTGGTGAACGTTCGGCACGTACATCTGGTTCGGCTTCAGGGCGTTTCGGATGGAATTCGGGTCAAGTGGGAATGGCACGTATGTCGGATTTGTATGAAGTTCAGTCGGGTGATGCTGTACTTTACTGTCATTTCCGACAGAGTCGGGATTATTCGAAGCATTCTCTGCTTTCGTGATGTTGTTTAAAGTTTCAGCCTCTCCTGAACCTGCCCTAAAATAAGCCATGCCATTTTGCGACGTATATGCAACAGCATATGGCTGAATGTCGCGATCTGCAAGGTTAGTATAGTCTATCCCAGTGTTCTCAGCTGCAGCACTCGTATTCACCGATATGCTATTTTCATCAGCTTCCTGATATCTGACAGCATATGGCTTGATGTAGGGTTCAGTGTGAGCGTCTGGCTTGTGGAACAACTTTGGATTTGGGGTGACAGAGGAGACATTGCCGACAGCTCTATTTGCTGCTTGTCTGTCAGTTGCTGCAGCATGACATGTTGTTGTTAAATCATTGCAATCCCCATGATTGTTTCCCTCATTTCCGTCACTGTAAGCAGGTTTGTGTGCAGCTTCAGAGAGAACGACTGACTTGTGCATTAAATTCGGATTTTGAGTGACAGAAGAAACGTCATCTGCTTCTACATTAGCATCACTGACAGATATATCCGTTGTTTGTCTGTCCGTAGCTGCAGCATGACTCGTTGTTGTTACATCATTGCAACCTTGATGGTTTTCTTGACCATCACAGTGACTGTAAAATGGTCTTTGTGACGGTTCAGGCTGAACGTCCGGCTCGTACAATTCATTAGGGCTGTGGACGTTTTTGGGATGTGTGTCTTGTCGATAGATTGCGCTTTGTGTAGGCTGAATATCATTCCTGTCACTGTTACCCCCAGCAAACGCTACGTTGTCATCATCTCTGTCTAATACGTCGCATCCAGCGATTTTCTCTTCCTGACCTGGCTTCGAAACCGCCATGTTACCCTGACAAATTTCTGCATTAGAATTTTGCTGAACAGAAGCGGTTTTGAGAAATGTTTTTCCTTTCTTAACAGCAGCGATATTCGTGCCGTCATATCGCCATCTTTCGTACGGACGCATTGTTTTTTTAGCGACGCAGGTTTCGCCATCACTGTCATCTTGCCCGATGATGGTTTTCATAGTCCCGGCATCCGGACTTGCTGGCGTGACACCGGTTTTCAGATAATCATCCATGGTAAATGTAGGTACGGAGTCGGATTGGAGTCCGTCAGCCATGGCTTCAACAGCTTGTTCTGCTATTTCTATGGGCTATATGGCAGCTTGCACTTGTTACACCAGACAATCCATTCTGTTTTGCTTGAGTCAGCCGATGTTGGTAATCCAGGCCTTATACACGACTTAGTTGGCTCCAAAAGATATCACAATAGCAGAATAACAGAAGTGATATGGATTAAGCTTCCTGGTGATTTTTAATACTTTTACTGATTACATTTGCGTTACAGTGCCCGTGGGATGCAACCCATCCCAGCAGCAATACTTTCATCTTGACTTTAGGCTTGTAGTCGTAAAGTCCATGGCTTATCAGCTCCCATGAAATTCTTCTAGCTTCTATCTTAGGTTTCGTTGTTGAATGCAAATCTGTTTTGTATATATATTCCATCTCATTCTCTTTTTGGACTTGTTATTCTTCGCTTTTCGGCGATATTTAAAATCAATCGCTACTAGAAGTTCCAAAGATAAGAACATGATACCTTTTGCGATATATCGTATATATTTGAAATATATCCTATACCAGAAAGCCTAATACATATTACTGTTACTCTGCTATTGTGGTATCTTTTAAAATATATTCTATATTTCAAACACTCGCCACCATGATGAAAAGTTTCATCCGGGCTTTGCTCTTTTTGCCCAAATGATTTATGATAAAAGCTTGATTTGTTTCAACGATGTTTAAAGTTCTAGCTACAAAGGCGGATGTAGACTTATAAGACGTTCCTATTTGATCCCAAGAAAATACAGGATTTCCCGTAAAAAAAAACAATATGTACTAAATTGTCTCGCAAAGTAATCCCCATCCACGAGGCCAAGAAAGAACAAGGGGCCACAGTCCAGGTGGTCAAGAAAGAGGAATACCCACGAAGCTGAGAAATAACAAGGCATTTGGCAACCAAGGACGGCCACTGAGCCCCAGTCTGCCCCAGAGCCTCTAAACAAGGGTACCTGCCCAGCGTACTTATGATGTCCTAGCTGTAAGAAGATATCGGTAGCTATGTTCACCATTAAATATTGGTTCACCTGGTATATTCCGGACGAGACCACTTACTACAGTTATCCGGCAGCTCGCTGCAAGTATCCCAAACCAGAACCAGCACGTCTCCCTTGAAATGATGCCGATGGAGAAGACGGATGCCCAAAGTGTGTGGGTTTCAGACTCGCAACCTGTCATCCACCCTAAGCAAATCCGCGCGAATGCAACTGTGTCAACCCTCCTCACTTAGGTGTAGGAACTGACACGGTCATCTTACTCGAATATATCTGTATTTGTATCTGTACTGTATATGTATCTGTATCTGATAAAGATCACGAGTGATTGTCACACACTTCATCAAATGGTTTTTATTGTCAACAAAACACTCGCAGCCAAAGGCTGAATTGCGGTTTGTTTTACACAGTGCACCGCCACAATTAAAACAAGTCTTGTTTTCAATTACAAGTTAAAACAATAAAAAGCGTGATATATACTTGCGTTTTAAAATATACGACATTATCATAAAATCTTACATTAAATACATCTTACTTATAATGACATTAGCCTTGACACAAGCTTAAGAGTTCAAAAGTCTAACAATATGCGGAATGGCAGTGTTCTTAAAGCGGTCCGTTCTCGCGGAGATAGTGTTCAGCTTGTGACAGGACCTGGTGGTTCGTCCACTGGTCTCTCCTCTCGTCGGAGGAAGCCACTCTCTGAAGGTGTTGGGTTTTAGTAGACCACGGCCGAACTTCAGGATCAGATGCTCACGTCTTTCCTGGAGTGTGGGAAGGCCTAGGGAGCAGCGTGCCTCTCGGTACCGAGTGTAGTTACTGCCGAGAATGATACGGCATGCTCTGCGCTGAACGTTCTCTATCTGTGACGACTGCGTAGCTGTCAGTCCGGGACTCCATACGGGGCATGCGTATTCGCACAGCGGGCGTACATAGCTTATGTACACTGTCGTCAGGTCGGGCACTGGCAGTTTGAGGCGCCGTAGAAGGAAGAGTCGTTTGCTACTCTGGCTGGTGATATGACTTACATGGGCGTTCCATTTAAGGTCCGACTGCACTATGACCCCAAACAACTTAGCAACATAGACTTCTTGGAGGGCGTGACCATCAATATATAAGGTTGGGAGGGGAGGGGGGACTTTTGTGAAATACACATGCATAGCTTTGCATTTTCTCAGGTGCAGTTTCATGTGGCCGTCTGTAGTCCATTGTTCCAGGGCATTGAGGTCGCGTTGGAGGAGTGAGGTTTCGCGCACGAGCCTACTTTCTATCAGTGTAAGGTCGTCCACGAACTTCCAATTCTTCGTTCGGGTATTGTTGACGGTGCTGTTGATCACTTACTACAGTTGAAAGCGATCAAGCACAAATTTGTGCTCCACATGCATGTGACCATGGATGTAATGTGATCATGCCGGCCGTTAAAAAATGACAATGTGTTTGTTTTCACTAGAACGTTTTCCCTATTTGGTCGTGGAGCACACCGCTGGTGTACCAGACTCTTAGCCCAGGGGCTGCCACCGACACTAATTATGCTAATAAGTCTGTAAGGTGTGGCACAAACCGCTCTTCCGAAAAAATGTACTCACTCCCCGAAAACAAGATTTTCACAGGAACCTACTACTAGTACCAGTATTAAAGATGGTAGAGATTTTTGTTGCCTAATATCCCGAATATCAATTTGTAACAGTCGTTAAAAAATACTCCTTACAAAATTTCATAAGTTAGATTTGAGCAAGGATTTTAACCTTCCTAATTTAAGGTACACAGGTGATGCAAGCTCCGCCTGTTTTGACACTGTCGCCAAGAGCAACATGATATACGTCAATTGCTTTGGGGTTTGTCCAATCGCAGCGGTTGTTTCAGAGTCCACCATTGTGCATCTCAGCTTGGTGCACACAGAGCATTCTGTTATCCGTCAGTTGTGTCGTGTTTACCTGGAGAAGGGTTTGTTGCTGTGTTTATCCCTATCCTATTCTGCCTTCCGACTCGATATGGCTATAATGAAGGTTCTTCTGGGCGCGGCATTGCTGTATGTGGGTAAGTTTGGCATAAAATTGGAACGACATTTTTAGCGTTGTGAATTCAAGCACTGGTTCAACGTTAGCGTTCAAGATGGCCGACATACAAGTACACGCAGTTATGTGTCTAAAATCTGCGTTACTGTTAGATACATGACTGGAGCGATTCCTATACCAGAGTTGACAGTTCCCATGAGATGAGTTTTCAATTCGTCTGTCACGTCGCTTTATGTTAACTACCAAGACGTCCGGACCGAGGTAGCCATGTGTGCGTCATCATGTTTTGGAAGCAGACGCCTACCACGGCAGACCGAGAAAGTGCGAAATGGAACGAAAGGGAACGAAATGGAACGAACTAAAACCACTCACTTCTGTATTTAGAATACTTCCTGTTCCGGTCTACTCCTTATATTTCGCTATCTACTGGTATTTCATTTCATAATGTTACATATGTTGTTTTAGTTCGTTCCATTTCGTTCCATTTCGTTCCATTTTGTACTTTCTGGGGACCCCTTCAGACGGATGCTTTGTCCTTTTGTTGATAATGTGTAAATACTTCCCTAGGGCATGTAATGACCTTAACAATGACTGGTTTCGTAGACTGATACTTAACAACACACATTTGCGAATGTAGATACTTTTCTGACATATCTGTGGCATTTAATTTGCTCTTTTTGTTGCAAACGCCTGCATCTTGAAAAAAGAAAATACTTGAGCTTCACCTTCTTGATAGGTAAAAGTCACAGAATGAGGAAAGATAGAACGGCTGTTCCCGATTGCGTTACTCGATATCTTAATATCATTTGGCGATTTGTACCGTTTCTGTGATAAATGGGCGCATCAATACTGTACTGTACCTAACTAGACCGTGTACGCACAGAAACTAGAAATCTCCGGGCCTTCCAGTTTCGGTCCTTGTTCGGTATGCAGGGCTCAGCAGACCAATGCATCCCATATCCCAACCCCATCCCATCTCGGATAATACGTAGGAATGTGAAACAAACAAAAAACAACATTATCATAGTTGATGAACTATTTTCTTATTCTACTTTTAAAAGGTTTGTGTACATTGGTACGTTTGCTGAGGCAACAGAAACTTCATTTCACGAACCACATCCTTAAAACAGATTCAAAAGTATAAAAGAAGCATTTCACTAATCTCCAAGCAGAGCCAACGGTTGCAAAGACCGTATCCAAAAAGCAGAAGGAGTTTTTACGTGATGATTTACCACATTTGTGGAAGGGTTTGACATAATAGGTGACTATCACCTTTTCAATATGTCAACCCAGATCAGACTGTAAGGTTTGGATCATCGCATACCGGGGCATGCCCCTTCTCTTTTTCGAAAGGTGTGGTGGGTTCTTTTACGTGCGCTGGGTGTGGCTCTCCCCAATCACGGGACCTCCATTTAACGTTCTATCCGAGGGACGTCCCTAACCTAGATTAGTACTCATTCACACCTGAGCGAAGTGAGAAAAGTCGTGTTAAGTGCCGTTTCCGAGGGCACAACTTCGACATGTCCAATAGTTTGAACATGTTTCTGTGCACAACCCGGGATTAGATCCCGGGTCCCATTGTTTGGCAGCAACCCGCTCTACCACTTGCCTCACAAGACGCCACTCCAGACTGTAATTCTAGACGGTGTAATCTCTGCTTGATATTTGCATTGCTAGCACGGCTGTATATCGTATAAAGGGCAATGTGTTTTACTGGGATTAACTCTAAGCGGTGCAATGGCAACCTTTTTCATAACGATGTACACACAGACGTTTATATATGTACATTTTGCTTCCGTACGTTTTGTGCTTAGTCATGCGAAGTTTTTATGTGTTATGAACCTTTGTGAACGATGTTGTGATATCGGTCTTACTACGTTTGAGAAAGTCAACGTTACGGAGTTTTAGTCAGTACAGTAGTCTAATAAAGACCGGTCGAACTTCTATATCGACATATTGAGAATAGTATTAATGAGTATTTTACAAGGTTAGCAAAACATGCATACAAACATATGCAAGAATATATAAGAATACATAAGAATATATTATATAACAATATATTACATAACATATTATATAAGAATATATTATATAAGAATATATTATATAAGAATATATCTCTCTAGGTCTTGGACAGCTTTTAAGATAGGTACTGATGTACGGTGCATATCGGGTGACAAACCAGGTACAATGTTTGAATTTTTTACAACTTGATACACTCTAAGGATATTCTCGTTCTAAGTGCACCGTATCGTACAAGAAATCTAAACTGAATTAAGTTAATAATTCAATAATCTATCCCAACGCATCAATGATGCTAACGTAATTCTGTCATTTTCAGCAGATTTATGTTTTTAAATGTAAAGGGTGGTCCCTTCAGTGAAAGTAACCGATTTCCAAGGGAGTTCTTACAAAATCATTAAAAAAAATCAGGATACATTATTGTTAGATCAGCATTCAATTAATGACAAACTTGGTGTGCAAATTCTGAGCCAAGTCCTCATTTTACAACGCATTGGTCCGCACACATAATTTACGTCTGGTGTTTCTTTATAGTTTTATATACCCTTAATTTGTTGTCTTTAAGCCATGGCTGAGACCTGTCCAGGATACTACACTTCTGACGTCCTCGGCATCAAGGTGTGGGTGCCCGCGTTTGACTGCCCCACGCTGCTGGACGACCCCAGCTCCAAGTTCTGCTGCGGAACGAAGGACAACCCGCACTGCTGTGGCGACTGTGCCCAGTCTATCACCAGTGCCTGCATCACTGGTGGGGCCGTCAGGTAAGGACAACACACACACACACACACACACACACATACACACAGGCACACACACACACACACATACACACACACACACACACACACACACAGACAGACACACAAAACACACACATACATAAACACACATACACACACACACACACATACATAAACACACATACACACACACACACACGCAGGCACACACACACAGACAGACACACAAAACACACACACTCTCACGCACACACATAAAACACAGACACACACACACACTTACACATACACGCACACACACATAAAACACAGACACACACACAGACACACACATACACATATACGCACACACACGCAAAATCGTTCTGGTGCGAATTCATGACAAACAGAACTAAGAAAAATTAAGTCCCGTCGAAGCTGAAGCTCCTTCCCGGAGCCAACAACACAACGCACAATATACACAGCCGATAATACGAGTCCGAGTGGTCCCTCATTTCCGGTCCCCAGAAAGTTCAAAATGCAACCAAATGGACGAAATGGAACGACATAAAACAGCATATGTAACATTATGAAATTTTTCGTTCCATTTCGTTCCATTTCGTTCTATTTCGCACTTTCTTGGGACCCCTGAGTCCTGATTGTTGTCCGGCTCCCTCCCACAGCAACGAGACGTTCGATGGCCTGCTGATCGGCGGGGTCGTGCTCCTGGTCGCCCTGCTGGTCTCCTGCTGCGTGTGCTGCTGTCGCGGCTGTTGTGGCCCCCGCCAGCCCGCCGTCACCGTCGTGCAGGGTTCGTGACGCACAAGCTGATGTCGTAGGGTCTCACTCAATACCGAAAACAACCGAAAACGACCCGAAAACAAACGAAAACAATGTTCTTTTAACCGAAAACAGTTGTTTTCGGTAATAAGAGAATTTTCACAAAGTACCGAAAACAACAAACAAGTAAACTATTGAAAAACAATGCCATGGCGACGATGGCCCTTGAGTGCATGACGTACAGATAAGGTCCTCATTATTATTCCATATTATGACAAGTTGTTGAAATGATGAATTGTAAGCACAAATTGCAAGATTTTAATTTCAAGATTGTATTGTATGTAGCATGTCTTTTTTAAAATATAGGTAATTTTATGAAGATCAAAATGGACCATTTTTAAGATGTCAGGGAATGATTTACCGGTGTTTTTATTCATTTTCTATTTAGTTTTAAAAAAAAACACGTTTTAGCCTCAGCATAGGCTGTTTAGGTTTGTGATCGGTTGCCGTGTTGGTTTTAGTTCTTTCCAGTATCAAATGGATACTTAATGAATCCCCCCCCCAAAAAAAAAAACTGAAAACACCTTTCAGTTCTTTTCTGTTGTTTTCGGTATTTAGTGAGACCGTAGTCGTAGACTAGCATGGTTGAGATGTGAAGAAGAAAATAGCTGGAATTCTATATTTTTGTGATTCTTTTAAAACTCGCGTTGACACAGCTTTTAAATACTCACACCTCAGCGACGAATGGACTACAGAACGATGTAACCTAGCGGCCCAGACTTAAAACTTAGCGTGAAGAACAAACAGATATGTTAACCGATGTTTTGATTTACATATTGCATATCCGAATTTTAACCCCAAAAAAGACTTTGCAGTCTTTAAGAAAGAATTTCCCCAATGCAATCAAACATTGCACTATCCCAAGTCACTAATGCACTCTGGGAAGGGGTAAGATAGACCACACCCGCCACATGCCATTCTGGTGCCACCCATATCTTAACCCGAACAGAGGGCAAAGTGATGTGGGCTTTGGTACTGTTTAAGTTCGTCAACTGTTAGACTTTCAATATTCTTTGCCCATGGTATTTCATGTCTGTTCGTTATATCAATATTGTTGACGTTCTTATGTGTGTCTCTCCTTAGCCTGTATACTTGCATATTCAGACGATGTGTAAGTGTTGAAATTGGTCCATGCACAGCTGTTGACCATTCCTCGTGTGTGATTCCTTACCGCGTTTCTATCGCCCCCTTGCGGCTGCTGGCAGAACGACTGACTTTGTCCTTCACTAGTAGTGGACTCCTTTTCCGTCCTCAGCTTCTACAAGCTGTTATACTTCGAGACTACAAACATACCGAGTCTATATTCTTCTCTTACTTACCGCTCACGTGACCACCAACGTATTCTTTGACCGTGAGTCATCAAGATTCCTTGTCAGCGTGACTGGACATACATGTTCAGGACGGCCATGCATGCTTCAGAATAGAATGAAAGCAGCATCATCATCATCATCATATACAATCAAAGTGTGATACTAAAGCTTTCAGTTTTGGGGAGGGAAGAAGTCTAAGAAAGCATTTGCCATGCTGTTGCTCAATTCATAGCTTTGTCTTTAAAAAGTGTGTTTCTTTCTCTGATTCGTGTTGATTTTTATTTTCTGCATTTTCCAGGTAATCCGATTGTGATTCCACATGTGGGTACAGCTGGGGGACCCCCGCCCTATACCCAGATGCAGTAGTGGCAAACGGAGAGCCTATAACTGATAGTATCAGCTGAGACTTGTGCATCCGCATCTGTGGAGCCGCTTTTAGTTGTTTTCAGTTTGAGTTTTACCAGTTTGTTATAACGCTATGATGTAGATTTAATATGGTGTCACTATGGTGTATCAGTTATTGGCATCGCTTCCTGGTAGTAAAGGATGTATATTGAGCAGAGTAACTGTAGTATAGCTTACATACAAGCTCAGAGACGTTCTATTTTGATTTACATAAAAGACTAAATGTCTGCCTGATGAAACTATTGGTGTTTATTTCCGTACACGTTGCGACAGTGTTCGTTTAGAAGTTGGTATGAATTGCTTTTGGCCATAACCAGCGTGTCATGTGTGACCGTATCATACCTTATAGATCATAAATAGATATTGTCAAGTATGAGAAAAAGAAGTACTGCTTTTGGAATGTATTCATAGGAAAATACATTTTTTGTGACAGCCTGGCAGCCAATAATTAATTATCATAAGCCAATAAGCCGATGTAGCTTAAAATGCCTGTTATTTGGTGATAGGAATAATTGTGGTTTCTTTTTTTGTATAATCGCTTATTTTGTTGATTAAATCGCGATGGTTTCTAAACAAACCCGTGTGTTCTCTTATTGACTTCTTGTGATAATCCTGGTCAACCCAAGACTCTACTATTTTTCAAAGATACATGTAAGTGGTCTATTTTCTGATATAGATGCACGGATACGAAGTTAGTATTTTCAATTCGATATTTCATTTCGTTATGCATGCCATTAATAATAATTCAACGGTAACGAGAAAAAGTAGTTTTACAGTACCTCCCACCCCTCGCTGAGGTTGGTACGCCCCTATAATGCTGTGCTGATAAATTGCTGAGTCTGACCAAGAACGTCGTTCCCTAGTATAGGGGAGACTAAAGAGTTACAATAAATGCCATTGATGCATGTAGCCCTATGGGGAAGTTAAGAAAAAGAAGGTGTCATTATCTCAGGAATCAAAACAACAGACTTACAAACACAAATCATGACATTTGCATAATTAATGAGAAAACTGTAAAATACCTTAGTGGGAAGTGATGGCATATTCGCCCTTGTGACATATATGGGATAATTAATGCACTACCAAAAATGATTTTTCTTGTTTTTTCTAGTTTTCTTGTTTTTACTTAATTCGTGGACAAATTTTCTTGAATGAAGAACTTCCATGAAAATGATAATAATAAATAAGAAAAGCACAAGGGACCATTCCAAGAATCTTGTCATGTAAATTCTCACAACAAGAAACATTTTCTTATTTTCTTAGATAAAGAAATAATTTCTATAAAGGATTTTCTCTCATAAGAATTTTCTAGAAATTGAAGTTAAAAGTTCTTGTTTTTCTTGTATGGAGAATCTATTTCTTGCCATGTATAAGAAAATACAAGAATTTTTCTCTCCCCTATCTTCTTTTTCTAGTAGTAAGAAAAAACAAGAATTCAAAATTATGAAAACAAGTAACAACTAGAATTTTATTCTTGAGTGTTCTTTATTTTCATATCAAGAAACCTTGAGAAAGAAATTCTTGATTTTCTTGGGATGTTTAAGAAAATAGAAGAATTTTCTTCTTGCCTTTCTTGAGGTATCCTGCTTAGAAAAACAAGAATTTTCAAGATATTTAAGCTAGAAGACAAAGTTCGAGTCATAAATAGAATAATATTCTTGAATGTTCTTGATTTTCGTATCAAGAACCTTTGAGAAAAAAAAAATTCTTGCTTTTCTTGGGATGTTTAAGAAAATAGAAGAATTTTCTTCTTGCCTTTCTTGGGGTATCCTGCTTAGAAAAACAAGAATTTTCAAGACATTTAAACTAGAAGACAAAGTTCGAGTCAAAACTAGAATAATATTCTTGAATGTTCTTGATTTTCGTATCAAGAAACTTTGAGGAATGCATTTCTTGTTTTTCTTGATAATAATACTTTAAGAAATACAAGAAATACTTTGAAATTCTTATTTGAAGTCGTATAATATAATGGTTGTTTCCCGGCTAACTCCTGATTGGTGGTTTCAAATGCCACAGGCAGTTGACAGCAGGGCCAAAGCTCTGAGAAGTTCATGCCTTCAAGTGCTGTTCACTTCTAGTTCTATTTTGTATTAATCGAAGACTCAAGTCGGTTTCAAAGTCAAAACCCAGGTACAAGAGAACATATACAAGATGGGGATCATGGTCTGAACCTGCAGCAAATGCCAAATTTTGCACGGAAACACTGGATAGCAGTATGGAAAAGGTAAGTGCCCCCCTCCCCACCCGACTGTATGAAAGTCAGCTCAAAAAAAAAGTCAAAGGGCCCCTGGATGGTTAAATCGTCAAAAGCATCAAGCATTAGAGGTAATGATAAGTATAGCCTCTTTGGGTCCAACTCAAAACATCTTTTTGGCCGATGAATTAATAGATTTTAATCAAAAAGCGATCCGCACACATTGGAAGATTACATTCCACCTCTGAGGGGTGGACTATTTTAAACGTATTGTTTCTGGAAAACATATGTAAGGATAGGTTAAAGAATGATAAAACATATGATGTGTTTTGTGAAGAAATCAATTCAATTGGAACTTTCAAATCTAGAAGCTGGAAGTTAGTTAGCTCAACTCAGAAAGTAAAAATTAATGACATAGTCTTCATTTTTCCCCCAGATGTTGGAAGATGCCAATGGGAATGCCAATGTCAACAGAAATGGGCTTGAAGGGTTTGATTTCCATAGTCGAAGATGATCATCTGTCAACACTGAAAAGTCAGATGAGGCTGCTCTACACCACCTTCCAAGACGATAAAGAATTATATATTATGAAATATATCATGTAATAAATCATATAGCATGTTAATTACATAGCAGTTTGTAATCTTTATGTTCTTTCAGTTTCAGTAGGCTTTGTATCAAAATTAGTTTTGGTATTTGTACAACAATATAGTATATAATGTATATTATTATTATACCTATTATTTTTGAAAAAATACACTGTAAAGCTTTGCCAATGTCATTTTTTTATACCAGACTCCACAATTTACAGAAATATTAAGCCATCAACATGTCATTTTAACTGTAACTCTTGTAAGAACATCAGTCTTAAGAGTAAGAAAACATTTCTAGGTAGCAAGAATTGTGTTCTTGATGTAAGAAAAGTATTCTTGTTGTAAGAAGATTAATCTAAGAAGTAAGCAAACGTTTCTTGACAGCAAGAATTGTGCTCTTGGTGGAAGAAAAGTATTCTTGGTGTAAGAATATTAATCTTAGAAGTAAGAAAAAAATTCTTGGCAGCAAGAATTGTGCTCTTGATATAAGAAAAGTATTCTTGTAAGAAGATTAATCTTAGAAGTAAGCAAACATTTCTTGGCAGCAAGAATTGTGCTCTTGATGTAAGAAAAATATTCTTGGTGTAAGAATATTAATCTTAGAAGTAAGAATACATTTCTTGGTAGCAAGAATTCTGCTCTTGATGTAAGAAAAGCATTCTTGTTGTAAGAAGATCGATTATAGAAGTAAGAAAACATTTCTTGGTAGCAAGAATTCTGCTCTTGATATAAGAAAAGTATTCTTGGAGTAAGAAGATTAATCTTAGAAGTAAGAATACATTTCTTGGTAGCGAGGATTGTGCTCTTGATATAAGAAAAGTATTATTGGTATAAGAATATTAATCTTAGAAGTAAGCAAACATTTCTTGGTAGCAAGAATTGTGCTCTTGATGTAAGAAGATTAATCTTAGAAGTAAGAAAACATTTCTTGGCAATAAACAATCTTTGCTCTTGATGCAAGAAAAGTATGCTTATTGTAAGAAGATCAATCTTAGAAGTAAGAAAGCATTTTCTAGGCAGCAAGAATTATGTTCTTGAGGTGAGAAAAATATTCTTTGTATAAGAAGATCAGCTCTAGAGGTAAGAAAGTATTTCTAGGCGATAACAATTTTTTTCCCCTGAAGCGAGAAAAGGATTCTTGATGTAAGAAGATAAATCTTGATGTAAGAAAACATTTCTCAGCAATAAGCATGTTTGGTCTTGAAGTGAGGAAAATATTCTTAGTGTAAGAACCTAAATCTTGAAAATAAGAAAGCAGTTCTAGGTATTAAGATTGCAGGTCTTAAGTAGAGAAATGCATTCTTGTTAAAAGAACAAAAAACTTGAAAAGAAGAAAGGATTTCTTGGCTGTAAGAATTTTGGTCTTGAAGTAAGAAAAGACGTGTTGGTATAAGAACCTAAATCTTAGAAATAAGAAAGTAGTTCTTGCTATCAAGAATTTTGGTCTTAAGAAGAGAAGTGCATTCTTTTATTAAGAACATAAAAGCTAGCAGTAAGAAACAATTTCTAGGCAGTAAAGTTTTGGTCAGGAATACCAGCCTTTAAGTGAGAAATTAATTCTTAGTATAAGAACCTCAGATCCATGTGTCTGAATCAAGAATATACATAGAAAAAAAATCTTACTGCAAGAATTACTTTCCGGCAGTAACCAAGGTCATTTTTATAAGAAAGATTTTCTTACTACAAGAAAAAGCTCAGTAAGTAAAAAAATTGCTTAATTCGTGGACAAAACCTTTTTCTTGAATACAGAAAAAATTGCTTGCATGAAGTAATATTTTTCTGTATGTAAGAAAAAACTAGAATACAAGAAATGGCATTTTTGGTAGTGTGGTTATTTTTTGCAAAATATGTGATTTGGAAAGAAGATATAATAAATTCACGTAAATTAAGTTGACTCAGAGTATATATAAAAGAGACTTCTTTACAGATAATTTCTGTAGTAATGAGACAAAATGACTTGGTGAAGGTATGAGGTCGTGGAATTCTAGTTTTAATTACTAAATTTATTTTGCTGGCACATTCACGTACTAAGAGCAAATTCACTGTATAGTTATACAGGGCACTAACAATAATAATAACTAACAGTCGTTTTATGCCAAGTTCTCCTTTGTAGCCTGACAACATCGCACTTCTGTCAGCCCCTCCACTAGTCAAGCCCCGAGAAGTGTGGAGGGGCTCTACATAGACCTCTAGACAGATTGTGTTATACACAGTACTCCTTAGCAGTCAGAGACACATCAATGTTTCCCATTATCATTCTTAGAGTTAGAGGTTAAAATGGAGTGTTCACAGTTGTTTTTAGTTCAGTTCAAATAAGGGGGTAGGTAGACAGAAGACAGAACAAGACATTTTTGCGGTGGTTTGAAGTTCACGATGAAGAGGTTACCACGAAAACCGTGAACATTATACCACCACGAAAAGGTATGAGTGAAATTCCCCCCTCCCCAACCCAGTAGTCTCCAGGACCCGTCCCTCCATCCTAGGATGGAAATTTGCTTGTAAGACAGACAGAAAGTTCACTCAAATTGTAAAAAAAAAAACTGAACTTCATGACATGAAACTGATGGAAATGCCAAAAAGTAAGCTTAAAATGACAGATTTATCGGAGAAAATTAACAACATTAGCTCCATAACATTGACTGCGCCGGAAAAGGTTTAAAGCAGGAGACAGCCCTGCTCCGGCCGACCCTTCTGAAATGTTGAGTTTCTTCATGCCAGTCCGTGGCATTTGCATGTACTATATACTATGATGCTGCTACTTGTGTCAGGGGGTCTTCCAGGTAATCTGCCAGGGCCTTTGCCTATAGGGACACAGTGATGATAAGTTAAACACAATAACCATGCACATAACATTCTCAAAGTTCATATACAGTACAAAGGTATATAGCAAGTTTTGCGTTACTATGGTTTAAAAAAAGACTAGAAAAAAATCCACAAACACTTAAAAGTTCTCAATGAAAGATTACATATAACTTAATAATATAAGGAAGCCAGTTACAAGTTCAAGGAAGTAAAATTTTCATACATTTATAAGTCTCTATAGAATTTTCTTGAAACTTTTTAGCGACAAAACAACACAAGCTGACATTCACCTTCCGAAAGTAAATAGCAGATGACACAAGCCAGTGCAATGTAATTTGGATCTTTATTTTGCTTAGCCTCTACTATTAGTACCAGGCTTGAGATGTGGCTGGAATCAGTAGAAATCAGCCAAAAAGGCAGATAACATACCAGATGAGTTGGTCGACCAATAAATACAGTTTACCATGCCGGAAGCCTGTCGGCAGTCGCCTTCTTCAGGCGTGCTAAACTGTACTTTTTGGCCGGCCAACTCATTTGGTATGTTATCTGTCAATTTTGGTCGATTTCTACTCTTTGCAGCCACAACTGTAGCCTGGTAGAGGCTAAGCATAATGAAGATCGGATGTGCTGCAAACAATGTTCTTGGTAGTATAACTTTAGAACAACAACTACTGCAGCCTACCTTTGCCTTTAGCATCCCGAAGCCCACAGCCTTCTCAGCGTAGATACAGAGCAGTAGGTTAGACACCTGTGTGATCGCAACTCTGCCATCCTGGGGGCATAGAACACAGAAGAACATGTGAGATTTTATTTATTTATTTGATTTACCACATTTGTGGAAGGTTTGACATAACAGGTGACTATCACCTTTTCAAGATGTCAACCCAGACCAGACTGTAAGGTTTGGACCATTGCACACCAGGGCATGCCCCTTCCCTTTTTTGAAAGGTGTGGTGGGTTCTTTTACGTGCGCGGGGTGTGACTCTCACCAAACACGGGACCTCCATTTAACATCCTATCCGAGGAACGTCCCTAACCCTAGATGAGATAGGTACTCATTTACACCTGAGTGAAGTGAGGAAAGTCATGTAAAGTGCCTTTCCAAAGGGCAAAACGTCGGACATGTCTTTGGGCACAACCCGATTAGATCCCGGGTCCTATTGTTTGACAGCCGTGCGCTCTACCACTTGCGCCACATGGCGCCACCTTTCCATTTGCTGCTGTCCAATCCATGTGAGATTGGTTACGTCAGCTGGTCAAGCCAGATATGACTTCCCGACCATCCCCTAACCACGGATGGGAGTGGTTCAGAAGCTAGGTCAGCTGTGGTTGGCAGGTGTTTGGCTACATCATGATCAGAATGTATTGATTAGAAATGTTCAAAACATTCAGATAGGATGGGAGGTCTTGATCTGGACCGGGTTGCAATTGGCTGGTGGTTAGGAGTACAAAATGTAAGTCTATAGTGGTCAGGTTGTGTTTGGGAGTCAAATTTGACTCAAAACTGGTCAGACTGCTCCTAATCTACATGAACTGCCAACCATGCCATGGTTGGCTGGTGGTTGGGAGTCATGTTTGGCTATAACCGACCGACTTTAGGTAAGAGTATATAAATGGAATTAGTGTTCATGCTTGTATGACAAGTACTTGCATGAATACAATAGCAAGGGAGCAGGTATTACAAAAGACTGCACTTTAATCATAAATCACATTCAAAAACAATATTTGGTGATAAAGGAGCTATGCAACCATTATCTTCTTGCAAGTCACCAAGACTACAAAGAGCAGCATTATCAGGGGAATGGGAATCACACAAAGTGTTAATGAAGTGTTATTAATGTTACAACTTATGAAGTGTTATTAGAGTAACAACTTACAATAATAGAAATCTGAAGTACCATTGATAATGATATGGTCCACCAGGAGTTGTAGGAATTTTGTAGGAAAAAAATGAAAGGGGAAGCATGCATTTTGAGAGAGCAGAACAACCAAGGACAGGGATGATATCAGGGGGGCTGGTGTTTCCACCTTCTACGGTGTGTAGTTTTTGAGGAGTATAAATTACCCCCAGTAATTTTAAGGCTTAATTCCCGAGGGGCAAAATTACTGAGACTGTTACAAAATTGAAGCCTGTGGCCACATGTGACATGGTACTAGTAGCATCTCTGGTCAATCAGAATTCAATGCTTTTCAGATCATGATCTACTCCCCTGGAAGGGCATGGTTAGGGCATGGTGGCGCAGCGCCCCTGTAACCCTCTTTAGAAAAAGCCCTGGGCCACTGTATTACTAGTAACATTGGGATAGGAGAATTATATTTATTACTAAAAAGCTAAGTCAGTATCATCATCATGATATTTCTTGCCCCCAGATGACCCCGTGAGGAGAGGGGGGAGGTCCAAGGCTAAGGCGGGCAGGCCTCCAGCCTGGCATGGTAAGACTCAACGGTGGGAGCCGTCAGAACCGTGCCAGGCAGGGCATTCCACTGGGGAATGGTGCGGGGGAAATATGAATTTTGCTTGTGTCTGTCCTGGAATTGAGTGTTTGAAATTTGAGATGGTGATTCCCCCAGTATAAAATACATAATGTACTCTATATATAGTGTAAACATGTATACTAACCTTACAATCCAGAAGAACACATTCTAAGCAGTCTTCGTTGAACGCTGACCTTCCGTTCTTCTCGTACACAGCCCAGATGTTGCTGGCGATGGCGGCCGTGACACGGGCATCCTTGTCTCCGTACCCCGAGTACGCCAACAATGCTCCCTCTCCATTCAATAGGCTGTTATATTTGAATAGAGGAATACAAAAAAAGTTTTAAATATAATAAATTTTATTGAAATCTTTGATTTGACAACTCTAATTATAAAGTGCAAAGCAAGAACTGAGAAAGATTATAGAAAAAAGTGGTCAACAACTTGCAAGATATTATGTATTGCAAATATACAAACTACTTTGTGGACTATATCAGGCCACATATATTTGATGATATTCGTATTTCATTACATCATACCGTTTAAGTTTAAGGTCTCATTTATGTATTACTCCGAGTGGGTACCCTAAAAGAGTCCGTTGCCCCAAAAAATGAACGGCTGCATGTACATGTGTCTATATCGGTGTAAAAATCCCTTTTAGCTAGGCCAGCTGATATCAAGCGTCAAACTGATGAAAGCTTGTTTGTAACGGAAGAAATTAACAGCCGCACGCGAGGTCGGACGTCCACAGCCGGACATTGGCGGTAATTCGGTCGATCACTTTCAGCTGGAAAGTGCCTATTTAGGGGGTCTAGCTAAGTGCCGTTTTTAATTGCCATAAAAAGGTATTGTATGCCAGCTGGTAGTTGGCAATTTTTTCAAATGATCTAGGGTAGATGAGCTCAAGAGAGAATGAATGACATCGGTGCATTTCCTATAGCTTCATTACGAACGCGCCCATGTAAAACACGTTTTATAACATGTAAGCCTATGGGGCGGAGAAACTCATGAATGAGACCTTAAAGTTAGCAGAAACTCGCATTTAATTTTAATAAATATATACATGTAGTCCACTTCCCAAGACACAGATTAGCAACTTGTTATTTTGAAATCTTAAACAATTTTCCGTACATTATAGCCGCAACAACTGCCGTGCAATAAAGTTTGATATGAGATTTGATAACGTTACGTGTTATGTACACTAACTACACCCCTCCCCCAAAATACAACAGTTACTAAACCCTTTCTACATGCCCACTATACAACATATTCTCTACTCACAGCGTACACTGCACCCCTCCTGTGTTCGCCTGGCTTAGGACCTGTGTCAGCGCCTTAGGCTTCAACATTTCTGCACGAGAAACTTTCCTCACAAACTTTGGAAAACGCAAACGTCTGAATCTTCTTCTGACTTCACTTTCCTCGTGACTCTGAGTTTTACTTCCGGGTCAGTGACATTGAGGTCACTTGCACAATATTTTCAATCCGATTTCAACCGACTTTAGGCGCTAAAACTTATGTTCTTACACCTATACTGATTGTACCGTAGCTTTAATTAAATTTTATCTCGTTTTATAGCTTGAAATATGGAAACGTTACGTTTAGAAATCCCTACCTTTGACCCGGAAGTTGAAGTGTGTGATGACAACAAAAACATGGCGGCCGCCGAACGACAGGAAGACGTGGTGGAATATTTTCTCTACCCTGCGCCGGGAAAAACAACCCCGGGGAAAGGTGGCGAGGACTGCGGGCTAGAGGAACAGGCAGACAAGATCCTGGCCCACCTCAGCCCGCTGTTAGTCGACTACATCTGGCAGAAAGAGCCGTTTAATTTGAGAGTTGTAGCGGCGAAAGGTGAGCCCCCCCCCCTCCCTCACAGTTCTTGGAAGTCATATACTGAGCGACTAACCGAACACAAATTTTACGCGATGATGTAAACTGAAAAACACTCAGTCTCGTCCAGAAAACTAAGTATTTTTTTTCCTCAGATGATTCTTATTCATTGGCGTGTCCGCTTTTTCATTGTCAGTGCTCAACGAATCCTAGTCAACTCGCCCCAAGCAACTCGCCCCAACTATTCACTACCAACTCGCCCCAAATTAGTGCTTATCAAACTTTGTCTTATACTGGTTTAATATGCATGACTCCTACTTCTAAATATTACTTTACATATTAACAAACCTCGTGACTCTAATCTAACATATTTTTTCGCTGGGCACATATTAGCAACAAACTCGAGATTCGCTGGCGGACCCGGTTGGCATGTCGGCCCGCCGTGTCACCGTGCCGACGGCCGCTAGCTATAGTCTCAAGCATGGCGATCCGAAAGACTGTTGGCTAACCGTATGTGCTAGGAAACTAAGAGTCTTTGAGCATATACTTGAATCATAATTTGAGTCAGCAGTAAGCCATGCTTGAGATTATAGCGAGCGGGCGCAGGTCCCGGTGAACCCGGCGTGCCGCTCGCTACATGGCCCGCCGACGCCCCCGGCATTCATCGGTGTTAAATGCCGAACAGAGAAGAGAATGTTAAGATTTAAGTCACGAAGCTTTGTTAGCATGTATAAAGCAATATTTAGAAGTAGGATATATGCATATATAAAACCAAGTTTAATAAGCCCTGATTAATATATAGAATTGGGGCGAGTTGGTCGTAAATAGTTGGGGCGAGTTGGACTTGGGGCGAGTTGACCTGTTACCGTGCTCAACCATAGCATTATAACAACATGTGCATGATACGTTACACCTTGCAATTTGTCACACCTTTAATTAGTTTAGATGCCATGTTGACAGTTGCACATAATACTAATAGCCAACATAACCTCATATCTGTTATAAATTATACTGTAAATGCATTTAAGGTTGGATTGGTTTTAATTTCGCAGAAGGGTTTGAGTTTTCGCCTTGGTTTTAAGTTTGCCTTTGAGACAAGGGGGTAGGGGGCGAAAAAAAGTTTGCAATTAGATCTTACCGCAAAAACCACGAACATAAAACCACCACGAACATTCCTGCATTTACAGTTTGACACATATCTGGGTCAAAGATATCATTGGATGATCGAATTATATTCAAAGGAAATTTCAGTCAACCATGCCAGTTGGACGGCCCTATCATTTACTCGTGGAACTTGTAGTATGTGTGCCATACCATAGCCAGCTTTGCAAGCACGCAGTGGTGGCTGCTTACGACTGCATTTTCACTTGATCCATTTATTCTCGCCCCAGGTGACCACCCCCCACATCTGCATGGTAGAACCCATTTTGGAGACAACATTGAGGATGAGTGGTTTATTGTTCACCTGTTGCTGCAGATCACAGCTTCATTTCCTGACTACATCGCAAGGTATTTTCTATGTGACCACAATTGTCTATCTGCTGAGAAATCAGCAATTACTGACATCTATCGGGTCAAGGAGGGCTGTAAGTTTTGGTCCATCTTACACCAGGGCATGTCCCTACTCTTTTTCAAAAGGTGTGGTGGGTTCTTAAATGTGTGTGGGGTATGGCTCTCCCAAAACACGGAACCGCCATTTAACGTCCTACCCGAGGGACATCCCTAACCTCGGAGTGAAGTGAGGAAAGTCGTGTAAACTGCCTTTCCCAAGGGCACAAGATCGGTGACACAACAATTTTAGCCTGGGACAACCCCTGCACATAAAATTAAAAGAATGCAACACACTTATCGAAAAGTGGGGCCATTATAGGCTCTTGTCTTGTCTCCCATCACTCAATACCGAATGACCAATAAGCAATGATATTGGACAGAATCAAAAGAATTGACTTTTAAATGAGATCAAAAATGACACCAAATTTTGCTCTTCAGACATTGCATGCTCGAAATTCACTTTTGGAAATGGGTGCACAGAAATTGTTTTGGGTGCACAACATAAAGCAGAATGTCAGCAAAATTTATTTACAAACCTACCTTAATCTGACATTCTATACTGCTACCTTCAAGATCTTAAACAAGTAGTACATCAAAGTACAACAAAAGTTATATTACTTTTTCTGATACCTTCAAGTTTCAGAATACTACTAGTAAGTGTACAATTATAGTACTAGTAGCTATAGCCTACAAAAATACCTAGGTGCGTTTCTGCACCCACAGTCAAAAATCAGGTGCACAGCTCCAATTTTGGGTGCACAGGCACTCAGTATTTCAAGCCCTGCATGAAATAGTTTGAATGACCTGTAACTGGCAAAAAAAAACTGACATCCATTGTGTACATATAGTACAAATGTACTTCTTGTAGGCAATTACAAAATGTTATGACAGTGCTGCATTTGTAAACCAGTACACAGTAGCTGAAGTGTAACAGCCCAAAGTTAGACACCTGTTTAGGGGTGGATACTGGTTTGGCTTAATAAGGTTCAAGTTTAGGTCCAGAGATGTACATGTAGGTTCAGGTCCGGACCTGAACCTGGACCTGATCCTGTCCAGTTGATGTTTTGTTTATAGAACAATATGAAGCATAGAGAATTAATACTGACATTCACAACTATAAAAGTTTCTTGGTGAGAAGACTTTCAAAATAAACCAGTGTTTGATATCTTAATGTTGCACTTATTTTAAATGCCTTTTTTGTCAAATGGGAGACTCAAAACACTTTTTTTCAAACAAAATAGAAAATATATTTGAGTACTTTCTTCAGTTTTTTTTTGGACTTAGGTTTTTGGCTTTCAGGTTTTTTGGACTCGGTTCTTGGATGTTATAAAGGTCCGAATCAGGTCCAGCAAACCAGTATCCACCCCTACACCTGTTCTATAGCATACATGCTCCATGTATCCCTACAGGGTCCAGGACAATGATGGAGAGTTTCTGTTGATCGAGGCAGCTGAGCACCTTCCTCGATGGCTGACTCCTGACTCCAGCCACAACAGGGTGATCAAACTTCCCCTTTTTTGAGTTACAGTGAATACAAGGGCTAATAATGAATGAAGAAGACCTTTATTGTACATTCGTGCCCCCAAGGGGCTAACTACAGGTCGTTTAATACATGTATAAACCTAACTAACATGTAAGTGACATACACAGTGAAATTAATACAGTACATAGTTAAACATAACGTTACATGGTAGACGAAAGTGATAAGCAAAGCTAATCCAGTAGAGTCAACTTCTTCTTGCTTTTTTGTACATGTGTAGATGTATGAACAGATCATTAGCTGTAAACATGTAATGTGGTCTTACTAGTTGTCTGGCGCTTTTTCTGGCACATCTGTGCATTTGTTCATGAATTAAAGGATCTCCATTAGCTATAGTACATGATACATGCTTCACTGCTCTCCCAGGAATTGTAATAATAACAAACACATTACATTACTAAACCTATTACCACAGATATTTAGGCCACAGAACAGTAATGAAGCTTCCTATCTTAATATATGGCAATCATGTAAGAAAGAAGCTGTCAAAAGTCACCTACCAGAGTTTTAGTCCATGAAAAACATACATTGGCAGGGCTGTCAGGCCTCCAAAGTTTCAATCTAGAGCAAAATTTCAACTTTCTAATCGGCGGAACCCCTACGAATCCGGGCTTGTTTACCAAAGTTGACCTCTGACCCCCTTCTCCACCTGATAATCACACAAAAACAGCAAACTTTGCAGGCCTACAGACACCACAAACATGGATGAAAGTCTGATTTTTCAACTTAATAAGAAGGTAGAAACCCTTACCTGTAACATCCAGCTCCAAAATATCAACATATCCTGGAATAAAGCCCCTTTACAGCTACCTTTACCAAGGGTACCAAACCTATTTCCATGGGCTAAAAGTTGGCCTTCTGCGCCTGCGCCAGTTACCGGTCTGTCCCCTGCAGGCCACAGAACAGTAATGAAGCTTCCTATCTTAATATATGGCAATCATGTAAGAAAGAAGCTGTCAAAAGTCACCTACCAGAGTTTTAGTCCATGAAAAACATGCATTGGCAGGGCTGTCAGGCCTCCAAAGTTTCAATCTAGAGCAAAATTTCAACTTTCTAATCGGCGGAACCCCTACGAATCCGGGCTTGTTTACCAAAGTTGACCTCTGACCCCCTTCTCCACCTGATAATCACACAAAAACAGCAAACTTTGCAGGCCTACAGACACCACAAACATGGATGAAAGTCTGATTTTTCAACTTAATAAGAAGGTAGAAACCCTTACCTGTAAAATCCAGCTCCAAAATATCAACATATCCTGGAATAAAGCCCCTTTACAGCTACCTTTACCAAGGGTACCAAACCTATTTCCATGGGCTAAAAGTTGGCCTTCTGCGCCTGCGCCAGTTACCGGTCTGTCCCCTTTACACTTACAATATAACACTAGAGCACTTACTAAACCTTAACACGATGCTAAATTCATTGTGGATAGATTTTGAATCAGTTGAAATGTAATTTGGTCTTGTATATTTCCATTCTGCAGGTATTCCTGTTTCATGGTCAGGTACACATCATCCCCCAGCCTCGCTCCCCCGCTGAGATCGCCTGTGTGCCCGCGGGAACTCCCTCGCTACCGCAGGCGCTCAATATCGTGTCCCGCTACCCAGGCCTTACAGTCGCGGGGAGACCCACACAAGACGACATCATCAACAGAATAGGAAGGTGGGAGAAGTGTTATTATTGTAAAATTGAATTAATACATTTTAGTTTGTGTGGTTAATATATTTCGCACTAAAACATATGGGACTGTTCATGGTTGGTTTTTTTTCATGGCAGTGCTATTGGACAAAAATATTCGCGATGAAACGATCGCCGCGAAAACTGCGAACATCAAACCACCGTGAACACTTCTGCATTTACAATATTAGTAACTCCAAAACAGTGCACTTACAGATTGTCTTTCGGTACTTGTGTATATAGCACTACCATCCAGCATCCAAAAGATTTCAAACCTCTGCCAAAACAACCCTTTTTTTTATCTGTCACTGTTGTGAATTCATATGTTGCTATCTGACAGAAAAATCCTATAGAAATTGCTTTTCCTTATAATAAGACTAAGTCTTAAAATTCCTCTAACACATATGCCTATCCTGTCCTCCCCCATACTCATGCTCTCCATGAATTAACCAAAAAATAGATATGCCAGCAATATGTGGTAAAACAACAAAATTTTGATGTAAAAGAAAACATCCTTGTTATATCTCTACTTTGATGTTTAATGATGATTGTTTAGTACATGTAACATTGAATGATAAAAGGAACTCCCAACATTCTCCAGTTATCCAGAGAAGATGCAACAGAACTTCCACCACGCACACTGTTTCCTGCCCCCCGGGGTGGTGACTGTACTGAACCACTCCCCAGGACTGGTGGCTCCAGCCGTGCAGGCCTTCTACGAGAGGGACCCTCTGGACATGAAGGTGTGTTGTTTTCTATTTCACACCTTCAAAGTTTGGGTATAAAAGCTGGCCATGGTTCTCCAGTTCTTCCCTTTCGTCACTGACGGAAGACAGCAGATTCTGTCTGAAATGTCTAACCATTTCAAAATCCAGTTGTTTGGGTAACTGTACCTGGATGTCTAACCTTCATCAAAATATAAACCACCTTGTCTGTGTTTTCATAGTGACAATTAGTACATGACTGTTTTTATTACATTTGCAAAGCAATGAATATGTACACGGCAAACCTAGAAGTCTAGGATTTATTCATATCTAGCTCCAGTCTGCTCTAACTATTGGTCCCTGCTAGTGGTGTGTAGATGCGTGTTGTACACATGTACGTACAGTATCAAACATATACATGTATGTAACATGAAATTGTGGTGATACAAATTTAGTTAAGACTAAGCTTTTTGTGTCTCCTGTATGCCTGCCACACCATATACTTGTATGTGACATGTATGTATTATACCAAGCATGTTCATATAACGTCATACAGTAAAGAGGCTTTTTGTGTTTTCTGTAGGCTTGTCACACTACTGTACTTGTGTGTAACATGTGAAATGCCAAGCATGTATGTCAAACCATTGTATCTAACTTATAATATACCAAGCATGTTCATAACCTCATATACAATGTACATGTAGTAAAGAGGCTTTTTGTATTTTCTGCAGATATGTCAGACCATATACATAGAGTACTTGTATGTAACATGTAAAATACCAAGCATGTATACATGTATATTTAGTAAAGAGGCTTTTTGTGTGTCCACAGGCTTGCCGCACCATGAAGCACTTCCCTACAGACACTTGTGTCAAGGCACGGGTAGGTCTCTCACCGAAGTTGTCCCTCTAGTGACTTGCCAGCATCACCCTTTTCCGCTTTGTTGTCTGTGTTTTGTCACACCAAATGTGAATCCGAGAAATAGTAACAAGTCTCGAGTAAGATCTAAGGTAATCTTTTCCTTGATAATTTGTATCATTAATGATAGCTCTAAAGGTATGAATATGGTTTTCATAAGATTGCCTCAATAATACATTGATGCCTGTGTAAGAGGCATCCACAGCACTGAGATATGTCTAAAGTATACTTTGTTAAGACCCACCAAAAATTAACTTTATTCAGACATACATGATTGTACAAATTTTTTTTTAAATATAAGGCCACACCAATTTAATTTCTTGGTTAACGGATTTTTATTTTTGATTTTAGCAACAAAAAAATCATGAAAACAGAAGTCTGGGGTGAAACTTGCACCTGACCCTGTTCACTCCCTGATAATGTGACACCAAAGTAAAACCATTCCTCTGAGATTCTGTTTTCATGTTGTTTTTCCTATCTAGCATTTTTTTTCTTTAATTTATTCTGTTAACCAAGAAAATAAATTGGTGTGGCCTAAGACATGATTGCCTGTTAGATAGATAACCATCATTTAAAACTGTTGAAGGAATTCGATACATACATGTAAAGACAACTAAACTCCCAACACTTGTGCTGACATTAATTATTAGTTTTTTTGTGACATTTGCTTTTCTCAGGTTCGGTTCACCAGATGTTTGTACAGTCAGCTGTTACAGCAGAGATTCACACCAGACAAGCGCAGTGGCTGGACGGTACCGCCCCCCTCCCACCCTGACCACTCAGCCTGGGACCTGGGCATTAAACTGGTGAGAAGCAGTTCAGGGTGTTGTTGAGAATTGTCTTTACATTCATGACCTCCCATAGACATCTCTACAGTGTGCCATTTGTTGGGACATTCTAGCAATATACCAATAGTAAAGAGCACCCGCTTGAAAAAACAAGAAAAAGCTAATATCAACCCTGAATTGATGTTCAAAAAGTCATTTTTCCCTAGGACTGTTGTAGAGTGCCACAGGAGCATCCTCACTAGATACTTACAAATGAATGAATATACATGTAGCTTTAAACAATGCTAACCGTGTGTAAATGTTAGGTGTGACAGATTTTTCAGTGTAATTTAACCAGCTGCTGCCACTTTGCGTGCATGCAAAGCTGGTGTGTTACACTGAAGGATGGTTAAACCGGCTTTACAGGTATAGATACAGAATGATACATAAGCTGGTGTGTTATGCTGAAGGGTGGTTATAATTATAATGGCTATAAAGATACAAATACATAAATTGCTGTTTTATGCCAAAGGGCAGTTATATCATTAGATACAGAATGATACAGATACTGCACAACCATGATGGTAAATTTAAAACATTTAGTTCCCTAAATGTTAATCCTAAATGATATAAACAATACAGAAGTTACTGAAGCAGCTGAATAGATTTTGTAAGTTGCTTGAGCAATGTTTGTACTGTGTATCTTATTACCTGGATGTCTATCCTACACTGACCTAAATACAGTATGCAATGTTTTGTTTCCCTTGTGCTGCTTTTCTAGGCCTGTGGGTTTGAAATCCTGTGCTGCAGAAGTCCTGGGAGTCCCACAGAAACAGATGATTCTTCCCACATCAGCGATGTGAGGTGGCAGAGATACTTGTCATTTCTCACAGAGAAAGGCTACTTCAAGGTCATTCTTTACTTTGTCAACAATTTTCCTCTTAAGCCCCTGTCACAGTACTCACACTTGTATGTATAGACAAGTCTGCATCGCGTATTAACATGTTTCTGGTTTAGGTTAGGTTTGCAGCCGAATAAGTGATTTCTTATTAGGCTCCATCACTAGGCTGCACAACGGTGGGTCAAACAACTTCTCCCTCACAAACCTTACTTAAATCCCAAAAATGCTAATGCACAACTCACTTGAATATACGCACAAGTGTGACAGAGCTCAATTTTTCCTGAAGTTTAGGCCACACCAATTTAATTTCTTGGTTAACGGATTTTTTGAAAAACTGCTAAATTCCAAAATCAACATGAAAACAGAATCTCAGAGGAAAGTCTTTACTTTGGTGCACACAGTTTCAGGGTGTGAACAGGGTCAAAATAACCAAAGATTGTTTCTATATATCAACCTTAATTTGTTTCCTTACTTTCTGTCTATACATCTATTAGTCAGATCAATGATGAACATTATACAAAAAAAGGTCATTTCTAATATATAAATTTTTCGTCTCAAAGCATCCTCCTTTGAGGTGAAGTATGATCATTCTTTTTCAAGTAGCATCTATAATAAAAATATCAAGATTAATTTGTTTCCTTACATTCTGTCTATACATAGTCAGAGCTTGAAGGGTCCAAGAGGTACAGAGAGCTGTTGGAGTCAGCTCGGAGACACTACAAGGAGACTGCCACAGTCAGCTGTGACAGGAGGTTGGATATTTACCAACAATTTCATTAGGAAATGAGAAACATAAATAGAACTTTGATAATAAAACTCTACTCTCTTTAATTTAAGTTTAAATGTTGACATACATGTGTCCTTAGTTTTTAAAGGGCTTTATTATTGAAAGTTTTGATTTTATTGCAAGTTCATGCCTGTGGGCTAATTACAAAATTAATACACTGTTGAAATATAGGAAAATACATACATGTGACAGTGAACTGTGACTGACTTTGCTGTAACAATAGACTACTAAATATTAATGTTGGCTACATCTAGACAAGCTGGGTTTGGCTTCTTTTTTGTTGGCAGTGGAAGACGAAATTATTGGTTTGCCTTATCTAAGTCTGATTAGCCCTTCAAGCTAAACAAATCACCTCAATCATCAAAATTATTCTCTGAGTATTGAAGAATGTTTCTGACTTTCTCATTTTTTCTTGCTGCCTTCCCCAGTGTGGACCATGGTCAGGAGGTGCTGAACATTCTCAGAACAAACACCTGGGACCTGAAACAGCTGCAGACAGCTGGGAAGCACCTGGAACCTCCAGATGGTACAAACAATTACTTGAGTCTTTCATCATTTAGGGAGTATTGTGAGGGTGATACCAGGAGAATCGGATACATTTCTCAATCATTATTTCACATTACATTTACAGTCAAGAAACATCCTGAATTCTTGGCTAAAGAAAGAGTTGCTGTGTGAACGAAAGAAGTTCTGTATTTATCTTCGCCGAGTACTAGTACTCGGAGAAGATTATGTTTTAGGTTGAGCCAGCTGTTAGGTGGGTCTGTATGTATGTCAGGAGCATAACTCAAGAAAACTTCGATGAATTTTTATGATTTTTGGTAGGTGTTTAGTGGTTGTGCAAAGGAAGGTCAAGTCCGAAAATGGTTCACCTTGCGTTTTTCAACTGTTACAGTGCTGACCCACAATGCTTTGCTCTCCCCCCACAATGCCCTGCTTCCCAGATGACAGCTGGTTGGCCATGACCCCTGGTGACCTTGACGCCATGTTGGAGGAACAGTACGGAGGGTTCTGCAGGAAGTCAGGTGACCTGGGGAAGGCCAGCGGCACCCTGGGAAATATGGTGGACTCCATGAAGGCCTTTGTGGACAATGTGTCCAGCCATGAAGGAGCAGAATTCCCCAGGTAGGCTTTAATAGCATCAATTAAAAAAGTTCATTTGCAAGTTTATGCCCAAAGGCAAGTATGTGGTAGAAGCATATTAAGAGACATACATGTGACAACGTCGAAATCGGACACCTACTACAGAAACTCATTCTTCCACAACACCTAAGGTTTACTGTGTAGTTTAAGTATATCTATACAAGTCATGTATGTGTGTTTGTCATTTTGTGTATATATTAGCCTGTATTCTTTTAATATGTACTGTTTTATGTTTTTTTCATACCTGAAATAAAGAATAGATTAATGAATGAATGGATGGATGGTTGATTGACGCTACTAGTATAAAGACTAAAATACTAGTGTTGGCTATGTCTAGACAAGTTGGGTTTGACTTGATATTATTTTGAAACCACAGGAAGACAAAAAAACACTTTTTTCTGTAGTTTGTGGGTTCTGTGATTTTAAGAGAAAAGTGGATTTCTGTTGGAAATGTGGGAAAATTAGAGTACATGTAGGTTGTGGTGACATCTTTAAACAGATTGGTTCTTTCATCCTGGTTGGATGAACAGTTGGACATATTACAGTAATTTAAATTCTTTGGCATACTGGTAATAGCCATACATATAATTATAATATATGTAGCATGCTCCCTTACTGGCTAGTGTTGTAGAAAACAGGAACCACAAGTAAGGAAGCAAAACTGGACACATGAACTTTGAAAAGAAAATTGTTGAAGAGGTCCAACAGTCACGTATAATCACAGTTACAAGAATATTCTTCGAACAGTGACTTGATAAAAGATAGCAAAATACTAACCTCCAAATTTTCGACGTCTAGTGTGTACGTCTTGTTCACGGAATGACCAGTCCTAGTCTCGTGGGAACATGAGACTAGGCCGAGACTTGTGAAGATCGTTCTGCCTCCTCCCCCGCCTCCTTGCGGAGGTTGGGAGCTGCCCAAGTCCTACTATGTACTTACCCCTACTCCGCAAGGAGGCGGGGGAGGGAGGACGATCTTCACAAGTCTCGGCCTAGTCTCGTGTTCTCGTCATTCCGTGAACAAGACGTACACACAAGACGTCGAAAATTTGGAGGTTAGTATTTTGCTACCTTTTATCAAGTCACTGTTCGAAGAATATTCGTGTAACTGTGAAAAGAAAATTCCATATGAAACACTACCCACAACTATTATAGAGTCTACATTGAATGGTAAAATGACAACTTGATCGAATATTCTTTCCAGCATGACTTGTGAGTCTCAGGCTTACCTTTAAGAAACTAAGCAAAGAAAGGTTATCATGTAAAATGTTGATTGCTTTCAGAATGGACGAAGATCAGCCTGTGGACTTTGACGTGGACTCCTTCAGCCAAGCCATGGAGAGAATACTTGGTAAGGCACTGGGAAATTGTTGTAGTTGAAAAAATGATAAATTGATTAGATAATATGTGACTATTTTATAAAATAGTGTAATCAGTAGGTTTCTAATTGGCTGTTTCAAACATTGAATACTGTAAATACATTTAAGTTTGCGTGGTGTTTATTTCGTGCTAATGTGAAAATGGGCGGAGTTTGCGGTGGTTTTAAGTTTGGGGCTGCAGCAGTGCTATTAGTCACATACTGCTACAGTATTGGACAAAAATATTCACGGTGGCTTTAAGTTCGTGGTGAAATGGTTGCTGCAAAAACTGCAAACATAAAACCACTGCGAATATTTCTGCATTTACATTTTTTTTTTTCTATTCAATTGTAAGAATTCTGCAAGACTCCATGTGTTTCAAGGATATGAAGGTCCTGGAATTCTCTGATTTTTTAATTGCTTTATACAGCAAGTGAATGCCCTCCAGAACTCTGCAGTTGGAAAATGTTGATTGAAAGAACAGAAAAGATTTTCAAACTTAAACCTTGAAGGCCTTTTCAGCTCTCAACCCAACAATATTACCAGTCCAAAATTCTTCAGCTAAGTTAATTTGTTTTCCAGGATTGACCAATGGGAGGATAGATGAGGATGAAGAAGATGATGATGATGGACTGATGGAGTCTGAATCTGACAGCTCTGAGGAGTCAGAAGGTACTTTGTTTTTTACTTTGTCAATAAGCTTCACAGTCTGGGTCATGTTGTTCACTAAGAATGAGCCATTTAATAGAAACTGGTAGAGAAATATGGACGCCTCAAGGACTTTGAAGCATTATTTTTGTTCGTCATTATGTTATGCTCAAAACAACATGGGACCCATACACAAAAGAATAGACAAAGATAAACTGGAAAGGGTACAGAACCAAGCTACTAGATACTGAACAATCTCAACAGGGGTGCAGCTATACTGGCGGTTATACCAGCCATAAAGATATGACTTATTTTGACCCACAATGAGCTGTTTTGATCGCACAAAAGTTTGATATGTCCTTAGATCAATAATTAACTCACAATTAATTGAAGTGAGTAAAGTTTGAAGGGTAGGAGGTGGCTCTCATTTCTACAAAATTCTATGACATCAAAATCTGCTCCAGGAGTCCTCAGAGGTGACTATAGATGTTGTTTTTCTTCAGATGAAGGTGAGTATGAGATCGGTGCTGATGGTACTGAGGTAACCACCATGACTGAGTACATGGACCAGATGGACCAGGAGCTGGCCAGGACCCACGTCGGGAAGAGCTTTGAGAAGGAACCTTCACAGGTAACTGTCTTAAGCCCTGGTTACGCATTATATGCTCATTCTCATTCAAATGTACACATTCTGTAACTTCTTTTACCGTTTGATGTAAGACGTTCCTGACATTAAGACATGCCACATATGAAGTGCCAAACTGTCATTTTTATGACAACTTAAAACTATTCTGGCTTTTAGAAACAACAGTTTGGCACCTCATATGTGGCATATCCTGATTTTAGGAACGTCTTCCTTCAAACGGTAATGAAAGTTACAGAATGTGTACAAGTCATTTAAATGAGAACGACTGCATAGCCAGTCATGGCTCCCGACCGCTAGACAACCAAAGTTGGCCAATTTTAGATTAAAAGTCAAATTTGACTCCCAAACACACCCTGACCACTACTGACTTACTCCTAACCGGCAGTAATTCAAAGACTGTTTCTACTAAAATCACAAATCCCTTCCATTATGCAAAATGTGGGCCACTTCATTTAAAGAAGAAATCAAACCCCAGAAAACTGTTACAGTAATTCTTGTTTCTTTCACAGTGACGGTAACTTTAGTTCAGGGTTTTCACGGTCACCTCTGTACCATGAACTTATCATCACCATGAAAAAAACTATTATTTATGATTCCTTCACACATCCATTTTGTAAATCACTTGCTGCCACCGTGAAGTTAAAGTTTAGTGAAAATGTCCATTTTCCTTACAACATGAAATTTTGCTACTATGAAGATAAATGGAATTACAGCACTAGATATCGCACCTTATACTTGATTAGACATTTAGTAGTACATGTGTATGTACTGCATTTCTTTACTTGTACATTGTACTTCAAGGCTGTTAATGCAATAAGGCTTCAGGCATGATTTTGCAAATAAACAATTGTATTATTTTTTCCAGGTAAAACCCACTCCTCCAAAAGATCTCTCCATGGATGGTACTAACAGCAGTAAACAGGATGAGGAAGAGAATGGAGATGATGACATCACACCTGTTAACGTGGACTTGAACCTAGTGAAGAACCTGCTGGAGTCTTACAGCTCACAGCAGGGCCTGGCTGGACCCGCCACGAACATCCTCGGCACCATGGGGGTTAAACCTCCAGAAGATGCAGATGAGCTAGACTGATTGAAAACCTTGGATTTGCTCAAGGTCTCTGCAATAACTTCGCAGCACTCAGACAGTGACAAATTTCCTGACCTAGCTTTATCTGCTGCTTACGTCCTCGGCACTATGAGGGTTAAACCTCCAGAAGATGCAAATGAGCTAGATTGAAAGAAGATCTTGGGTTGCTCAAGGTTTCTGCCATAACTTCACAGCTCTCAGACTGTGACAAATTTCCTGGCCTAGCTTTATCTGCTGCTTACATCCTCGGCACTATGACGGTTAAACCTCCAGAAAATGTGACTGAGCTGGACTGATACAAGACCTTGGATTGCTCAATGTCTCTGCCATAACATTGCAGCACTCAGACAGTAAAACCTTTTGTAGAGGAAGCATATTTTGCACAAATGTCCTGGGCTATCTTTATCTGCTACTAACATCATAGGGACCATGGGGGTTAAACCTCCAGAGGATGCGTATGAGCTAGACTAATGTAGAACCAAGGTTCCTGCAATAACACTCACTAATAGGCAGAGTTGCAAAGCTCCGAGCTCCTCCAAATTTCTTGGCCTAACTTGTTTCACATGTAACATCCTTGGCACTATGGGGACCTCTGCTTTGGGAGCATATGTCGAATTCTCATATCTTTGTCCTCGTTTGACATGTTCTAGACTAAAGATTGAAATCTTCCAAATTTTCTACCAATATTTTGAGTACTGATAAAGTACAAATATCTGCAAAGTAATCATATTTTCTTCCAAATATCCGGACTCAGCTGGACCTGTCAGTAGTGTCCTCTACACTAAATGGGCGAAACCTCCAGAGAATACAGATAAACTGAACTGATGTAGAGCCACGAGTTGCCAAAGGGCTAGCTGATCAGAACACTTTGATGATGCAAACCTCTACAAGGGCAGCAAACATGTACTTAATGTTCTTATGTCTTTACCCGATCTTAAATATATGGGGGAGGGGAAATGTTGAAATGCCACCGAAAAGTCATGAGCAGGAGACTAAAAATTAATGCAGCTTATTTGACTGTACCAATGGATCAGATAGCTCTGCAAATACAGCACAGACAGTCTTCCCAATGTCTATACACCAATAGTACCAATGTGGTAGAATTTACATGCTTGCCCTCTGCACTTTAGAAGGAGATCGCTACAGGGAGTGCCCTATCCAAACTCCCAGCTTTTGGCAGCTGTAGACTAATCAGGCAGCTGTTCCCATCAAGTACATTTTCTGAGGAATTTTTTGGCGATGCCTCAGGGGCGAGCCTAATGGTATACTATTTTTATGACTACTCATGACCATTTATGAGACTTACATGTATATAACTGCACAATTGTCGTATTTTCTCCTAACAAAGCAATAGTTTTAAGCGAATGACCCTGCCTGTGTTCATTTTTTTTGCTGCAAAAAATCTGGCTGTAGCAGAGAAGGTATATGTTCAAAATGTTGAATTCTATGCGTAAAAGAATATGGCTAGTTTATGGCAACTGTATATCTTTGGATTGAAAGATTTGCAAGTATTTGATAGTAGAGATCTAGAAAGATTTATTTTTCAGTAGTGCGGAACAAAATGATTATTGAAGTCTCTTTAATGAAATAGTAGATGTATTGAGTACATATGGCATGCTCTTCCAATGTTATGTGTTGCAGATTATGTCATTAAAGTGCGGACTGTCGTCTACAATTTTTTGTGTCTGGTATTTTTTAAATAAAAATTCAGTAAATTGATATCAGAGTGTCTTTAGCGAAGAAGAAATTCTCTGTTCTAGTATAGTTTTGTTTGCAAAGATTGATCTTCCTTAGGAGCGTTTGAGTAGCGGTGCTTTGTTGATAGTGATAGTAGTTATGACTCTGACTACAGTCCTTCCAACGTGCACTACCGCCTGCTCCTTCCGAACCACGAAGTCTTCCAGTGCCTTTAAGCAGCCGTCCACGAAGTCTTCTTCCTTCATCCTCGGGAAGAAGTCTTGCTTAGCGCTCACAGTGGTGTCTGTGGTGAGGTGACGCCGTCTACTGAGAGCGTAGTGCCCCAGAAGAACGCTCATCTCCGGAAGTTTTCTCTCGTCTTCTTCTTCCTCGTCGAACGATTCCTCTTGTTCTGTATCGAGTTTTCGTCGCTCTCGAAGCTTGTCGAAACTGTAGGTACGGTTGAGAGCGAGGAAAGGAGGCGTGTCCTCGCTATTTGGTGTGGAATCTTGAGACGTTGAGTTCTCAAGGAAGCAATTGTTGTCATATTGCCGGAGAATGGATCGGGGTGTGATGGCGTCTAGGTCGTTCTCTGGGATTGGAATCTGCTCAATGGATTCACTTTCCTCGGCAGACACTGCTTGGCGTCGGCTTTTCTTAAGGCGCTGTGCTTCCTTTAAGCGGGTGACTATGTCCAGAACCTTTGCTGTAAAACAAGCAGGCGCAAAAGCTAGGTTGAGATCACATTTGATCATGACTTTTACATGTGTGTTCCTGTAATGTAGTAGAGGGAAATTCATGGCTTTGCTTTTTGTGACCAGTACCTTTGCGAAGTAAACATAATACTTGTTTCTTCCACTAACGACTCGTAACTGAACTTTAACATCGTCAAATGTTTGTACTCCCGTTTAGATCATTAGAAAAGGACAAAATTGCTATTTACAACAAAATTTAGCAATGGTTAAGCAATGTTTTATGATCTTCGAGCTAGATGTGGTGCATATGACCTTTATCATAATCAATAACACCTGTATACGTCCTTACCTTTGTGTGGTAATTCTCCTACATTGTTGTCCTTTTCGTCGGAACTTTCAAGCACGGTTAAGGACGCCTTGTCCTTTCTTGGCGTCACGAAGGCCGGAGGGAGTCTAGGATAGCCGTGCTCCCTGTCAGACTGCCCGCTATTGGCCCCGCTCTGTTGCCTGTGTTTGGACGGATGCGGTGAAACCGGTCGCGGTGGCACGAACGCTGTGCTCGACTCTGGCTTCAGGAGCGTCTGTACTTCGAAGCACACAGACTTTCCCTTCGAACCACCCGTGCCAAATACAAACTCTATCTCCGACGAGGATTCTTTCATGATCGAAGACGTGCCAGAAGAAAAGCTAAAGACGTCCGGAGTAGAAGAAGATGATGTATAGGAGAAGCTGCTGGAGTCTTCCAGTTGGAAGGTGCAACTTTTGGCAGTTTGTCTGCCAGTAGAAGAACCAGGCGACTTCTTAGCGTTTCTACTATCAGTGGTTCTGTCCATAGTGAAAGGTGTGCTGTCGCCTAGGCCTGTCAGTGACCGAGATTGGTTCTGAAGATTGCTGGATGTGGTCGCGGCCGTAGCTAAGTCTGACGGCCATGACATGGATCGCTTCGACAGGAAAGACACCAGGTTTTCCACGGAACGTTCTACCAGTAGAGGGTCGCTTCTGAATGAAGCTAGGTGAGGGGAAGTTTTGGGAGATGTCGTTGTTGGATCCTCGTCATCTTTCCCTTTTCGACGCCCAGAAGCCAGTCCGTAGTAGATGAAGGCAAGCCGCATGTCGTACTTTGTTTGACCCTACACAAGAATAGTATACGAAGAATTAGAGAATCGTAGGCTAATTCGTACTATATTGGTGGGAGTGCACTGTGATGCTACTTTACGGTCAAAATTGGAAAAAAGGGACCCGCCGGGTAGTTTACACTATTTTTGTTGCACTTTCAGGCGTGGCCCTTACGTGACCCCGTAGGACACCCTGTGGTTACCTGGCTATTTTTTTAAGCAAGACCGGGCCCCGGAATATTTTTCAATTCGAGTTAGAATCACCCCGGGACCCGACTACAAATAAAAACCGTGAGTTAATCGTGAAAACACTGAGATGTCCCCCTCCCTTTTCCGGTACCCGGCAGTCCACCATGACAAGTTTGTGGCTTCGGGGCCCGGCCGGGGTTACACCCCTAACGGGCACAGGTGCAAATGTTACCGACCACATTCAATAATGCATATTGAAGACCAGTACGTTTACCTTATAAGGCGGTTCAGCACTAAACATTTACTTCTTCATACATCAGAAATTGTCTAATTTCCCCGTACAAATTATGAGCAACAGCACTAGCCTGTATTTCATAGTAACCTGCCTTTGTTTTGGCTTCCAAGATGTCAGTCTCGAACTCGTGCAGTTTTCCGTGGTGCTTCAGAGCGTAAAAAACTTCGATCAGTCGCTGGAGAAGCGCCCCCTCGGAGATCCGAAGTGAACTGTAGTCGTCCCACCTGTCTGAGAAGACGAAGTCCCAAAACTCCCCTGGAAAACACCAGCATGTTTTTAAATGTTCTGTCCTCAACCGGAATGGCGATTTGAGTATAATTTCAACGTTATGCATTACACAAACGTTTTGACATGTAGCGTAATTGCTTTGATATGGTTCTATTTTTGGCAGCCCTTCCCCAATGCAAACACACAGGCGTGGGCACACGCGCATACGCACACGCGCCCATGTATACATGCACGCACACAAACACATGTACACACAGGCGCAAACACATACACATACACAGACAACCACAGACAGACACAGGTCCTACCTAGAAACACACACACATACTTACAAACACAGACAGGCAGACAAGCACACACATACCAACACACATGCATACATACATACAAACACGCACGCATACATACAAACACACACACACACACACAGACAGACAAACAAACACAAACACACCGTTTGGACAACTGACAAATAACGCTCGTTCTCATTTAAATGTACACATTTTGTAATCTCCGTTACCGATTGAAATAAGACGTTCCTGGCATTAGGATATGCCACATATAAGATGACAAACTGCCGTTTTTATGACGACTTAAAACTTTTCTAGCTTTTAAAAACGGCAGTTGCGTACCTTATATGTGGCATATCTTAATGTCAGGAACGTCTAAATTCTAACGGTAACGGAGATTACAAAATGTGCACATTAAAATGAGAACGAGCGATAAGCCTTATCTTTAGATTTTATCTGACGTTATCCGCCAAGTTGAAGTGCCCCCTCACCAGTGCTTGTGCATAAGTGGGTCATATAAGCTTATGCCTTTCACATGAGGTGTATGCGCCGTATCCTTGGTATATCATGGAAGGACAAAGTGACCAACACCGAAGTGCTGTCCCGCGCCGGCCTCCCCACCCTGCTCAGGCAGCGCAGACTTCGCTGGCTAGGCCACGTCCGTCGCATGGGGGATGGACGAATCCCTAAAGACCTCCTCTACGGAGAACTGATCTCAGGAAAGAGACGTACAGGGAGGCCACAGCTGCGATTCAAAGATGTCTGCAAGAGGGACTTGAAGGCTTTAGATATTGATACGGAGCACTGGGAGGACCTTGCAAGTGACCGTTCCAGGTGGAGATGCACACTGTCCAGACAGCTCAAATCAGGAGAAGCCAGACTGATGTGCAACGCAGAAGAAAGGCGGAACCGCAGAAAAGAGCTTTGCAACAGAACTGATGAGTCAGCTTACAGATGTGATTTTGTGGCAGAGACTGCCATTCTCGTATAGGGCTGTTTAGCCATAGTCGATGCTGTAGGGCTGTCGTGAATCAGGATTTTACCATGGTCAATACTGACCGACGGAGGCCATATATAAGCTTATGTCACATCTGGGGATCGTCTATTCTCTATATCTAGTCATCAGTTTGACTGTAGATGCTTCACCTTCTCTCATATGCACCGGAGGATGCCGATGTCGCCCGTCGTACCGCTCTAACCATATCTCTGACTCCGCCGGACAGAAGTCACCAGGGTCGCGCTGCTGAATCTTCCACAGCTGCAGTTCCTGATAAAATACCAAGGCGGCGTAGTTACACTTTATGCTTAGTACCTTTTTCCCAAGAAAGGGAAGTATTGTGTTTTACTCGTCTATCTGTGTGTGTTTGTGTTTGTGTATGTGTATGTGCCTGTGTGCGTGTCTGTCTGTATGTATGTACGTGTGTGAGTGTCTGTCCGTCACCATTTGTGTGTGCTGGTATGAGCGTTTGTGTGTCTGTTTGTCTGTGTGCGTGTGTGTGTGTGTCTATGTGTGTGTGCGTTTGCATGTCTGCTAGTGTGTGTGACTGTGACTGTGTATGTTTAGGTGTATGTGTGTGCGTGTGTGTGTGTGTGTGTGTGTGTGTGTATGTGTGTGTGTGTGTGTGTGTGTGTGAAACACACAGTCGCACACACATGTGTGTGCGACTGTGTGTTTCTGTGCATGTTTAGGTGCATGTGTATGTGAGTGTGTTTATATATGTCTGTATGTATGAAAGTATGTATATGTGCATGAATGAAGGAACTTGATTGCTCGACAGTTGTACATGGTGCAATGTATGGCAACAATGGCAAGACAATCAATACAATGAGTACTTAACTATTCTATTCTGAAAACTATAACTACAAGAATATGGGCGTAAATGGCGTCCGATATAATATTACTATACCCTTCTGTCTTTTATATGTGTATGTGTATTAGTAGCACTCTTTCTCCCTCTCTGTGTCCCTGCATGAAGTCTGCTAATTCTGATTGACTTGTACCCGGGCTAACATTGTTATGAACTACTTTACGCTAATTATTTTAAGCACCCCTCGGGTACATATTATTATTCTGAAATGAAAAGGTCAACACGATTATACAAAGCCTGATTACATCGAGTCCCAAACTACCCTCCCAGCGAGAGTTTGGTATTCACAATTATAGATAACTCAGTTTAAATGAATAGGAGAGGTATAAGATAACGAATCTAATATGTTTGCCATGATATAGTTCCCTACGCTGAACAACTCGGACGGGATTACGTTACATTAGATTAAGGGAAAATTTAAAGCCATCCCAACCCGTTCTTCACGTGTATTTCTCGTAGGGTGTTTTGATTAAAATGTAATAGTTTTTGAAACAATCATGACTCCAAAATACATTTGTGGAAATACTGCTAGATTTTGAAATGAATTTATGAAATGACAATGTATGTCAACACGTTTCTTATGACTGTTATGATACATTTTGTATATGTCGTGACCATTTATCATCTCTCATATGCCTTTGTGGAAAATACATTTCTCATATGCTGACGACCGCTTTGTGTTTGTAAAAAGGCACTGCACGACATATGACCTAGCTGGCACGCTAATGCAGAGGAAGATACAGCCGAGGAGAGGTCCTAAGGGATATCGCTAGACAGACAATCACCAACAATCTGAGCAATATTTTGTAAGATATTTGTTGTAGTTATTAGTTTAACAATTTTTTTTTCTCCATCTAACTACTCAAGCAATAAGAGAACGCTACATAGTCTATGTTTCGGTAATATTGAATCGTGGCTTGTAGCAGTGTTGATATTGCCGCGAATATATAGCTTTATTAGTATATTGCGTTTGAATCAAAAGTTAAGTTCTTGAAAAGTGGTGATTCGGGTTTTTTAAATGATCGTTGGTTTCTTGATGTTGTTGTTGTTGTTTCTGTACAGTTGTTTGTCTTGTCGGCTCCTGTTTACTCGGTACTTTGTTATTTCTTCTCTCTCTGTACTAGAATTAAGAACTATCTTCCTATCCTGCTAGTTAGAGTCTGTCAGTCGGTACATAGATGATATAACTATGAATAATTTTTCTTGTGAAAATGATATCGATCTCTTTTTGCCAAGTACAATGAACTGTGAACCATGGCTTAACGTCAGTTACAACCCTACAGCATGCGGAATCGAACTTATGGCTTCTAGTTCAAGGGGCTGAGGGCCGCTTACCACTTGACTACGAACGCTATAACTTGTGTCTATTTAACACACACTTAAAGGTGTTGTATGCCACCAAAGGTAAACTGCAATGACAAAAAGCGTCTACCACGGGTCGACATCCATTGTTGTCTCAAGACGTCGACACTTATATCTAAGAAGTTAGGTGAGATCTTCTCACCTGCCTACGTACTCACCTTGACGAGATCTTCCTCATGATCCGACAGCAAGTTGACGTTGAAGCGCACCTGTTTCTTGGGTGTCGCCAGGTAGCGTCGCACCTTGCCGTACAACGTACCGCGAATCTCCGCGCTAGTCATGGCGGGGTGCTTCAAGCACTGAGAATGTCTCCAAACGTCCTGTCTTGACAGAAATGATATACAACAGCCTCTTTTGTCCTCTTTAATAAGATTAACGTTATTTTCCACATGCGACAACCGACCCAAGTATGGAACAATAGAACAATAACAGAGTGACGTCATTCGGTGACCTGAGACGACCTCGGCCGTCCGTCACTGTTTATGAAAACTTGGCTGAGATGGCGGCGTATTAATTTCATAGTGACGTTCAAGTCTGTTTCACGAGATTGATTTCCATGATTTCCAGTAATGTATTCTGTTGGTCCGACGGTAACCTATTATGAAGTCACGTACTACTATAAACAGGTATTCACCTTAGATGACCCTAACTGACGTCAAGTCTACAGCCCTTTTGTATCACAAAAGATTACCAATATTTGACTACTTTCCTTTGACATATTTCGTAATTGCTAGTATCAACATTTCTATATGGTTGATTCTTTGTTGACACGTTTAAAAGAGCTTTGTTAAAGTTTTTTGTATGAAATGAACATGCCTAATACCCTGGGTACGAGAGTCCCACGTCATAGAACAACCGAACACTTCCGCGAACGAGAAAGAAAGAACACCGTTCGAATTCTATCGAACGTGGCGTTGGGTGGACAGTAACGGTAATGGCGGAACGGTAAAAATGGGAAAACGCTACTACGAGAAATGCCTGTTTCTCTGGCTCTATCTCTTCTAGCATGCACCCTTGCAGTTTCAGGTAAGGAAGTTCATTGATCAAGCGGCATAGTCGAAAAATATTTGAACTTTTAGGTCTTAGATTTTAGGGGTTTTACGTTACTACTTTTGTTTGTTTGGCTAACAACAATTCTTTGCCAAAGATATCTACCGCTGAAGTATGCTATTCCCCTAAATCGTGCCCATTGGAGGTAAATGCAAGGTACGCTACGGTTGTCGATGTCTTTTTCTCTGTTACAAATATATGTGTTTTGAGTCAACATAGAGTTGTTAGGTAAATAATACTGTGTTTTCAGTAAACAGTCCACATAACCAGCTTGACCGCTGTAATATGCAGGTTAATGTCCTTTTCATCTTATATTCTCCAAGCAGAGGTTTCGGTGGGAGTGTAGTGGCTGCGATTTCCTACAAGTGGGTCCTTCCACAGATCTATGAACATAGTAAAATTACCGCAAAGACACCTGATTGCCAATGTGTGTGTGTGTGTGTGTGTGTGTGTCTGCTTGTGTGTGTTTGTATGTGTGTGTGTGTGTCCGTCTGTCTGTGTGTGCGTATATGTGTGTGTGTGTGCGTGTGTGTGTGTGTGTGTGTGTGTGTGTGTTTATTTGTGTCTGTATGTCTCTTCATTATGTACAAGAAGTGATGTGTTTATGAATAGAGGTGGCGCTTCCACGGTGGTCTCCTCATGCGGCGCTAACAACCAACAATTTGTGTTGTGAGAAGGTTTAGACACCATTCTAAACAGATTGTAGACGTCTGCACCTGTTTGTGAAATCGTTATCTGGCAATAAAAGTTGATGGGATGCTAAAGGTTAAAATGTTTGATTGTATGGGACCCTTTGTGGTGCAATATAACCTTGGCCGCTGTGGGGAGCCGCTTGATGAGCTGAATTCTTTTTATACCGTCTTCTAACAAGACAGCATATCTTCTGAAATATGAAAGCTATACTGCCTTTTGAAACAAGAATAGATATTATGAGAAGGATTTTTTGTTTATCATTAAAACGCTTAATATGAATTCACTTGACTTCATTTTTCCTACAGTTCTGCCAACAACTGGCTTTACATCTGATGGGTTCTGGGGAAACACGGAAACCTGGCCAGACTATGTTGACTATCCGTCAGAAAAACTACCATCGCACAGCGCCAGATCTCACAGCGGACACGCACACGGGAAACACCACAACAAACACGCTGTAAATGGTCGCACTGGGAAACACCGAGAATCTTCGAGTTTACCAGCCCATGAAACGCACGCCGCAGGACCGAGACAGCAAAACGTTCTGTTGGAAAAGTTGTTGCCAAGCTCTTTCAACATAAAAAGTAGACAGGAGGACATGATAGAAGATTACCAACTAGGCCTTGATGTTGTGCCTGTACGCAGAAAGTCGCCACTACCCCCTGTATATCCTAAAGACGCGTTGAGTCAAAGGAGAAAGACATTCAAACCTAATGCTTTCAAACCACCCGTTGTGGCAATGAGGACTGGTTTTAATAACGCTTCTGCATCAGAGAAAATTCAAACTAAGAGGCAAAGTTTTTCGTCGAACGAGTGCATGGCTACCGTCATCTATGCGTCATCTCTGACGTTTCTAGTCACCGTTGTGATGGTGATCCTCCTCTACCTCGTCCTAGTGCGCATGTTCAAACGGCGCCGCTTCAAGCCACACGATTGGTGGATGGCGGGTCAGGGGTCAGAACATGGCGACGATGACGTCATGAACGACCGTGCGTCCACTCTGAGTCTACTCAAACCCTTCTTTCACATGGCAGACGACGATGAAGTTTTTCATATCGGAGGAACGCCCAGGTCCGGGACAACGTCGTCTTCGGAGGAGGATTCGCTCATGAAGAGTCTTAACAAGAAAAACAAGAAGATAACAGCGCATGCGCAGACGAGAAAGGAGTCTTGCGGGAGGGAAACCAAGGAACAACAGAATTCGAGAGAAAGTCGCACGGAGAGATGGGTGGAGAGTGTCTCACAACTGAGCCAAGATAGGAATACACAGAGTTAAAATTGATCATAAACACCATGCAACCATCTTAAAATATTATATTACAAAAGAAGTTAGTACATTACTGTGCCTCTTTCAAGTATGCTTAATAAGTTTATGATTAGATACTCATCCTTTATATCACAACCACTTACTTTAGAAAACAAAGTTTTATTTCTTAAAAAACAACAATATTTCTCTCTTCATAAACAGTGACAATGAAACATAATGTACACACAGAACTGTAAATAACGAAGTGTCAAATCAACAGTGTATAACGAATTCCACAATGCTTAAACATTTCTATGAGTAGTTAATGTGAATTCACAATTTTCACACAAACACCTCTTGTCAATACGCTGAATTAAGCACTTCAGGCATTAAAACATGTTAAACACAAAGCGTATGTTGCCTCATAGAAAATATAGATCTGTCATAGGCAACATGATAAAATATGCATGTTCATATCATTGATAGCATTGAGCAAGCAAGCAATCGCACCAACTTTAGGGCCCGGTCACACTTATATTCAAGTTTTTTGACGAAGCTTCAGATGCGAGCCTGATAGTGTATATTACTTGGTCTAGGCAAAGTCTGAGGGGAAGAAGTTGTTTACTACTTTGATCCACCGTTGTGCAGCCTGCATATTGAGCTCAATAAATGACTTCTTCGGTCCTAAACTTTACCTTAACCAAAAAAAACAAACAATACATACAGTACATATACGAACAGGTTTAAACAGACCCTAAGGGCGTATGGGCACCACTATATAAACGGTCATAATGCACTTTTATTTTCCACATGTGCAGGTTAGGTCAAGTTTGGTGCCTTTTGTAAACTGTTAAAAGCAATACTGGCCGACGGAGGCCATATATATATATATATAAACGCAACCCTTAAGTGACAAAATAGAAAATAACTCTTCATATGCCATGAAAACTCCGTTATGTACACAATTGACAAAAATAATCACGTCATAATCGACGATCGTCATGGTTTTTTCATATCCACGAACAAACTTTAAAGTTTTAATTATCACTTTCAGCTTCGTCTCTCGTAGACATACTTCAGACATATACTAAATTCAACTTGAAATAAAAAAAAATCGGCTTTTTGGCGCTTCTCTCTTGGCCACATAGATTGTATTTACCACGAAACTGTTTTACATCACAGAGTAACGTATGTAATTCACGTCAACGTTCGGACGTATTCGAACAACTCTGCGCTTACGTGCAAACATTCGAACGAGTATACGAACGCACGTTCGAATGTTGACGGAAATGACGTACACCACCTCTGTGATTTCTATTTTTCTGGTGCATGCGGTTTTTGTAGGTCCGCATATGTCCATTGGCTTGACTTTAGAGGAAAGTAGGAATGAAATAACCATCTTCATATCAAACGTACATGTGTTCTCTGCATTATGTAGGGCTTAATAGGTGGTCTTGAGTCGAGTCCATTACTGCTAAGATGTCATGACGGTCCGCTAGTCCTTCCACTTCCGGTCGCCTGTACGGGAGTTGAACAAGTAGCCTCTGCCGGTGTCTGTGGAAGAAAGGCGAAGAAATTAGTTAATGATTCAGTGTTCTATTTGTATAATCTATTTGTCAAATCAATCTCCAAGTAAATGAATCGGTCAGGGTATATGTCAGTGTCTGTTTCTTGCGGTCTTTACTGCGTTTCTACGCCCCTTTCTTGAGAACTATACGCTTTTGTGTTTTTCTCTCCCGCTAACCGTCACTAGACAAAAATAGGAATGTAGAAAAAAAACAGCAACAGGCACACAAAATATCCCCTGGCGAATGTATCTCCGCTGGGATTATCTGTAAAGGACAATTAAAAAGGTTGGGAGGGGGGGGGGGGCATTTTTACTTTTTTATGCCATACCCGGGCCGCCAAAACGTTCGATACGGGTGTTCAGGACCGGGTGATAACTTTGGGTTATCACACGGGCTTCCATGGAATATATTTAGAATGCATTTATTTCGAGTGCGCCACTATCGAAACTTTGAATACTGGATTCGGTGGTTGGCATCTGATGCTGTTACAATTTTTGTTCGAGGACACCAACTTTTCTCAACTTCCGCGCATGTGCATTGAAATGTGTGTTTTCTTGAGTAGGTATGACATAACTATAATACAACACGGGGGATTCCGTATCATCCTCGGTCCCAGCCCTCCCGCGGGTCGGATCGCCCTCTGGCTGTCAGACGATTCGATTCGCGGTCAGGCTGGTACCTCGGGTAATACGGACTACCCCGTGTTGCATTCTTTATCTTACAGATTAGAAATACAACGTAGTCTAAAGTTTACAAGAATTGCCAGTATAAAACGGTACCTACCAGGGTCTCTGGCCTGTCCGTCAAAGGTGGACCCGTCCAGCGCGATGGTTTCAACATCGGAGTCACGGTTGGTCTGGAATGTAAATAACATTTCTCTAAGAACATCTTAACGCATCAGACCTAATAAATTTTTCAACCGTTTTCAGAACAACAGTTACAGATAGCCGAACATGGCCTCCCGACCTTCCTGCAATCATTGTCAATCAATTTCAAAATCATTCGACTGTGCGTGGTTGGAACGTCTGCAATGGGTGGACTGGTGGTTGGGAGTAAGCCAGTAGTGGTCTGGGTGGTAACTGGTTATTTCGCTACATTACACAAAGGTCTTTCGCGGATGTCCGATTCCATTCATCGACAATACGTAAGTGTTTGTCGTAAAACCATTTCTAACGTTACCAGTCTACCTATAGAGCAATAACGTTCAAATTTAGCGAAACAACTAACCATGTAGGGAAAGAACTTGTGCCATGTAGCGAAAAGTACTGTAGCGAATTGACATTGTAACGAAACAACCTGTAACCGTCGGTGTGTTTGGGGAGTCAAATTTGACTCTTAATCTAAACCTGGTCAGTCTGCTTTTGGTCTACCATCTACCTTGGTTGGCTTGTGGTCGGGAGCCATGTTAGGCCGGGGCTTGTAGTATGAATGAAAATTCAACGTAATCAAACTGACACATCAGGCCGATATCAGCTGAAATTCCTCACCTTGGTTGTCTTGGGTGCGTTAACGTTGTCTGAAAAAAGAAAAACCATGACCTGTTAATATCCCAATTTATACCAAAGTGTACTTGTATTGCTGCATTGTCGCGAAAATAAGGAAACTAACATACCGGACGACAACAAAAACATTGACCGTAGATCCGACTGTAATGAACTTATATGAAAAGAAAAAGAAACTGAATGCAAATAAAAATGAAAAATAGATTCAAAAATACAAATGTAAGAAAAACCTGTTCAAAAGATACTATTGATCGGCAATCATAAAATAATATATTAATTAAAGAGGGAAAATTATCCAAAAATGATTAAGCACACTTACTACGTGGCGCTTTGAACTTGCCGGCAGCCACGACCACGGCCGCGGAATTTCCCAGGCCGTCCTTCCATTTCCGCTGTCCCGTCTTCGTGTTGTAGTAGTATTCCCTGCCCGTCCCTGGAATAGGTAAGGAAAGTCTGTATCAATACCTGTATCTTTACCACCATAGATGAATCGCTTATACAACCACCATTTTGCGGCCGTTGCACAGCAGAAACATCCATTAGCCGACGAGTCTGTGAGCTCTAAATGACTCTTTTTGTCGAAATACGCCAGGCGTTTTCTCAGTTATCGTGCGGGATCTAGAAATTAACGGTGATTTCAGGAATCGGCCGTTACTCGCCGGACACCAAAACCTGCCTCCCAATCTAGTGATTTTTCAACGGCGATTTTGCTGAGGTCACAGAGTTAGAAGCTCGCTAGTAGCTCGCCCGGGCATTGTCGATATTTGTTCAGCATTGTGGTGTCAATTTTAGATCGTTTTCATCTTAAAAATCAGACTGAAAGCCAATTTCTTAATTTCTGATATATGATATTCGTCTTGTTATGAACCTCTCACTGTGTTTACAAAACATAGTGTTGCGCAAGCATCACCAGATTGTGATGTTATATGCCCTTCCGTTTTGTAATATTCAGAATTCTATCAAATTACGGTTTGTTATTTACAGAAATTTTCGTGTTACGTACTGTCGTCCACTGCTTCTCCGTCAAACTCAGTTCTGTCGATGTACACAACATCCGCCTTCCTCTTCGGAGGTGGCTGCTGTAAGAAAAGGTCCAAAAAAACCATTCAAGCTCTTTGCAATACAGAATCCTGTTTTCATGCCTCGATATTTTCAAACGTTGTTTTTTCAATAAATCGGTTACTCGAACAACTTCAAAACTTCGTGTTTACGGAACGTACCCTGTTGCATGCTTGAGTAACCCTTGGATTGCGTATTTTGTTTACAGGATGCATAAATGGACGCAACTTGTGCTGTTACTCGAGAGATTAAGGATGACGACATTATCATTCTAGTTGCTAACGATCGCAACAGCGAACATCTTCTTTCTAGAGTTGGTTGCGTTTGTACTTCTAATACTTTGGTTAGGAAAAAAAGATATGTCATACGGGACAAAATGACAAGAACATTGACACGATGCAATTCTATTTTGGCAATGAACTATCATAATAATGCTAATGTGTGGTAATGAAATTAATGACCACAGTCATATTTACCTTAGTAGCGTTGTTGACTGGCACAGCAGTGATTACTAAACCAAAACAAAAATCGAAATATGATAGTCAGAAAAACAAACAAAGCAATGTCACCAAGGCCATTAACGTTGTACGTCTCCACCGAAAACGGGAACTTTTAAGAGATAGTTATACAGTACGTACAAACCTTATAGCAAACATACAGATACCGTTATTTAGATATAAGTGTCTACTGACAAGTTGAAATGTGACGAGAGTTTTACATATGTGTATGACAAATGATAAGAATAAAGAAGATAAATCCTCTTACGTGGTGAAGACCACCTCTGCTGCTTCTCAGGCTTGTCCTTCACGCTGTCTTTCTTTGAGATTTTTCTATCAAACAGAAACCACATCTTTTTACTCAAGCTGATAAAAGCTGAAGTACATTTGCATACTAGTAAAACAATAAAACAAGACAAAGAGAGAGAGAAACAAAGACAGATTGAAGAACATGAATGAAGACTGACGGTGAGACATATTATATATAGAGATAAAGACGGAGACAAAGAGATGGCGAGAGAGAGAGAGAAAGAGAAATACAAAGACCGAGAGGTAGAGAGAGACGGGAAGAGACAGAGGGAGGGAAGCATAGATGAACAAGAAGAGGACTAGTCGACTGAAAGTGGACCTACCCCTTGTTCCTCTTCCTCCTACACCACAGCACCAGAGCGATGATGAGTGCCACCGCCAGCACGAAGAAGATGCAGCTGAGCACGACCAGCGCGATGGATGCCGGGTACTGGATCCAGGTGGTGGTGGTCGTGCCGTCGTCATAGTCCTGCACGGTGATGGAGTCCGTGATGGTCAGGCCGGAACCTACAGGTGCAACATGGATTTTATGTTTAGATGTTCATTGTAACATGATGTATACAATGTGTTATGAACATTTGTATGCTAAGTTCATTTATTGTGACACTTGGTGTATTCTTAAGTGTATGGGAGGGTAACTTGTAAACCTGTTTTTCGATCCCTTTCAATGGGTCACATGAGTTTTCAGAGGTGTTTGAGCAGTAGGTTGTTATCCACTGTGACTTTAACATGGTACCGGAAATCTGAGCCGATCACGATCGTTCCACCACATTTGATCCCCAAACAAAAGTAAGGTGTCTATTGACATACGTTGCATCGTTAGTCTATCGTTAACCATTCTATTTTTTTTCTTTTGTCAAAAGCACAACACATGTATAAAGAAAAGAGCTGGCATTATAGAGGATTTTTAGTATATGTACCCTATTGCCAGTTCCTGCTAAACCTACAGAAACGTTGACTGAGTCTGACCTGTGATGGTGCTGAGCATCTCGGAGTCCGTGAAAAACTCCTTGTTGTTGTTGATGCCGGCCGCAGTGTCCGCGTTGTCATTCCGCACTCCGTACACACGGGCTACCACCTCACTGTGAACATTCAAAATAATGTGAACATCATGCCACGCAAAAGGGTAGATGATATCAGTCGAAATCCTGTATCGCGCTTCTTTGTTTATGTCCTTTGGTCACCAATTCGTTAGACTTAGATTGAGTGTCGTCATGTTCTCAAGGCGCTTTTGTCCGAAAGTTTTAATTGTTACAATACTGGTCAGTCCAAAGATGGCCCTTGCCCTGTAAGACGCTATGTCTATGGTGCCCCAAGTGCGGCCTTACATGTATATAACGTTATCCCATTTACATAAGGCAGTAGATCATGAATACAATACTATGCAGGTGATAACAATAGAACCGTTAACAGGAGGGGGCATCATCTTAAAACCGTGGGGGGGGGGGGTGTGGTAGTACCTACCCTTGAGTAGTGAGCAGCCTCCTCCTGTTGGTGGTAATGACCGACACGTCCTTCCTGGTGATGTAGGCAAGGCCGCACCTGGCTGTGGCGTACTGCGTGCGCAGGATAGTGGTCATCTGAAGGAGGGAAAGAATCAATCAATCAATCAATCAATCAATCAATCAATTAGTTAATTTACCAACCAACAAACCAATCAATCAATCAACCAACCAGTGAATGAATGAATGAATGAATCAATCAAGTGATCAATCAATCTATATCAACCTGGTACAGTAATACAATACAAATATGTTACTTTTACACGAAACAAGATTAATTTGTCTTAGATTACTATTAAGAATAACAGACAATTCGCAGATGACACATATAACTGTATATAATATATAATTGGGGATGGGACACTTGTACTGGTTGTTTACCACACAGTTTCAAATTAATACGTTAAGTTCCAGTATAACACATCCAATATGGCTCACCACACCATGTAGTCACGTGAGAACAAACACCAATCAAACCTACCTTGCTCATGAACGTGTCCTTCTTGGTCCAGAACTATTTTGATCATCCAATATGGCAGACAACATGACGTCATAGTCACGTGAGTGGAAACACCAATCAAACCTACCCCGCTGAAGAAAATTTCCTTCTTGGTCCAGAACTCGTTTGATAATTCAACATGGCGGACAACACGACGCCATAGCGACACCAAACAAACCCTACCTCGCTCAAGAACGTGTCCTTCTTGGTCCAGACCTCTTTTAATAATTCAACATGGCGGGCAACATGACGTCATAGCACGTCATAGTCAAACACCAAACAAAACCTACCTCGCTCAAGAATGTGTCCTTCTTGGTCCAGAACTCGTTTAATAATTCAACATGGCGGACAACGCGACGTCATAGCGACACCAATCAAACCTAGTACTAGTACCCTCGCTCAAGAACGTGTCCTTCTTGGTCCAGAACTCGTTTAATAATTCAACATGGCGGACAACACGATGTTATAGCGACACAAAACAAACCCTACCTCGCTCAAGAACGTGTCCTTCTTGGTCCAGAACTCGTTTAATATTTCAACATGGCGGACAACGCGACGTCATAGCGACACCAAACAAACCCTACCTCGCTCAAGAATGTGTCCTTCTTGGTCCAGACCTCGTTGAATAATTCAACATGGCGGACAACACGACGTCATAGCGACACCAAACAAACCCTACCTCGCTCAAGAACGTGTCCTTCTTGGTCCAGAACTCGTCCTCGGTCATGGCCAGCTCGATGTCCACCAGGGTGGTGTAGGGGTCGTAGGCGTCGATCCTGACGGTGGTCTGGGACGACAGGGCCGGGGAGCCGCCGTCAGTTCCCGTCATGGTCATGAGATAGGCGTTCAGGGTAGCCAGCGTCTGGTCGACGACTAGCCGGATGTTTCCTGGTAAAACGTCCGAGATTCTGTTAATCGTTTCAATTCTTTGAGTTGGAAAACAGTTTATTTCTCATTATGTTTGTCGCCTGTGTCGCGCATGAAATTGGTATCTTGTTTTACAAACGTCTATTCCATGACTAGGCGGATGCTCTCTTTTGATTATGTCAAACGATTTTCAACGAGATTCGGTAAGTCAACTAGCTAGAAAATGAGCAAGGTTTTCTTGCCTATATTGAGAAAGAACGTCGCGTTTCAGAAGAACATTTTTTTAAGATAATTCAATCGTTCAATATAAAGTGATTATGTGGTCGTTTTATAAGAAAACACGCCAGGCAGGTGTAATCAAAATCTAACGAGAAAAGCTGTTTGCTAGAACGGAGGTGCTTCATAGTCCGTCAAAGATGATATTCGAAACATACATGTATATTATTAAAACATCTCTCTATGCAAAAGACATGAGATTGTATTGACATTGCAAATTTTCTTATCATCATGCACGATTTGTATATTTGAGCATTTTGCGTAATGAAATCGTTAGGATAGTGACTGAGAATTCCTACCGGTTGATGTGTCCAGCTCGAACAGAGTGGGGTACTCGGCGGACTCCCCGTACGTCACCGTTCCGCTGGTGCCTTCGTCCGCGTCCGTGGCGCTAATTGTCACGATGGCCTGTCCGAAGTCACTAGTCGTGCCGCACTCCCCGCTGAAGTGCGTGTACAAAATAGCATCAGTCATTTGGATGTTTATCTTAAACTTTCTTTTTCTGCAATAGCCATTGGTGAACAGAACGTCTTAGATAAATTTAAAACAAGATGTTCAGGGCGTTCATGTGAAACGTATTTTGGTTTTTGAAAAACCAGCCAGAGCGATGCGCTAAACAAGCTTCTGCGTTACATGTATACATGGAAAGCCGAAAGGTAGTTATTAATACCTGTTGGCCGATAGAGATACAAGTGTAAGGTATAATCTAAGTCATATCTGCTGACAAAGCTTAAGAACGATGTCCTAGTACAAACAACAAACTGTATCTAACGAAAATGATTAGAACAATAATTGTTACAAAATCACGCTCTAAAATATACGGCAACTCATTGAAATGTTATGGCTAACATTCAGACTTACATATTTCAGCTCACAAACTTAGACAGTTTTGCATTCGCTCTAAGACACCCTGAATTGCTTGAAAGCATCGCCCCTAAACCGCTAGTAGTTCATATACTTCTTCAATGAGATTGTAAAACTATAAAACAGATTGTGTCGGTCACCTGTAGAAGCTGCTGATGAAGACTGGAGTGTTGTCGTTCACGTCTGTGATGTCGACGAAGATGGTCGCCTCTGCAGACAGGGCGGGCGGGCCGGCACTGCTGGCGATCACCACGAACTGGACGGCGTCGTCAGTCTCTCGGTCAGGGGGGAAGAGAACCTGCCGAGATAAAAAGCGAGGAATATAGTTATCATGTTTGAGATGATTTTTATACTATTAATTGAAAAAATCAACACGGAAGACAGAAACGGTTGGAAGAGCAGTAAAGGAAAATTAGTGCCGGCTGATAAGCACGTAATATTGGTGATGAAAATACCAAGAAACACTTTTCGGGCCACGGATTGAAACAGTTTCTAGATCATTGGCATTGCATTGTGCTTTCCTCACCTTTCAAGACATTCAAACATGATATATACATACCATAAATTTCAAAAGCTGTTTAAATTATGCTAAGGCATAGAGTACTAGTGCAATTGACGGCCACATACAAACGTATTTTTTTTGCGAAAAAAAATCTGTTCAATAACACGTGTACAAGAAATCCAATATCCAATTATTTAATCATTTCTACGGAAGTGCTAATAGCTGCTTACCGTGATAGCCCCAGAGCTGGAGTTGGAAATCTGAAACAGGGTGGTCGCCTGGGCTCCGTTGTGCTCCGTGGCAGTGGAGATCGCAAACGTTACAGCACCTGGAAATATTTGCCACAGTTGAAATTGAGTTTTTTGGGTGAAATTTTGTGTCTATTTTGTCAATTGTAGTTAAATATGTCAACTTGTGCCTCTTGATCTGAGCATGAACCGTTGGTTTGATTTGACAACAAACGCAGTCAATTCAAATACAAATCACCCAATACCAACTATTTTGTGCTCAACAACATTTAAAGAGCAAAGCCACACACACACACATACAAACACACACACACACACACACACACACACACACACACACACATACATACACTCACGCACACACAGAAAGAGAAAGACATGGAGAGAGAAAAAGAGAAAAGTCAAAACAATACTTCACTTTCTTTTGAGTGACATAACTATTACAAACCTATGACGCTTATCTTCTTATTCTTCTTCGTTATTATATGCTTTACATGGAAGAGTGCATGGAAGAGTGTAAGAGTGGGACGAGTAAAGACATTTACTGAGTGATAACGCTGGTAAACAAGCTGTTCGTACCTCCGGTGGGGACGACAGGTGAGGCTGAAAAGGCGATCTGTCCCCCCGCCACGCCTGCGTACACCGTCCCCACGGCCGTCCCCATGGCGGAGTTCTCCGCCACGCTGAAGCTGTAGGTGTTGGACGGGATGAAGGTCAGACCCGTGGTGCTGGCGTCTGCGTGGAAACAAAGCCGCAGGTTTATTCATTTAGTGGTTTAGCCTACATGCAGATACATACAACCAAAGTTGCTCAACTCTCTAATAGCATCAAGGTCTGGTCACATTTGTTGTATATTATGTACAAGTTATTCTTTGGATGTTCAGCGAGGCTATGACAGAAGTACACGTCATCAAGGGTCTGCGACAATCTATTTCGTCACAAGACATGCTGAATTTCCTTTGAAACACCCGCGACTATACCCTCAATTACATTTGCCGAAATAGAGTTGTCAACAACGACAGTGATCAGGGTCTTGGACTATGTGGTTTTGACTAGAGACGATGATTTGGAAAGAAAGTAGATGTATGTTTGGCTCCACAATTATAACATCATCTTCTACCATGGGAATTATTTTAGGCATAGGGGAATTCAATCTGGTATATTTTGAGAATTAAACTTCACATTTAGATTTAGAAAGCTTTTCCACATTCAAATTTTGATATCGAAAGAATGGTAAGCTACAGACCTTGAACTTGCACGTAGACGTATGTGACGGTGGTGTACTGCGTGCCGTCTGTCACCCACACCTCCAGCGTGTAGAACTCCGTCACCGCGTCATCCAGGGTGTTCTCAACCCGCACGTCACCGGTGCTGTCAATCAATCAATCAATCAATCATTTAATCTACCAATCAATCAATACATCAATCAATCAATCATTTGATCTACCAATCAATCGATCCGTCAGGAAAAATCAAACAATCTACCAATCAATATATAGTCAATCAATATATAATCAATCAATCAATCTATCAAATGATCTATCAATCAATCTATAATTTAAACTATTTATCAATCTATAGCTTATAGGTAAAATGTTTTATCAGAAAAAGAGAAACGTACAGAAGTTGAATGACAACTTGTAACTGTGTTTCGGTAAATTTTAGTTGATCTATTTCACATTTAAAGCATGTTAAAGAACCCAACACACATATCAATAAGATATGGGACCAATTTCGGTGCGAGTGGATTAAATCAATCTGTCCAGATATGCAGCTTGTACTGTTCAATTTAAACCTGGTGTGTTACGCCCTTAGGCGGTTTACCGTTGATGCAATACAAAGAAAACCTACCTGTCTATGCTGAAGTCGGTGTTCGTGTTGCCCGTGACGATGGAGTAGGACATGACGTTGTTCGGCGAGATGTCGGCATCCGTGCACACCACGGTCTGTATGATGGAGTTCGTCAGTGCGTCATCGGATACAAGAACACTGTAAAAATTCAAATCAAAATAAATCTTTATTAAGCTTTCTGAAAAAAGTCCGCACCGGCTTGGGTAGATGCAAGCTATCAGTGTGGTCTTACCCAGCTTGTAACTAAGTTACCTAGTGTACAATTTTGGTGTGTTACGCCAAAGGCAGTTAACCGTTTATGCAAAACAAGCAAAAAAAGCAACAACGTGCAAAGTCATTTCTGTACATTATAGGATATAAAGTTGCACAAATGCATAATGAAAATTACACATATCAGTACATTAAATGGAGGAATGTTAGAGTAGTAATCCACTGTCCACGTTCTACAAGTTGATTTACAAATATGCTTGGAAGAGGAGGGGGCTTACGCCAGTCGTTCATAAAGCCTCGTGTCCAGAGTAACTGGGTGAGGTAGGTGAGCTATTTAGTCGAAAGAAGAAAGTCTGAGCAATTCTTTTGAAAATTCTGGTGACATCAATTCTTTTTAGTTGCCAATGGAAAACTGTTCTTTCTTTGAAATTACAATTTAGTATACACGCGATAAGGTGTTTCAGACCTGTAGAATGTTGGACAGTCCGGAGCGTTGTCATTGAGATCGCTGACGGTGATGAGGACCGTAGCCGTGTCGAGGGTAGTGCCGCCGTCGTCCGCGGTGAGCACCAGGGTGTAGGAGGCCGTGGTCTCCCTGTCCAGGACCGCAGCGGTGGAGATCAGCCCCGAACTCGAGTCCAGGATAAAGTGGTTGAGTTCGTTCCCAGAGGTGATGTTGTAGCTGATAGTTCCTATGATGTCAGAGAGAAAAAAACGTTTGAAGTCTTTTGGCATTTTCAATGTATAGACCGGCTTTTCAGTCCAGTTCTTTCTAAAGATTGTATATTATAGCAATGTCTGTCAAATACGGTAAATCTATCGACGGAATATCAAGCTACCCTTTAAACGTACAAATCCAACCCAACAAACCAACCAACCAACAGTTAAATAACTCAACAAACAAACAAACGAACAAAAAGCGTATCAATCAATCAATCAATTAATCAATAAATCAATCAATCAATGAATCAATCAATTATCGAACAAACCAACAATTTAGCGTATGAGCAATAAACTACCTACCAAACAACTAAAATAAAAACTAAAACTACATCGATAACGAACAGCAACTAAGAAGGTAACATTTGCAAGCATGATTACCTTCAAATGGTATATATGATAACAAACTACTGCTCTGTTTTATTCTTCCTCCAACACATTTATATATGTATTGACACTAGGCCCTTCCAGCACTTGATAAATAGTAAAATCTAACACCACAGGGTGTTTGCTACTTTACAAGTAACCATGGAGGCAGTCATCTGGTCCAGGTCACTGACCTTTTATATTTGTTTGAAAAAGAAGAAGAAAATGAGCAAAAATAATATAATTCGCCTCCATGAAGGTAAGCACAATCAATGACTCACCGTCCGCTCCGCTATCACTGTCAGTAGCGGCCACTGACGTCACAAGGGTCCCCGTGGACTGGTTCTCTACAACAGTGGCCGAGTAGGTGGTCGCCGTGAAGGCCGGTGGGAATTCATTCACACCTGGCATAAGAACGATTTAAAAAAACACATTGGTTTATCGTCTTTTGTAATCTCCTAACAGATGTAAGGTCCCAGCTCAATCTCTGTGTTCCGTCTTATTACATTACCGCAAGGTTCATACCACTATCATTATGCATGAAAACTACACCTTGCGCCTAGAAAAAAAAGAGACACACCTGTCACCACCACCGCCACCTCAGCAGTCACAGCCACACCACTGACGTCACTAACGGACACGTCCAACAGATAACTCGTAGTTGTCTCATAGTCCAATGTCTGTCCTGTCGCCACGGTTACTATCCCAGCAGTAGACACCTCGAACTTCCCTTCTGTGTTCCCAGCAGTGATGCTATAGGTGAGGGCGTTGTTGGTGGTGTCAATGTCGGCGTCCGTACAAAGGACCCAGGCCACCAGGGTACCTGATAAGTGCACACAAACACAGATTAGTCTCTAGAGTTTTGGGAGGCGTTTCAGATTGTCTTGTTTTATAGACTGTTTTAGCTCTATACCTGAGACAGATATTTAAGGCCAGAAATGGTCTTACAATTACGGCAGTGACCTTAAGGAGTTTGTAAAAGAACAGCAAGCTATTGAGAGACCCAACAGTTGAGCTATGCAGTTGAGCTATGCGATATTGCTAGTTCAGATACTACCTATAGGGAAGGCGGTTCACAATACAAAAAGATCATAAGCCGCTGTCTTGGCTCTCAGAAGATTTTTTGAATGGTGATTAACACTAACAATAAACATTCAATCGCCACCATGGCAATAATTTAATTGCCCACCTTGTAACTGTAGTGATGTGATTTGATGTAGTATCATTATGGTGCACATCTTTTTCTGTAATGCTGTTCCGTTACAGATATTTCGCTATTTGATTTTTCTGACATCATAACACTCTGACTCGTATTGTATTGTTTTGTTTGATATGGATTAATCAAACAAACCCAAACAAAAACAGACAGAATGTTAACGCACTTGAGTTTAGGAACGCGTATAAGCGCCGCCATTAAAGAAGAAATTAATCACTCTTCAGTTAAACAAGAGAAAGAAATTAAAGGAAGATGATGAGATACTTGCAGAGAAGAATTATGATAACGTTCTTTTGAAGCACAAATTCCAAGGTGTATTGTGTATTGTGTAGTTTCAACCCATTCGGGCTAGGCTGCTAAGGTTTTCATTCATTAATCTAATCTTTCATTCCTCACTCCCTTTCTTCCGTGTTCATTCATTCGTTCCTTCCTCCCTCCCCCAATTTGCATGGTTAATTCATTCACTCATTACCTGCGCTGGTGTCCTCCGCTAGCGTCGACGTGTAGACGTCAGGTGAGCACACTGGACTGTTGTCGTTGACGTCACTAACGGTGACGGCCAGTGTGACGTCAGCAGTCCTTGCGGTGCTGCCCTGGTCAATGGCCCGGATGGCCAGACTGTAGGTGTCCAGTGTCTCCTTGTCCAGGGTGTCGGCCACAAACACTACGCCGGTGGTTTCATCGATGTTGAATTTTCCTAGATCACCGGAAGTGATGCTGTACCTGTAGGGAGAGATATGATTAGCACAGTGATATTCAGTAATGTATCAGAAAAGACGGGCATATGTGACTGTGCTTGAATCTCTAAAGTTACATGTTATATCAATTGAATTCATAGCATTTGTACTGTGGGATAAACCTGTTCTCTCACCCGAACCACATATGTGGTAAACGTAAAGAAACAAATAGCTTCGCGATCAATTATCTTTACTCCGGATATCACCATTTTCAATTTTTTCTCCTGCACGTCCCCGCCTTGCCTATCCCGTATGAATTAAGGTTATTATCATAGAAGAAATGCTTTACTTTGCAAATACGTTATTTACATTCTGTACTCTCTATACCCTTCGTCAAAGTGTGTGCAATTAGTTTGCATCAATGGAATGCAGTAGTCTCTACCAGACTAACCACACCGGCTATAGGGAGAACATATGCCGGGGGACTTTGGCCATGGAGGGTAACATTCGCAGCCGCAGTTAGGGTTGCAATATTGGAGCCTATCTCCGAAGCCGACTACCTTCATACAATTGACTCTATTTTGGTCAATTTCTACTATTTTCCCAGCGACCCGCGGAGGCTGGTAGAGCCTAGGAATACAGTGTTCTCACTTTATTTGTCCGTCCGATCCGCTGTCCTGGTCTGTCGCCAAAACAGTGTAGAGCTGACTTCCCAGCGCCGCGCTCTCGGCAATCGTCACGGCAAACGGGGAGCTGCTCGGAGACGTGAACACCGGGTCGTGCTCGTTAGCCGGGTCCACGTCGACGTAGACCGTGACCGTAGCCGTCCTCTGGTCGGCCCCGGTGGCCCCGTCGGTGCCGAGGACGGTCAGGGCGTACTGCGTGGTGGTCTCGTAGTCCAGCAAGGTGGTCGACTGCACGGTGATGAGACCGGTGGTCTGGCTGATGGTGAACACCCCGTCGGCATTTCCGGCGGAAATGACGTACCCGACGGTCCCGAAGGCGGCGTCGTCTGCGTCTGTTGCCGTGACAGTGATGACGTTATCTCCCACCTGTGAAATAATGCAACGTGTCTCAACTGTCGTCTGTGATCACAAGCTAGATGTTCAGTACTTTGATGGACATTTGTAGCATGCTTGAAAGATGCATTTGGCTAGACATTTTGTATCATCAAAAAATTGAGACATTTATGTTTCAAAGTATTCATATCAGAATTTCCCTCCAAGAGACAAACAAAATGTGATAGTATCAATTTTCCTACGTGCATACCGCTTATTACATGGGTTTATGTTTTCCTCTGATGCTGGCGTGCTAAGCCGAAGAGCGGTAATACCGGCTATATAGATACAGTTACTGATGCTCGTTTAATGATGTGAAATCTTATTATGTGGCAATGAGTAGTAGATACTTGCCTACAGCTCTAGGCCTGTATAATACTCCACAGTAAAACCAGTGAATAATTTTGAGCGTCAGATTGCATGATGTTTTGTTTACAGAAAAGATTAACTAACCAGAGCTGTGTCCTCATTAACGCTGGTCGTGTATGTAGCCGGGTTGAAGACGGGGGTGTTGTCGTTCACGTCTATGATGCTGACTGTAGCTGTGAACACCGCGGACCCCCCTCCTCCATCCGTGGCAGTCACCGTCACCTTAAACATTTCAACATCTTTTTTGATTAAATTTGCACAATTTGTGGTGTATGCACCTGTCTAAACTACATGACAATACCGTAACAGCAAAAGGAAAATGGAGCTCGCTGGACACTGCGTTCAACACCCCGAACTGCATGGTGGCAAGCGAGCTTATTCTGTGACAGCCAACACAAGGAAAACGGAAACTAGGCGAAGCGGGCACAAAGTTCTCTAATTAACACAATCAGGAGAAACACAAGACGCAGCAGTACAGCTGAGTTATAAACGCTGACGTATGACAAGGACGGGTGGTGTAAGGGTCTTCCCAAGTTGACGATGACAACTTATAGTATGTCGAACACCTATCATTGGGGTATTTTTTTTAGTTTTACCAGTGGACTAGCCTCCTGCTGTAGTGCTAGCACAACTTTGACGGCGGCCCGATGTGCATGGCAATAATAGACGTGATAAGAAATTCCAAGTTAAGATCTTAGAACGTGTATATCCTTGTCACTGTACGACAAACTATTGATTAGCAAATACAGACTGATATATAGGAAGGGGAAATTATTTATCACCGTGTAGACTTTGTCCTGTGTTTCGTAGTCCAGGGCAGTGGCCACCTTCAGTACGGCTGTATCAGGATCCAGTGTCAGCACTTGAGTTGTAGGGGTGGTGACATCTGAAAGGAAGGACAATCGATTGTTAGAATTCCTGTCGGCTGGATTATCGTCAAGTACAAGTATCACAAACCATAATTGATGACTGTAAAAAAAACATGACTGAAAATGTGTACACACCAAACAGTGTGTAGATAATTATACTTAAAAAAGAAAGCTTAAAATAACCAAAAACGAAAGGTGTTAGAAGTGTAAATGGTTGTTCAGATATGAAATATGCTACCTTCCTTTTATTCTCACACTGAACGAAACCTGGGCGTTACACAAACGTTACGCATACTGTATATTACGTAAAGCACACTATCGTAAAAATGCATATTTCACGCATACTTTAAGGCATGTTTAAATATTACATTTTGTGCAGTGCTCATTATCAGTAGATGAGTGAACACTACGATATTCTTTATACGTTGATCACCATATTCTTAGTCACCATATTCAATGCAGTCGGCTCTAAGGCATTTCAATTCACAGACTTTTTTTAGCCATAGAAGGGGTTTTAACGATGGTTTCCACTGCACTTACAGCCCAAGGCATATGTGAGTTCCCCTTGGGTCCCGTAGTCATTGTCAACAGCCGTTAGTGTAGCGATAGTTGTACCGATCGCGTCACTCTCCTGAACCTGTGGAGAATAGACAGCAACGTCAGTACCAGTTGTAGATCAAGCCATATTTTCTCAGAAAACTAACACAGAATAAACACATTCGTTACCTATAGTTGTTGCGGCAGTTTGAAAAAGAAAGTGTCCCAGATTGCACCAGATGGATACAAATTTAGTTGAGTTAAAAATACCCTTGCCTGCAAGTGTATGTATATTGAGCTGTTTTTGAAATACAGTCGCGTTTTGTTATGAATCTAAGTTGGCCATATGTAACATAACCTCCATTTTTACGACCGAAATGCCTTGTCGAATACGTTATGTATAAACTCTAAGCTAACGTTGTTTTCGTTTTAACCCAAAAAACACTTTCCCATATGCCAGACGCAGAGACAGGGCTGAATGATGAATAGACAATGTTTTTGTGTGAGGGGGGCTTCTTGCATTACCTGGCTAATAAAGGGAGTGGTCAGCGCACTGAAGTCCGGAATCTCGTTGAGCGGGTTGATCTCCACCTCCACCGTGGCCGTACTGGTCAGTTCCGGCAGCCCTCCGTCCATGGCCTTCACAACCAGGGTGTAGTGGACGTCGTCGAGATCAGGCGAGTCTATGTTGATGACCGAGTTAATCTGTACGGAGTTGCTGTTGAGGATAAATTTTCCCGCCCCGTTTCCCTTGACGAAGTCGAATGTGATAGAGCCCGTCCCCTCTACGTCGGTCATGACGAAGGTCACCACGTTTGTACCTGTGGCCTCGTCCTCGTTGATTGACACCTGTCAACAAGATCGAGTTTAGAAACACTAATGATCAGAATTTCATTCCATTTCTTGAAGAAAATCAGTATCTAATTTGTTCATGTGTAAATCACTACTGCGTTGTGCGCGTGTTGTGATAAAGAAAGAGGGTTTGATTATGAAAATATTTGAACGTATAATGTGCATATAAACTACACTTAGTGATTTAGTATATTAGTAGTGTTGGAGCAAGAAGAAGGGGGCGGAAGATATTTGATATGATGAATATTCTAGCGTTGACTAGAGACCACTAGAGTCACTAGAATTAAGTTACCATTAAAAAATCAAGAATTACAGTAATGCTAGTCCTAGACCTAGCATGCATGTGGCTAAGTTGCACAGACTTTACCGCGTACCAGTTGGGACAATGGAATGAAAGGTAGCATAAGGGTAAAAGAAATATATAGAAGTTGAGTGGTACACTTAACTGTTTCTTATCAAGTAGTTCATGTCCTGTTACTTTTATTTTAATATTACGAGAGTAAATATATATAACTACACCAAGACAGATGATACGATATCCACCTATTTACAAACCAAAATACAATCCCTGAATAAAATGCAGGAACAGAATTTTAGCGCAGAGTTGGCAACTGCACTGCTTTCTTATACATTGACATCCCATATTGATTAATACTGGAGGAGAAAGTTGACATTTAAATTGGCATACCTGGTACAGTGTCTGGTCAAACGATGGTGCAACGTCATTCACATCCCCAATATTGATAGTCACCTAAAAACCCCAGAAAAGCAATCTTGATTGCAATAATTCAACATAATACCGCTTTCATTATAGATGAGAACTATGATATTTGTTACATTCATATCCTGAACTTTGATGTCGTACAACTAGAACGACAAACACGAACATATTCCTAAGTCGTTTTACTTGGAGCTCTCGTTTCATTTTGCAAGTTTTTTTTTAAATTATTATTCAAAGTTAACAGAGACAAAGACAAAGTGGCGCTGCACTCAAGTTATAAAACTTATTTTGCCAACGCCACTTAACAAAAGTACAAACTTATAGATTTAACGTTAGATCTATATAAATATACACATGTATATACAACAAATAAAACAACAATTTTGCAAGGTTCTGTACGACTTATTGGAATATTCTATGTTTCTAAGGCTCTGGTCTTATCCGAATATACTTTGCCTACCGAAGCTGTGGCCGAGGCTGCTACTCCGTCCTGTACAATGATGGTCATGATGTACTGAGTCAGAGTCTCGTAGTCCAGCGCACCGATAACTTCGATCCCGCCACTCGAGGTATCGTACACAAACAGACTATCGCCTGCCGAAGGAGACACTGAAACAAAACGTCGAAAGACTCGTTATTGCATGATCACAATGCTTACAATGTATCTTTGAAGCCTTAAATATGTTTTTCTGTTTAAAAGTAGGGGTCTATTTCACTCCCGCTCTTTACAAACACTTTCTGAAGGTGATATGGTGCAACATGCATGGCGTTGGGTACCTCATTTCCAATATACGTTTTCAATCAACATACTATTTGTTTTAGGCTTCCTCGGATATTTCTGTTGTGTTGTACAAGGGCAATTTTAAGAATTTTGATTAATTATACTTCATCTTATAGGAAAATATGTATTTTGAAAAAATGAACATAGACGAACCTGATGTTGTGTATGTGAGTTGCCCGTCGGTTCCGCTGTCAGGATCGGTCGCCTGCACCGTGCCGACAGTGTCTCCGATCCCAGCGTCTTCGTTTATCTGTATGCAAGAATGGCAAGCACAGAGGTTGTTACTCTTTTATGACCACACTGCACGAAATGGCTTCGGATCCCGGCGGATACGTACAGGGATTTTTCTGTATTTTTGGTGGATACTGACGGATAATGACGGATCCAACGTAACTACTGATCTTACTAAATCCGAACGGGCTTTGGAATATTTCCGTAGGAATCAATGTACGTATCCGGCGGGATCCGAGGCCATTTCGTGCAGTGCTAGATATAAGAACCCTTTGATTCCACTTTTTCGTAATATTGTAAATTTTCGAGTAAGGGTGGCAAATGTGGTAGTAACAGTGGTACTGTAAATGCATTTAAGGTCGCGTGGTTTTTATTTCGCGCTAAGGTAAACATGGGTGTTTGCGGTGGTTTTAAGTTTGCGGCAGCACTAAAGTCACATACTGCTACAGTATTGGACAAGAATGTTCGCGGTGGTTTTAAGTTCGCGGTGAAATGGTCTCCGCGAAAACTGCGAACATAAAACAACCGCAAACATTTCTGTATTCACAGTACTTAAACAAGGTAAATTGTACTTGTGTCTGCGTCCTGTAAGTTCAAAGGAGTCATTATAATGTGTTTTTCTTGTCTCATATCGATGAATCTATGTTTATTTTTCTGTATAACATACAGGACAAAGATCGTACCGTAAAGGTGGCGTCGGCTATGGTCGGTGCCGTGTTGGTGTCAGTCACGATCACGTTGATTGTGGCGGATCCGGTCAGTGTGGGTGCACCGCTGTCAATTACTCTAGAAGTTTAAAAAAAAAAAAAATCGTCATATGAGTGTCATAGTTCAGGACGTCTTCATTCAACATACACTGCACGAAATGGCCTCGGATCCCGGCGGATACGTACAGAGATTTTTCTGTATTTTGGTGGATACTGACGGATACTGACGGATACAACCTAACTAACGGATCCTACTAAATCCACATGGGCTTTGGAATATTTCCGGAGGAATCCCTCTACGTATCCGTCGGGATCCAAGGCCATTTCGTGCAGTGATAGCTTCACACCAAACTTTTGAAATGGGATCAAAAACCTTCCCAGCTGATCTGAATCTTTATCCTTCAGGAGGGATGCTTTCAGATCTTCTAACTTCAAAATAGTTTCTTATAGTACTGTGCAATTTTCAGACAAGAATGTCAAACTCTTTTCCAGTAGAAGGTAGCTTTTCGCTTTTGATTCACTTCAAATGACACTCAAGACGATTCCGACAACTTCAGAATTCTTGTCACTATCTATTGTGTATTAGATATCTCTGAATACATGAATTGGAAAACTCACTGTAGCACCAGCGTGTAGCTTGAAGGATCTGTGCTCAGGTCGATGGTAGTGGCTAGCTCTACTACCGGACTGGTAGTGGTGTCGGTGCCGGTCTTCAGCTGGAACTTCCCGGCGCTGTTCCCGGTGAAGATGGTGGTGGTAAAGTTGTCTCCGGGCAGATCGGCGTCAGTAACCACCAGTGTGGCGATCACGGTCCCGACAGTGTCGCTCTCGAAGATCTGTGCAACGTACTGACCTGACGACGTGAACACGAATCATTAATAATAATAATGATAATTATAATAACTTTATTGCAAATTCATGCAAGAATAAGAGGAAATGAGATAATGATAAATGCACAGTAATGAAATAAACACAAAGTGAAATGAAAGTCGTCAACTAGCGCTACTTCTAAACCAAACATTTGTTATTGGGTTCGATTTCTTTTGTGTGTGCAGTGGAATATGAAATTCCCGACGTTTGGGGAGATATATGCATTTGCTGGTGTTAACAGCAAGACATACGGTTCAACTATGAGTAGAAAATGAGACTTTCTCTTGTTTTCTGTGACAAAAGCGCCAATGACTAATCAAACAAGAATCTTGCCAATGTCAATGATTGGCGTCAACGAAAATAAATGATTTTACTCATTTTGTTACCTCAGGGAATATAGCAAAAGAACGAAGCAGCCAACAAACGTATTTGACATCAGCGTATGCAAAACAGACGGATGCCTCTTGTTGGATCGAAGGCGTCATACTCCTGCTCGAATTCGTAAGAGTAGGATACTTATTAGTCACCAGCATCATCACCATCAATAATAAATTTGCAAAAAGCTCGTTCAATTACCTTTGTCGAAGTACGGCGTATTGTCGTTTTCAGGTGTAATGAAAACGGTGAACGTTGCAGTTGCCGACAGCCCTCCACCGTCCGCGGCGGTAAAAATGATCTCGTACTGGGGGTCGTCCGTCTCGTAGTCCGGCGTCCTCGCCAGGGTCAGCTGTCCGGTGGCGCCGTCGTACACGAACAAGTCCGAGGTAGGAGAAACTGGGAAATACATGTGCGTCCTTAGCATCACTTCAAGTTCAGATAATATGTAAGAATGCATTAGCTCTTTTCCCGCTCCTTTTCATAAAGCCCCCCTCTCACTGGACCCGCGGCACGCTGGCGGCGTCACTTCGGCCGATCGAATCGACAAAGCATTCAACGAATTTCATCTACATAAAAAGAATCTTTTTAAGCATTGTGCGTTTTGTTGTCTTTTTGGTTATACTTGTACGTTTTTAATGATATTTCCATTATAAAGTCAAGGGTGACACAAATCCAGTTTAGGACGCAGCGACGCCGCCAGCGTGCCGCGGGTCCAGTGATATATATATTAATTAGATCCAATGAGGGTTGGAGATAAGAAGGTGACTTGACAGTATCTAACTTAAACTTTCTACTGCGATATGATCCCTCGAAATAGTGCAAATGTTAGTAAACTGGGGAAAACGGTTGGTTACCAGTGGAGGAATAGGTGAGTGTTCCGTAGGAGCCATAATCGTTGTCCGTCGCTATTTGAGTCGTGAGAACAGTTCCGGCCGCAGTGTTTTCTGCCACCTGAATGACACATACAATAATCCTGAATGAAACATGTAGCAGACCTTACGAAAGTCGCTGTGCTATTGTTGTGTCAATAAAGATCTATACAAAAATGATAATAGCGTAATCATATCTATACTGAGCTCAGAGAACCTTACTCTAGTGCAATTCTACAGCATGATTTTAGGCTGAAATTGCAAGATGATCCTGTCATTGTCAATATATATGATTAGCCGTTATGGCTACATTTAATTAGAACACGTTTGTTCTTTGATTCACAACACATGCAAATTTTTGTTGACGATTACCACAATGACAACATGACTCTTCAATCATCTCTTCAAAGTAAATCGTATACAGCGCATGTGGTACTCACAATGCTTGGGAAGAAGGGTGTAGCAAACGTCGGAGTCTCGGAGTTGACAAGAGTGACGTCCACCCTGACCGTGGTCATGGCGCTCAGTTCAGTAGGTGTTCCCCCGTCCGTGACCTTTACCCCCAGCAGGTAGGTCATCGGGTCAGTTGCCAGGTCAAAGATCGTTGCCAGCTGGATCTCGTCAGTGTTAGTACCCGCAATGGTAAACTTGTTGTTGGTGTTTCCGCTGACGATGGAGTATGTGAGCGTGTCGCCCTCCCCACCCTCTGTAGCGGCCAGGGTCCGGACAACGCTGTTGGCTGCTGCGGTTTCCAAGATGGTGTCTTCGTAAAGGGATTGCGCGAAGGAAGGGGCAATGTCATTAACGTTAGCGACTATAAGGTTGTAGGTCGCAGTGGCTGACAACGCTGAAGGGTTGGTACCGCCATCCGTCACCTAGGATCGAAAAAAACACAATAGATTCTAAATAAATACAATCCAAGTTAATGCCTTCCGCTTTACCTTAGTATCTGAAGGGTGGTTACGTACGCCGGACCGTGTCAATTTTTGTCGTACGATTTCCTGCTAGGCTGTGTCAGAGCGTATACCATTGACAAGAGTCTATGACAATGTTCCCCCTCACAAGACAAGCAGATCGACATTGATGCGTTTTGTACTCACGTCCACGACTATCCTAAATTTTCTACCTATTTGTATAACCTCTCTTACCGTGACCGTGAGGGTATACGAGGCGTATGTCTCTACATCAAGCGAGTCGATCAGTGCGACGACACCAGTGGAGGCCACGATATCAAACTTGCTCGCGCCGTCGTCTGAAATTGAATCGTGGGAGAAATCTATCATTAATTGATTCACCACAGAAAGTTATTATTCGTAAAAAGAAAACCACTTCGCCCTAAATGATGTCTATGCCGCTAACATGGTATAGAGATGTAGATAAACTTCAAATTCAAGATACAATGCGCTGAAGAAATAAAGTCCTGTCATGTTCTGTTTTAATGTCTAAACAAATATTGATTCCGAATATAAAACCTTGACGCTGACTGGCCTCTTTGACGAGACGCATTTTTTTGTCTTTTCAGTTTTGGAGCTGTTTGAGTTTACATAAGTACGGGTTTGGAATGTTATACTTACTATCGACCGACAGGGAATACGTCAGGGCACCGTCTGTCCCGTCGTCGGCATCACTGACGGTGTAGGCCGACGCAGCGAGGATGGTGGTCCCGATAGCTGCGTCCTCGGACACCGTACCAAAGGTAGGTGAAATAGAAATGGCTGGTGTATTATCGTTGATACCGGTAACCTGTTGCGTGAAATCGAGACATGATTCGCAACGTTCAAACTACACGTACAACCTTAATCATGGCTAATGGACAATGGATATTTTTGGCTCCGTCTGTACTTGAAAATTACCTTCTTGCGGACAGAAAAGCTGATATTGCAACAGCATCTGACCCGGCGCAAATACTTCACCGTGTTTGTTGCCAAAGATTCTTAAGAGCTTTTAAACTTGAAGCACTATGAAGCGGGTAGATTTGCATGCATCCAACGTGTAGTCGTGAAGTATCAAAGTGTACATCTTTATCTTACCTGAATGATAATGGTGGCGGTGACAGTGTTAATTCCATCAACAACCTCAACCTTGACGTTGTACTGATAGTTGATGGAATCCAGGGTGTCGTAGTCAAGGGCAACAGCAGTCTCCATCATTTCAGCAGTGCCTGTCGACATCGCGAACTCAGGTGTCGTCCCATTGACGCCGCTTATGATGGTGTACGTCAAGGGGTCTGAGTCTGCGTCCGTGCACGTCAACGTCGCTAGTGACGTTCCTGGAGGAAATAAATAATCGGTTAAAGACTTGATCTGTACGGGCAGTCCGGTTATGTTTGGGGTGGGGTAGTGGTTCGAGACGGTTTGGTCATTACCTTAAAGCGGCGATCGAATGAAGAACACAAAGCCATATGTTCTTCATTTGAGCATGCAGACGAAGCTTGGCTTTGTTAGTTCTGAAAACGAGTATTAAAAACTTGAGTTGACTATCAGGATCCTCTATCAGGATCCTCTATTATTTTAACATCTTTTTCTAGCTATTCTTCCTGCTATGTGGTCCTTTAAGGATGATTGTCTTCTTGTTGTGAATTATCAATTGTGTAAATTGTTTACCTGAAGCAATGACTTATATCTTAGTATATGCAAGTGGATAAACAGCTAATTAAGTTACCTTCCACATGTTTTTACAAAATTGCTCTCGATAAAGTACTTTAACGCAAATGAAGAAATAAACAAACGAAGAACACACAAAAAGCAATTCTTCCTTACCTGTTGCAGTGTTTTCTACCAGCGAGACAAAGTAGATACTTGGGTCGCAAACGGGAGCATTGTCGCTGGTGTCGGCTACGATCACAGACATGGTGAGAGTTCCGGTGTTGCCGGCCTTGTCCGTAGCGGTCACTGTGATTGTGTGGGTCTGACCGCCCTGACCGGACAGGGACTGGGCCACGTTTATGCCGGTAGGGTTGGACCCGTCTATGGCGTAGTAGTTGCTATCGGCTCCTGTAACGTTCAAGCCGTAAAGTTCTTAAGCTTCAATACACGATATAAACTGCTAACGGCCAATGGGAATGTATCATATTCCTGTCATGAAGTTCAGGACAGGTGCTTTAGATAATGATAAACCACTTTTAGATGGTGTGAACGGCGTAATTGCCGTTCGAGGTAACACATCAGCTTCTGTTTAAGCAATATCATAGACATCCTCACGGTATTTTGTTTTTATTTGAATTATTCATAATAAATAAAATAATTGAAAGTCATTGTTGTAGCCATGATGTGTCAATAAAAACTTGCTTAATATATATTTTCATTCATTCAAGCACATCAAAACCTTAAACAGAAAAGCCATAATAACATCTATTAAATGCATGAACAACTCATACCTGATAGCGAGTAGGTTATGATGTCTCCGCTGTCAGCATCAGTCGCTGTCAGTGTGCAGACAATAAGTGTGACCGCTGACCCGACAGCAGCGTCATCGTTAGCAGTACCCGTACAGGTTGCAGCCGGAAAAGTTGGCGATTCATCATTAACGTCCACTAGGGAGACCGTCAGTGTGGACGTGGCAGTAAGAGGTCCACCTCCATCATCAACCACCCTGGAAAAAATCGGCAGTTGAAGAATTTCATACGAACATTTTTCATGATCCCTCTCCAACCACACTATCTACTTGAGCTGTTGAGGACATTTACAACTGTTAGTATATCATACGTATATGTATAAACTCGTCTTTGTAAATTTTAGGTTGTATGTGCTATCTCCAATATACTATATGGTTTTCAATACACTGGATTAATCACCATGACTTCTCGAGTCACGAGTTATATATATTTTCAGGTTCAGCTCATTAATGACTTAACAACATTGTGCATGGAGAAAAACCACGGATTGGGACTTACTCGATGACGAGCTCGTACGATATCGGTGTAGTGTCGTAGTCCAAGGCGACCAAAGTCTCCACGCTCGTTCCGGAAATAGCAAACTCCGTACTGGCAGGATCTGCAAATATATAGGAGTTACATGTATATGTTAGTTTTTAATGTTAAACGTGTGACTAGCTCTACCGTCTTCAATTTGCTACGGAGCGATGAAAGATGGTAATCAACTATATAGCTAAGAGCCAACGTTGATTACGGATGTTGTTCCTTGATTTGCCTCTCAGGCTCTCGTCGTCCACTCTTGGCACTGTATCGGAATTTCAAGTATTTTAAGACATTACAAATATATGGGCAAGCCACTGACGCTGACCTCAAGTTTGTCGGTAACTGTGTGAAACTTTCGTCTTGACCAGCCCGAAACTGTCCTGCCATAAATTGTAGCATGTTAATATTAAAGCTCCTTAACCCTCAAACACCCGAACGGGGTCATTTTTTACCCCAGGCGTGGACTTCGATGTGCCAATTGATTTGATGTTTGATGTTTGATCGGAAAAAAAATCTGCTGAGTCTGACTGGGGTCATTTTGACCCCATCAAAAACAATGTGCTGTTTTTGAGACCTGCCCTCTGTAACTCCTAAACTACTTATTGTATAAACGCCAAATTTTCGGAAGATAATGCACATGTGAATCAATAATATCACGTGATATTTTACGTGATTCTATCCGCCATCTTGGATTTTGACCGATTACGTCATCATATCAGCATAAAATAATAATGTTAAATCATGAAAGTTATATTGAATTACATAAGATGATAACAATGTAAGAAGATAAATATGGTGTACCAACAAAGCCTCGAAACGTCATTGTTTGAACTGAAATTAGCAGAATTTGTAAAATAAGCCTGTTAAAAACCCGTTGCCGTGGCAACACCAGAAAAACGATGAACTTGCTTTATTAATTTGAAATCTTTGTTAAGGACATTTTAAGAAAAGTCATCAAGTTTGTAGTAAGCCGTTCAGGAGTTATGCAACATTAAATTTGGAGTTGGCCTTAAAAATCCCCTCCTAGTCTAAACAGGGATTGTTCAAAACGTGGTCCTTCTGATCTTTTTCCATAAATTATGATAATGAACGGGAATTATTCATGCCTGAACATGCCAAAACATCTTTCTTACATTCATGAAGCAATGTATGGATAACGGTCAGCGAAAAAAATTGAAAAGGGAGATACTGAACAAAACATTTTGGGGCTTTTTGACCCCGGTCGGTCATTTTAGTCGGGAAACGTACGGGTGTTTGAGGGTTAAATGCCATCACCTGTTGACGAATAGCGTAAAAACATATAATGTTACTAGAAACTTACTCATTGTGTATGTCAAAGTCTGTCCGACATCTTGGTCGAACGCTGCATTCAGCAGGTTGTAGATGACCGTTCCTGTAGCCGTGGTTTCCTCGATCCGCACAGTTGTGGGAAGGGACAGGAACTGTGGTACCTGCAAAATGATATATTCACCTTCAATATTCACCTTGAAGTTCAGCCAGTAGGTACCCTTTCAAGTAATGAGGCTGTGCCTAGTTTGGTGCTAGCAGTGGGCTATATACAGATACTTTCAGTGTAACATCCAAGTCTGAATTTATTCTGGGATACAAAGGTAGTCAATCCTGTACGTTTTGCATATGAACAAAATATACCGTTTTCAACATATATCGGTCAATGTATCATCTTCAGAAGTTGGTGTATTGTTAGAAGTGGTGCTGGAATATGCGGCGTTGTTTCATGAAAACTACCGCCAAATGTGCTAGGGGAGGGGAGGCAAGTTGTACAATCAATACCTTTCAAAACCATACGGCTCTCTTAAAGAAAGTTATGATTATCGACAATATGTAGTGTGTCAAGGTTATACCATGTATGCAAAGTAAGACTGTACATATTGTGTGGAATGTGGTTTTAGATGTTTTGTCAACTTGGTTTTCATATGTATGATGACACATTTTTGTATTTTTTTTCAATAAGATGGTGAAAACGGCGGCACCTCGTTGACGTCGGCGATCAGGACCGTTACGGTGGTGGAGGCTGTCGTGACGTCGCCATCGTCCACCGCCTGGAGTATCAGCTCGTACTCTTCCAGCGTCTCCTTGTCCAGCGTCAAGACCGCTAGGTCGAGGGATACCTGGCAGGAGAAACGCGAGAACCATTTGTAAGAAAAATGAATTGTAGTACAAGTGGTTATAGCACTTTCTCGCAAGACTAGTTCCGTTTCGGTGTACAGTTAGTAGGGTGTTCGTCTTGCGTTCGGGAGATTAGAAGTTCTATAGCTAATCAGATAGATTGGAATAGAACCCCAGCCGAGTCATACCAAAACTCTGAGCACTTGTCACTCGGCATTTGTGAGAAAAGATATGGTACAGTGTACACACTATCTCCAGTGAAGTATTGCCCATTGCGTAAGGCTTGCATAAATGTGTGGCCCAAGGCCCAAGGGCTATCGAAACGTAGATGGGCACCGCGTGACTGCCCAATGTATCAACATGTTTTGGAGGTGCTTTTAACTAACGGTGCGGTCACATTCAACGTAAACAGCGTACGACTGTGGTGTCTTAGGAATTTCAAGTAGACTGTGACAAAACTAACCGCATAAAAGGATATGTCTGTTTTGGCAGTTGACTTTAATAGGTACGACAAATACACGACATTTGCAAGAATGCTATCGGCTTGCGATCTCCCAACTATCGTATGAGGAATGTTACTAGGAGCTGATTAACTAACTAATTATAAGATTGACAGAAAATCCCTACCCGTCCATTACTGGTGCTGATTTGGAACGGATGAGTTGACGCCGCGTAGCCCTTGATGGAGTAGGTCAGCGTGCCGACGCCCCCAACGGGCGATATGTTACCTGGGTTAATAACAGCGACCCCATCTGCGGCGTCTTCATTCACGTTGAAAGGCTGACTGCTAACAGACAGGGACGTGATGGCGTCTGTACAGAAGATAAGGGTTAATGTTCATCTTCTGTCACGTGCTCCATGCATTAGGAGAAAGCAATTGCAACCTTAGTTAAGGGTTATATAGTTTATCAAGGATAAGTGAATACTTTGTGATATAGTGTAATATGAGCAAAGAGTATTCGTATTCATGTTACCGTAGTGAGGATTAGCGAGTATATTTGTGTTTTCAAAACTTAGGTTTCATAATGAATAAACAAACGATGTTTTACATACGAGGCGTCATTGGCAGAACGTAGTAGTAGTGGAAGTAGCCTGGTTTATTCATAAACAGCAAGACTTACAATCCTCCTGGCAGCCCCTGAGGAGGCTGAATTACGAGGCTGCTGACACGGTCGGTAAAAGAAACATGCTTACACAAAACAAACACCTTTGGTGACATACCAAAACCTCATGATTGCATTATAAAAATCTCAACGATAATGCTTGATTAAAACACGATTTCTAAAACAGCACTTCACATATGCAGTATTAACGTGGTCTCATCGGCACCGAAATGGCCGCAGCAAAGTTAAAGGCCAAAAGATAATATCACAGAATAGTCTAAAATCATTGACTTCTAAACCGTAGCAATATATATATATATATATATATATATATATATATATATATATATATATATATATATATATATATATATATATATATATATATATATATATATATATATATATATATATATATATATATATATATATACATGTATGTATATATATATATATATATATATATATATATATATATATATATATATATATATATATATATATATATATATATATATATATATATATATATATATATATATCAGGAGAAGCCAGACTTTTTACTGTCATATAAGAAACATGAATATAAGTATATATATATATATATATATATATATATATATATATATGAAACCTATGCTTGGAGAATACTCTCTCTGTGTCACTGTGACTCTACGAATGCGAGTAGTAGGGCATCTTTTAACGTAACAAAATGAATATGCGTTTTCTACGTGTTTATTTTCTAGTCCTCACAGCTAAAAATGTATTAGTGACGACATCATGTACTGTCTTTCCCAAGCAGTAGACACGCCAAAGAACTACGTCACCCTAGCAACTACAAGGCTCGGCGTGGGCAACTACGTCACACCCTAGAAACCACAAGACTGGGTGTTGGCAACCTACGTCACTTCCTAGCAACCACATGGATTGATGTTTTGACAGCCCCAGAATGGTTGGTGTTGATAGCGACGAATTGTTGACCTTTTTAGTCATTATGTTTGTGTTGCTAACAGACCACTCTCCGCGGTGGGTAGAAAAACATGTCGTGGTTTTGTTACAATGTAGACGTACCCCCTCGTCCAAACAGTGCCGTCACGGGGAAGAAACAGTGAAAGGTCTTACTGCAAATTAGCCATGAAATAATGGGAATGTTCTTAAAAGGTACCGCTTTAGTAGCTCGGGACATCATTGGGGAGAGAAATACGAAGGCACTAGAAACAATTTTGATGTTCTCAAAGAATAATGAAATGAGCCAAAATATTCAATTTCTTGACTTTTTCTTCACAGTTTCGAATGTTTGATTGAAAATACAAGACATTGCCATATGATGACAACAGACACTGCAGTCCCTTTTTTATCTAGCTTAATATATATTCTAACCTAACAAGGAAACGTAGTGTAGTGCAGTGTTTGGCACTAAAATGTATGACATATTAACAGGACACTTGTGGCGTAAAGTTAAAGCTGCTTCCTCGTAAAACGACAATTGATTTTACAATAAGAATTCCCTGCGTTGCATATATTTTAGAAGAAAAAAAATGGTAAAAAGAATGAATGGGTGGGTGATTTTTTTTAAAGAAAAAATAGGAAGCGAATGAGGAAGACAGAAGTTTGAAACTAATAGTTCCTTCACCCATGCTCACTAGTGAGATATTTGCTACACGTGTCAAAAACCATGTAACCTACTTGTACCTGTTTGCGACATAATTGGACACTTATAGCTGTCAAAAACAACAGTCAAAGAAAATACACATTTCTGGCCTAGTTATATCATGGCGTGTGTGTTCGCTACATTTTCATCCTGCATGCATTGTACTAAAGCTAACACGACGCCAATGAGCAATTATTCCTTTAGGGATTGTGTAGATTGCATGTTACTTCTTAAAATGTCTTTTTCGTGAAGATTGTTGTTCCCTTCCGTCTGAAAATGCGTCAGAATATGATACACATGTACTTCAATTGAGGGATTTTCCCCAGTACAAAGTCAGGAAAAAATTTGCATTTCATACTTATGCCACATCAGATAAATTGCATGGATGATATAAGCGTGTTCATCAAATCTCGCCTGATTTAAAACAAGTCTGATTAAACAAAACGTTCTTCCATCTGGAGATTGTTAACACGACGAGAAAGTACAAAAAATGGGGAAATATGTCGTGTTGTAGCCTTGGTTGTACTTGTAAAAATAACACAAGTGAGATAGCCACTAGTGTAGTTGAGAAGTTAAACTAATTCGATAGTTCTAGAAGTGACACTAGTGTGTAGCCTTGAGTGTAGTTGCCAACTTGGTAAGTAATACCAGCCTACCACATTAGTGTCACTTTGTACACTTCTTGAATACAGGAATAAAAGACTTGTTGCCTGTGATACCATGTCTTGTCGCTTCAATTCTCGTTACAATGTTTATGGTGTCTATTTTGAAAATGTCACCATCTTGTCTTTTTTCACCCTCTAACATTGCATTTGGAGTCTGCAGAGGGTATCATCCATAAAATTTGTTGTAGCCATATATGATGGCCAGAGACGGGCTCCTGTTGTTTATGGTTATTCAAAACAACTACACAAGTACCATGGTTGGTGTATTTCCAGTAAGTGATCACCCCTGAATGTGGGGACAGGTTTCTACTTCCCAACTTTGGTCTCTCACTTGTTTGACATTACACTGACCATACCGCTGTTGTACCTTGCGAAACTAAAATTCAAGCGTTACTTCTTGAACCTGCGTACGATTTATATACCCCAGTTCAATTTGCGGTTAGTAATTTGTGTCCTCAACTAACTTAGCTTAAGGTATCGCCGTTAATACAACGACTTGAACAAACATCGGTCCGGGTGTTTTCAGACCTTGATCCGACCGAACAAAACGGCCACCTGTTTCCGCAAGACTTTCAACGTGGCACGGCGGATTCTCTTCTCCCCTGTTTTGATATTGTTACTGAATAACAGAAGTTTAAGATAACGTAGAAAATAAGATCCGAAAATGATGTAAAAAAACGCTCACCTGTTGACTGGAGAAGTACGCACACGAGAAAAAGCTGAGCGGAGAACGCGATGCCTCTTTTGCCCCCCATCTTTCTCCACCTCTCTCTACCGTTTGTGAAACAGACGACGTTACCTCCTCTTTGTGATCACGCAGAAAAACCTTTCCCCCAGCACTTGTTGCTTTTGCCGCCTCTAATATTACGTCAGACTAAAACGTATCGCTATGAAAATATTTCCCTATGTATTATGACCGGCGGAGTGATTCTCTAGTGGCCGAGGCGGAATGTTACGCCCTGACTATGTCAACCAGCGCAACGTTCTGCTCAACTTGGCGTGAAAAGGCCGTCCGACATTGCGCTATATTGAGACATCCCCTATACACGGCAATGATACAAAGGGAGCATTTTCTGCTATGTATTTGACTCGGTAGGGCGTAATGGTAGCCTTGTTCCTAGGAGGCATGACTCACTTTGTAAAATTATCTGGCTCTGACCATGTTTGCTTCTATTTATCATTCCGAACTTTAACACCTGCCCTGGTAGAGTTTTAAAGTTCTCTCTTCTAACAGCAGTGTCTACACCGTAAAATCAGTCACGTCGCTTTTTCACTATAAACGGCTATTGATGAGAGGCCGCACAGCGATGGAGATTAGACTTTTATTACCCTTGATTTCATATATTTATTGAAATATGATACACAAAGTTAAAGTACCATTGAAAAGACAACTTAAGATACAAAACGTTACAAATTTTCGGTCTGTATACGTATCTATACAAATTCTTTGAGGGATTTGTGAAGTCTTTGATCGCAGCCTAGTAGAAAGGGGTGTAAGGATGAAAGTTCTCCTTTCCCCTTTCTTCCTTCCTGCAATGCAATGTATGACTTCCTCTTTCCGCCATTTCCTTGTCTATATATTTCATATTCAAACGCCATTTCTATATTCAAAACAGGGGATACAAACACTGGTTTGATTAATCGCTTTTAAACAAAGAACCCTGTCCAAGCTGTTTTCGTACTACTTTGAAAAGAGCCATCCTTTTTACACTTTGTCCTAATATTGCAAAGAGAACACGAGGACTGGGCACAGTTTTGTTGACCAATGTGCAATTTGACGCGTTCGTTTGCCCAGTGTCTCCAGGTGATTTTCTCTGCTTTGTCGCACATGTCACATGGATGTGACCAATTAAGAGGCAATGCTCAACCCTTCCTAGTCTGGGCACTAGTCTCTACCAGGGATACTGTCTAGGCTTCCTCGGCACTTAAGCTTCTATCCCCGCAGAGCTAACTAAGCCCATCCTGATGCTTTTACCTGCCTCAATTCGACTATGAGGGCTAAAGAGGGGGCGGGAAAATGTTCCACCTTGGGGGTATGTAATTAGATATGTTACCGAAGAGCTGGTCTATGTGGGACCAGGTAAGAGTGTGGTTACGTAAAGATAGTCCCATATCCCTTTTTTGAGGACATAGGCACAGTGAGTTGTTATCCACTGTGTCTAGGGCACGGTGCTGGGAGGCCAAGTCCATCCCTCTCTTTCTACTGCCTTTTACTTCCCAAACCAAAGTCAGGCAATCATCTTTACACATGTTTGGAGTGAGGAAAGTCATATAAAGTGTCTTTCCTAAGGACACAACATCCAGCCAAATCGAACCCATAACCTGTGGATGTCGTGACTGCTAGCATAACCACTCGACACCAACAGCCTGGTAAAAGGTATGTAAAGGTATCTATAGCCTTTTTGAGGCCGTAGGGTCAATAGGTTGTTGTCCACGGCCTTGGAAGTTGTAGCCCAACCCTCTCCTTTCACCGCCTTCTACATCCCCAACCGAAGTCAGGTACTCATTTTCACCTGGATAGAGTGAGGAAAGTCAAGTAAAGTGCCTTTCCCAAGGGCACGAGATCGGTCACCTGACAGGATTCGAACCAAGGACCTTTGGTCAAATCCAACAGTCTGGATTCTAGGCTGTTAAATCCCTAAATCCTGGCTTCTAGGCTATTGAATCCTAGCCTCTACCTGAGTAACTACGCCGGCTATAGGGAGAATTTTTGCCGGGGTTTCATTTGCCTACTCGGGCGAAATGTGATCTTCACCGTGGACTGACTCTAATGGCTAATTATTCATTTTTCTGCCGAATTGTACGATCCATATGCCCATAGGTGGGCCTGGTGGAGGCTAAATGAGTCCTTCACTGCTCAACACCGGATCAATAAGAGACATTGCCCAACCCCCGCCCACCCTACACCGGTCCGTGCCCGTTACAGACAGCCTCCTGTGGGACCTGCCATCTTTGTTGTTAAGGAGCCGTGACTGAACCATTCAGGAGTGTCCTGGTGACACCATACCACAGAGTCAAACACAAACAGAGAGGAACAACGCTTGACTCTTGGTTTTGCATTAGTCACGGCTTCTGCAATGCCAATGGTGGTCTTTGAGTTCCTCTTTTAGAACCGTCGATGAAGGTTGGACATAGAAAGAGAGAGGGAGAGAGAGAGAGAGAGAGGGGGGGATGAGAGTGGGGAGAGAAAGAGAAAGATAGAGTTGGTTCATTATTTTGTATCAGTGAAGACAATTGTAACCGATCTCTTCAGAACTTTAAACCGAGATATGTTCTGGCCCTTAAGACTGTATCTAACTGTATCTAATGCTATGGTCACAACCGAGGCCCGGTCGGGCTGTGTGGGGAAACGAACAATTTAAGTGTATATCAATAAATATGCACAATGTATGCTCTTAAATTTTTGGGGTACTTTTGTGTTTTTGATATCTTTTATATCATATATGCCGTTCCTCAAGACTACCCGGTTGGGCCCCGGATTGGAAATGTGACCTTAGCATAAGCTGATAAATTGATGAAGATCGCTATCTTGAATATGGTGACTGCTCGTGCACTCGAGCGAGAGGAAACTTTTGTTGGACCAGACAGGTATTGATTACGTCATCAAGGTACTTGTACTCAGAGCTAAGAAGACAGTTATTCTAATCCATAATCGTGACGTAAACATACAATAAAACTAAGTTGAACTATTAAACCTAGGGATCAAGGGTTGGGCCTAGTAGTTGCGGTACACAAAACATGTCTAGTAAGGCAACATTTGTGCTAACAGTGACATGCCAACCACTACAAGCTCCGCTCTACACACATTTCTGCTTCATTTACACGGTTACACTTATGGCTTAGGTTAATTCAATAGCTTTCTCGTGTTCTGGAATGATACCCTTGAACTCCGAACGACATTCGGCCCCTAATTTATTTTTTAGATCACACATGACTGTTATCTAATGGTCTTTCATTATATTAAACCCAGACCAAGCAGGAACAGTCGTAAGGAAACGGGGACAATCAGATTGATTTAAGTATCTGCTTTCAAACTTTGCTTAAGCCCCTCTCTCACTGGACCCGCGCGGCACGCTGGCGGCCGATCGAATTGACAAAGCACTTAACGAATTTCATCGACAAAAAAAAACGAAAATCTTTTTAAGCTTTGTGTGTTTTGTTGTCTTTTTAGTCATACTTGTACGGTTTGAATGATATTCTCATTATAAAGTCAAATCCAGTTAAGGACGCAGCGACGCCGCCAGCGTGCCGCGGGTCCAGTGAGAGGGGGGGCTTTTGCGTGTGGGTTTAAACAGACATTTACGCAAGCCCTCTCTGACTCCTCTCTATATACACCAATGTTAACTCACAGGGGACCTCGTAATCGCAGTAAGAACTTGGGTACAAAAACAACTAAACGAGTCCATGCAAATTGAGTTGTCTTCAATTATGCGGAGTCGTAATGATTATTTAATCAATAACTGTTCATAAATGTACAATCGATGCTGCACATTTGGATGCTGTCTCTACTCTATTACATTACGACACTGTAAACGTCTCAGTCAAACCTCGGGGGACCCGTTCTAGCGCGGTAGGCCATTCATATTTTATGTTTTCCATTTTGTCTGTCTATTCAACAAGATCCTTAACTGGCGCGTTTGAAGTGCCAAACACAATGTCATGTACATGTATTCCTTTATGGTCCTGTTATTTTTCCTTCCGGTCCATTCAAGATTATTGTCCTCGGCGTAAGGAAGACATCCATCAAATTAAGCTACGATGAGTCCAACCAGCACATACTGTTTTCACTTGATCCCGTGTGGGACATACGTCTGTGATCAGTCTCCTCCACTGGGATCTGTTCTGTGCTAAGGACTGAGTTGCATACCGGGTGATCCCTATAGCCTCTAGTCACAGTGCGTATCCAAGTAGTTGAATATATGTACAAGAAACGATCACATTGGGGCAACTTCTAGTCTTACCAGACTAACCGCGCCGGCTATAGGGAGAACATTTGTCGGGGGACTTTGGCCATGGAGGGTAACATTCGCAGCCGCAGTTAGGGTTGCAATATTGGACCCTATCTCCGTAGCCGACTCCCTTCATACAATTAACTCTATTTGGCCAATTTTTACTATTTTACCAGCGACCCGTGGAGGCTGGTAGAGCCTAGGCAACTTCCCACATACAAGTCCCGTTAACGTGGTGGCGGTAGTACAAAGTTCAGTGTTTAAGACCTTTTCGTATTTGAACACGCAGTATCAGTTTCACACGACTGACTCAGTCACCACGAGGTTGTTGTTCGCCACGTTACCGTCGTTGTTATTATTATTGTTGTTGTTTTTGATAGTCATAGGCCGCATCTCACGCTTTACATCAGTCAGTAGCACTTGCTCATCGGTAAGGTAAGCGTTCACCTGGCGGTAGTACACGCAGAATTAGTTTTATACGACCGTCTCCGTCATCACGAGGTTGTTGTTCGCCACGTTACCGTCGTTGTTATTATTGTTGTTGTTGTTAGTCATTGGCCACATCTCACGCTTTACAACAGTCAGCAACACTGGCTCATTGGCAAGGTAAGCGTTCTCCTGGCGGTAGTACACGCAGAATTAGTTTCACACGACCGTCTCCGTCATCGTTAGGTTGTTGTTCGCCACGTTACCGTCGTTGTTATTATTGTTGTTTTTGTTGTTAACCATAGGCCACATTTCACGCTTTAGAACAGTCAGCAACACTTGCTTATCGGCGAGGTAGGCGTTCTCCTGGCGGTAGTACACGCAGAATTAGTTTCACACGACCGTCTCCGTCATCGCGAGGTTGTTGTTCGCCACGTTACCGTCGTTGTTATTATTGTTGTTGTTGTTGTTAGTCATAGGCCACATTTCACGCTTTAGAACAGTCGGTAACACTGGCTTATCGGCGAGGTAAGCGTTGTCCTGGCGGTAGTACACGCAGAATTAGTTTCACACGACCGTCTCCGTCATCACAAGGTTGTTGTTGCTCACGCCACTGTCGTTGTTATTACTATTATTGTTGTTGTTATTAGTCATAGGCCACATCTCACGCTTAACAATAGTCAGTAACACTGGCTCATTGGCAAGGTAAGCGTTCTCCTGGCGGTAGTACACGCAGAATTAGTTTCACACGATCGTCTCCGTCATCACGAGGTTGTTGTTGCTCACGCCACTGTCGTTGTTATTATTGTTATTATTGTTGTTAGTTATAGGCCACATCTCACGCTTTACAACAGTCAGCAACTCTGGCTCATCGGCAAGGTAAGCGTTCTCCTGGCGGTAGTACACGCAGAATTAGTTTCACACGACCGTCTCCGTCATCGTTAGGTTGTTGTTCGCCACGTTACCGCCGTTGTTATTATTGTTGTTGTTGTTAGTCATTGGCCACATCTCACGCTTTACAACAGTCAGCAACTCTGGCTCATCGGCAAGGTAAGCGTTCTCCTGGCGGTAGTACACGCAGAATTAGTTTCACACGACCGTCTCCGTCATCGCGAGGTTGTTGTTCGCCACGTTACCGTCGTTGTTATTATTGTTGTTGTTGTTAGTCATAGGCCACATCTCACACTTGACAACAGTCAGCAACACTGGCTCATCGGCGACAGACGCGTTCTCCTTCTTCTGCGGCCTGCGTGGGTTCGCCAACACGATGTGCTCATCCTCTTGATTTCCTCCACCCCACGGGATGTTCAGGAGGTACCAGAACAGTCCGAAGCCAAGCCCGAGGAAGAGAACATGCCCGCCGACCAGGCACAGGAGAACCGAGCCGCTGAACTGTCCAATCAGGCCGACGGCGACACAGACCAGTCCGCCAGTTGTCGTGATGACGGCAAGGATGAGGCAGATAGGAAACTCGGTCTTCCTTCTCATCGCGGCCCCGTTTACACAAGCGTCGTACAACAGTCTTACGACAGTGGATATTCCTAAGACATCTGCGGACACGTCATGGGAAATTCAACTGTCTTTCCACGCAGTAGATTGTTGTGGATCATTGCCGACGAATGAAATGCCTCAACGTATAAGACAGCGGTTCAAGCAGCCAGATAGCATCTTAGACGACGCCTAGAATTTCTGTATCTCTCACTCTTATTCAATTATATAACAATTAACTGCAGCTAGCTAACTGTCCAAAGCAAGGCCTTGCGAGCTAGACATAAAACACATCAATCATTAAGATATCATGAATTTATTCACTTAACAGCAGCAAAATTAACAGCTACAATGTCTGCGATTGTAAGATCTACATACTGTAAAGAAATCAGTGAGCAGCTATATACAGCAAGTGCGACACCTAGCGGTTCACATAGGTAATGGTTGGAGCTGTATCAATAGGTACAGGGAGGTGGGATGGCTGTAGAGAAGAAGCCATTATGATAGTACTTTGGCTCTAGCAGTGCTGTCAAATCATCATACTTGTCCCACATGTCATGGAAATATTGAAGATGAATTTCATTTTGTTATGAATTGTACAACTAATTAATTAGTTAGTTACAAAATTTTATGTAAACCATTTTTCATAAGAATAATGTCAACTAAGAATGCATTGTAGTAACATGTTTAGAATCCAAAACATGATGTCATATTCCAATTTATTGTAACTTACAAATCCAGAAAAAAATAGTAAAAAGAGATGTGCTTTTACAGACTATTACTAAAGTAATTACTCAGTAGCACTAAGGCAAACTTCACCCTATCTGGTACACAAAGTGATATTTTCTATGTGCTGTTGTCATGTCTGACTTCTATATCCTCACACATAGGTCAATTACTCTATGAATCATTTTAAGAGCGAGACAGAATTACCCATACACGACTATATTGTAACCCATATACTGTTATCAATAATTTTTGTAGCTAGAATTGTAGGATAGATTAGCCTTGTAGTATTGCTAATTTAATGCCATACATTGTACCATGGTTGATTGTTGAGCGATAAAGTCCAATAATTCATTCATACTTGTTGGTTTCTCCCACTTGAGTTCTCATCTTTTTACTAGAGAATAGTCGCAATGATTACATTTGCAAGGTTTCTCCCCGGAATGTATTTCTTTTTATACAGAGAATTTTGAGCTACCCTGTACCAACTCATTGGGCTTTACTGCTATGTGGATCTTTTTGTGCCGGACAAGAACATATTTTCGGGCTGTCCCGAAGCCGCACTCCCCGCAAATGTAAGGCTGCTCGCCAGTGTGTTTTGTCATGTGTTCATCCAAGGAAGACTTTCTCGATGCAGAATATTCGCATAGAACACACATGTAGGGTTTTTCTCCCGTATGGGTCTTCATGTGTCTTGATAGCGAAGACCTGTCATCAGTCCTGTACTCACATTCCATGCAAGTGTACGGTTTCTCACCAGTGTGTTTTATAAAGTGGTCGTCCAAAAGTGTTTTCTGTGCAGCAGAATAGTCACACTGGTCACACCGGAAGGGTTTTTCTCCTGTATGCGTTTTTATATGTCGGGACATGTGAGATTTTTTAGCTGTCCTGTAATCACATTCCTTACATATGTAAGGCTTTTCGTCACCGTGCTTTGCTAGATGTTTCTCGTACGCGTTTTTTCGCACAGCAGAGTAGTTACACAGGTCACAGTTGTAGGGCTTTCCGCCTGTAGGTATTTGCATATCTTGGAATACGTGAGACTTTTCACCTACTGTATAACCAAACACATCACACATGTAAGATTCGTCCCCTGCATGGTGTTTCATAAGGTGTTGATCCAAAGTGGACTTCTTGAAAGCAGAAAAGTCACACTGATCACACTTGTTGGGCTTGTATTTTTCTCCTGTATGGCTTCTTATATGTCTCGATAGGTTAGACTTTGCCGCTGTGCTGTACCCGCATTCCCAGCATATGTAGGGTTTCTCCCCTGTGTGTTTCGCCATATGAATGTCCAAGTTGTACTTCTGTGCCACAGAATAGTCACACTGATCACACTTGTAAGGTTTTTCTTCAGAATGAAGTATCTTGTGTCTGGATAGGTCCCCCTTCCTAGCCGTCCTGTACCCACACTCTCCACACATGAAGGGTTTCTCACCGGTGTGGTTTGCCATATGTTTGTCCAAACTGGCTTTTGCTGCGGCAGAATAGTCACACTGGTCACACTTGTGTGGTTTTTCACCGGTATGAATCTTGTTATGTCGGTAAAGGGCGGACCTGTCGCCTGTGCTGTACCCACACTCCTCACACACGTATATGTAGCGTTTCTCACCGGTGTGTCCAGCTACATGCTTAACCAAAGCACTGTTCTGTGCCGCGGAATAGTCACACAGGTGACACTTGAAAGGCTTTTCCCCTGTATGGGTTCTCTTGTGCTGGCTTAGGCTGGAACTTTGACGTGTCTTGAACCCACACTCCCCGCAAACGTAGGGTTTTTCACCAGTGTGTCTGGTTAGATGGTGGTCCAAACTGGATTTCCGCACTGCTGAATAGTCACACTGGTCACACTTGAAGGGCTTTTCTCCTGAATGAGATATCTTGTGTCGACGTAGCGCAAACATGTAGCGTGTACTGAACCCGCATTCCCCACAGATGTAGGGTTTCTCTGTGTTGAGTTCAGGTTTCTCTGTATTGAGTTCAGGTTTCTCTATATTGGGTTTAGGTTTCTCTGTATTGGGTTCAGGTTTCTCTGTATTGAGTTCAGGTTCCTCTGTATTGAGTTCAGGTTTCTCTGTATTTAGTTCAGGTTTCTCTGTATTGAGTTCAGGTTTCTCTGTATTGAGTTCAGGTTTCTCTGTATTTAGTTCAGGTTTCTGTGCATTGAGTTCAGGTTTCTCTGTATTGAGTTCATGCATGTGACTTTCCACCTGTGCTACAGGTGATGATGATGTTAACTTCTCATCAAAAGTTTCATCACACAAAGCTTGTTCTTCCCTGACCTGCTGACAGTCCATGTCTGTTGTCTGGTCCTCACTACTGTAGGTCTCAATCCCCGCAGAATGGCTGAGACTTTCTGTAGAACTCTCACAGCTTGGATCGGCCATCTCTTTCCTGGGAAAAAATAATAATGTAAAAAATAAGTTAAACTTGGTGGCAAGTTCTAATCAAATAAACTGGACAAAACAGATGGCACTGTGTATGGTTCTATAACAGGTGAATGGCAGCACATTGGCAGATTCTCTGGAATTATATAGACGTGCCTTAACACCAAGGGCTCAAAATTTGTTTTGGGGAATAGGTGCACACCCAACCAAAAAAATTAGGTGCACAGAAAGATTTTTGGGTGCAGCACATAAAATAAAGTTGAATGTCAGCAAAGCATGATTACCAAGTTTAAAGCTTCAATTGGTTATCCTATAGCTAATTTCAAAATTTCAAAAAACTTAATAATATATCATATAAAGTACGCCAAAAATAGTTACTCGAGCAACTGGATAAAATTTTGAACCCAGTTGCTTGAGTAACTATTTTTGGCGTATCTTACTACCTGGATGTCTTACTTTCATCAACGTATCAAATAAAGTACATCGAAAGGTTATATTGCCTTTTCTGGTACTAGTACTTACATTTCAAGAATATTCTGTATACCAGTGTACAATAGTGAACTGGACCTGATGCCCCTTGCGGGGTTTTGTACAGTATTTAATGTAGATCTAGATAGTAAGTTATAAGAACCTTTACCCTATATACTATAGCATATGGAAATATCTACTAGTAGGTGCACAAGTGCACCAACAATCAAAAATTAGGCGCACTCCAATTTGGGGTGCATAAAGGTGCACATGTACCCAGTATTTTAAGCCCTGACACCTGACTAGAATACTACTACTAGTACAGTTTGGCATTGGGTGGGGTGGGCGGCTAGTTTGTAATACAATTTCGACATTCATCGAAGCACAGAGGAATAAAAGAGTATCAGTACAGTTACGGTCACAGTTACGGTCACCCCAACCACTCATGTCATGGTGGGTGCCATATGAATACAACACAAGGCCCAATACAGTGGCGCTGCATGTTGCCAGCCACAAAGGGTAAACCAACATAGCTTTGACATATGGCAAATCTATATAATAATTATGTACACATTCAAGTGATTTATCGCAGACAAAAATATATATCTGTAACACTTATATTACATGATACTAAACAGGTTGACATTATTCACAACTCTATTCACAATTTTCTGTGTTAACAATATTTCCTAATGTAACTAAAGATGTTTTCTCGCAATTTGGCCTCAGAAAATATGGAGTGTTTGAAAAGGAAATGAGGAGGGGGTTGATGACACCTCAAATTATAGCTTACCCCTGCCTCTGTCACAATGCTTCAATCCCCTCTGTCCTACTGCCATTGTACTTCAAGTTTAACCCCCTCTGCCCTGGTACTTTCCTCTTCTTCTTTCAAATGAAGTAAAATTGCCCCCCCCCCCGCCGACGTACTTTGCCCTAACCCCCCACCCCACTATCCTGCTTATCCCCCAATCCCCCCCCCCCCTCACACACACACACACACACCCATGCCAAAGTGCCCTTCCGGATGCCTCAATTATTTCATTGAACAGCCCAATGTCTGTTTAGAGTACACACAAAAGACAAAGCAGGTGCCCCCCTCCCCATAACCTCCAACTGACCGCGCACTGTCTGAAAGATAAACGCCATTGCTTGAACAAATGCATGTAGACACTAAGACAAAGACTTAATTATTCCGTTGATACTCTTACCTCGTCCGTGTTGTCTAGAAGAGCCGTAAAAATCGAGCTTTACTGGAGAGAACTCGGCAAGCAAAAAGGTACAGGCCAAACAAAATGGCGAACTTGTCACGTCAGGGGTCAAACAAAAAGGTCAAAGTGCACAGACCTGCTTACCCTCCCGATTGTGAACTTGTAACCGATTGCAGATTGACGGTGTTGCACCAGGAATATTCATATGTAGTACTAAAATCGTTTAGAGATAACATTTCCCAGAAAACGTTACCATTTTGATTTTTCCTTCCAACATCTGCTTGGAAGATACAATAGCAGTTATGTAATGGGGCAAAGTTGAAAGTTCAGGCAATCAAAATATGCCCGATCGGACGTTGACACGATTTTATAGTGTCTTGACTTGTCTTGTATATCACATTTATCTTCGTATTTCCCTCCCTCCCTCCCTCCCTCCCTCCCTCCCTCCCTCCCTCCCTCCCTCCCTCCCTCCCTCCCTCCCTCCCTCCCTCCCTCCCTCCCTCCCTCCCTCCCTCCCTCCCTCCCTCCCTCCCTCCCTCCCTCCCTCCCTCCCTCCCTCCCTCCCTCCCTCCCTCCCTCCCTCCCTCCCTCCCTCCCTCCCTCCCTCCCTCCCTCCCTCCCTCCCTCCCTCCCTCCCTCCCTCCCTCCCTCCCTCCCTCCCTCCCTCCCTCCCTCCCTCCCTCCCTCCCTCCCTCCCCCAAAGTCCCCCTGCAAATGTTCTCCCTATAGCCGGCGCGGTTAGTCTGGTAGAGACTAGTCTTGCTATAATGACACAAAGACACTATATATTGCAAGCTGAGAAATGGAAATTACTTACTATCACACAATGAAAACCATAAATTACAAGCTGTTAGATTAAACTAATATTTCTTTCACACAGCCGCGACTATAAGATACCATCTTACAAAACCATGCTTACCATTACAGAATTGGCATTCTCAGTTGCAAGCTGACAAATACAATTTTTTTTCTTTCACGCAATGGCGACCATGAATCGTAATCAGGCAAATAAACATTTCTCACGCAATGGAAACCATAAATTACAATCTGAGAAATAGAAATTCCTTATAATCACACATTGGATACCAAAAATTGCAAGGTGACAAACAAAATTCTATTTTTCTACACAGTTTACACTATAGATTACAAGCTTGCAACGCAAAGTTAGTTTGTTACAATCAAGCAACAACTTCCCAATTGCTAAATAACTGCACTCTTACGATAAATTTAAAAATGTTGTTGGCATCTTCTCTATTCTACTTAGTGTTAAAAGTGTCGAAACTGTTTTCTCAGTGGTGTAAGCCATATTTAGCATTTAACATGTAGTGCTTAACTTCTTATTTAGTTCCTCTATTAATCGCCAAAAAATGCCGTCAGTTTCTAATTTATTCGGAATTGAAGTATTACAAGTTGTATAGATAATGTGTCAAATATTGACAAACTGAGGGCTTATGTCTGGATTTTGACTTCCTTTAACTATATAAAGGCTGGATAATGTAAACTATAGGCTTCAGTATGCTACTGGCAGCCGTGCAGTGCACATCAGTGGAGGCCTGCCTGAGAAAGTTTACCAGTTACTCTTCAACTTATGTCTGAAATAACAACAGATATCAGAAATTAAAGTATGGCTACACATCAAGAAGGGCACTTATCCCAGAAATAAAGTAATGACAACAATAGCTTGTGATTTAGTTTGAGACATTGAATGGCAGTGGCAGTTATGTGTACATTTCTAGAGAGCCATATTTTATACTGGTTTCTTGGACTAAAAGTAGATACCAAAATACAAGTCATATTTCTAGACACGCAAATACCAAAGCTAATGTGGGAAAGACATGATCAAGTTGGAAATGTAGATAAAATTAGATACTCTGACACTGCATTGACAGGGTTGATGTGAAAATTTGAACAAGGTTGATTTACCTGAAAGCTGTACATGTAGATAGTATTGTCTTGATTAGCCGAGTGCTCTAGTACTAAGCACCTGCAGCTGTCCGTCTGACACTTGCTCATTTTCTTTATTTCCCTTTGTTTTAATTATTTCTTAAAACAGAAAAAGGACAACGCTTGGCAAACCCATGTTGTAAGAACTGATATCGATACCACTCCTCAAAAAATGAAAATGAAAGAGTTAATGATAATTAACAAAACAGGTAAGCACCAGTCCAACCATAAATATTGATAAAGGCACTAATGTAAATCGGTAGGTATTTTCCTTCAAATTTTGGTATTTGATGCGTGAGATGCATCGCTCATTTCTAATCAAGATTGCCAATGGTCATTAGTGTTAGCCGTATTCTGCAGAGCGTTAGTTGTTTTCCGCACCAGGCTGTCCATCATTATGAGTCGTGCTGTACAGGACACGAGATGCACCGTTGTTTTCTGCACCAGGCTGTCCATCATCACGAGTCGTGTTGTACAGTACACGAGATGCACCGTTGTTTTCTGCACCAGGCTGTCCATCATCACGAGTTGTGTTGCATAGGACACGAGATGCACCGTTGTTTTCTGCACCGGGCTGTCCATCATCACGAGTCGTGTTGTACAGGACACGAGATGCACCGTTGTTTTCTGCACCAGGCTGTCCATCATCACGAGTCGTGTTGTACAGGACACGAGATGCACCGTGGTTTTCTGCACCATGCTGTCCATCATCATGGGTCGTGCTGTACAGGACACGAGATGCACCGTTGTTTTCTGCACCAGGCTGTCCATCATTATGAGTCGTGTTGTACAGGACACGAGATGCACCGTGGTTTTCTGCACCAGGCTGTCCATCATCATGGGTCGTGCTGTACAGGACACGAGATGCACCGTTGTTTTTTGCACCAGACTGTCCATCATCATGAGTCGTGTTGTACAGGACGTGAGATGCACTGTTACTTTCTGCACCCCCTCGGTGCAAATCACTCCTGTACAGCATCCAGCTTAAGCTTGCCGTTGGATTGGAATCTGCATTGTTTGAGCTGCTAAGACCCCTACAATACTTAAATGCTGATGCATTCTAATAACTTGGCCCCGGGTTTGAAACTGTTGACGATATCTGTCCCTCTAGATCTGATACGGTTACTGGTTGTTTGGCGTTTGTTCCCTCTGTGCCATTAGCGTTTTCCGTGATGCTACCATCTACCGCTATTTGGCCTCCAGTAGCTTTAAGGGGAGGTAGGCTCTGGAACACGAATTGGCGAAATTCGAAACACGAATTGCGCCACGTAGAGGCGCAATTCGTGGCGCGCAAAGCGCCACCAGGGGGCTAAACTCGAGATCTCGAATTCGTCCACGCGGAAGCGGTAGCGCGAAGCGCAATACAAAACCGGCACTGACATGGCTCGCATAGCGCCACCGGGGGGCGAAACTCGAGATCTCGAATACGTCCACCCGGAAGGGGCATCGCGAAGCCCGCAATGTAACGTTACTGACATCATGAGTTACGTAACTATATGTCCAACCAGCGGTGGCAGCGAAGCGCATCATGTTTACGAAACACGGACCCGAGTATCGTCTTGCGATTTAGCCATTCTGTTAAGATTAACTTACAATATATTGTAGTCAGCAATCGTTGGTTTGTTAATCACCGTTATATCAATAACATTCCGTTTTATTTGCTTTCACAGGACCTGGTTACGGGGCAGACAAATCGCTAACGCATTTATAGTGACAAAAATAGTGCGATAAGACGTAAGAATGAGACGATATGTGTTCTTAGTGTCAAGAGAACTTTAAAAATCTACCACTGAAAGTACATAGACAAGCTCAAAAAAACGTTAGTCCAATTTTGTCTATTTGTGAATTTGCTGCAAACTATGTCAGCGCTAGCCTCCTGTGCAGGCCTCCTATAACGCGCGACATATATATTGGGGGAGGGGGGAGCTCTTATGCCGGCAAGGGAGTTGTGCAGCCGAGGGAGTTGTATAGTCGAGGGGTCCGCGCGTTATCTATGTAGATAACGCGCGGACCCCTCGACTATACAACTCCCTCGGCTGCACAACTCCCTTGCCGGCATAAGAGCTCCCCCCTCCCCCAATATGTATGTCGCGCGTTATAGGAGGCCTGCACAGGAGGCTATGTCAGCGCTATGATTGTCGATTCAAATCCAAAATGTCTACCACGCAAATATGATGCTATCCCAGCATTCTTTGCAGTTTGTAAGCAGACTATTTCCAAAAACATCCGAATGTTAACAAAATTGACAAAGGTCGTCAGGTAAGTTAAAAATAAAGCGATTGTAGAAAAACATTGTTAACTTGAAAAACTTAAATGGAATACAAAATACACGTATATAAGTTAGCAAGATATTGATAATTATTACTTTTGAAACATGTTCGTCGTAAAATCTCGGATGTTTTCGGAAATAGTCGGCTCGTACAAACTGCAATGATTCCTGGGATAGCATCATATTTTCATGGTCGCCATTTTGTTTGAATTTTTGTTTGTTGTGGTGAATGTCTACGTAGTTTCAGTCTGATTTATCAGACCCCGACTTTAGTGTAATCTTCGCTTTATTGAACTAATTCTATCTGCCGTGAGTAGAGTAGCTTCAGCAGGAAATCTTTGCCATGGTCTTGAATAAAGGATGTATTATCTGTACAATCGATTCTGAAACTGGAGCAAAGAATGTTACTAGTACTTAAAACACCGTGACACTATCCCATTCTTGCCACTATTTTGTCACAATGCATTTGTATCAATTTGTTATTATTCTCAGCCCCGTATCCAGGTCCTGTAACAGCAAATTAAACAGAATGTTATTGACATAAACGATTATAAACAAAGCAACAATTGCTGGCTGAAATTGTTACCCATACTCGATAAGTTAAACATTAAACAGAATTCGTAAATATGCACTTCGCTCCACCTCTGGTTGGACGAATACATTTACTCCTTGGTCTGTGCGTGTTTTGTATTACGATTAGCTGACTACAATACATCGTAAGTTAAACATTAACAGAATGGCTAAATCGCAAGCCGTGTTTCGCAAATACTGTATGCGCTTCGCTGCCACCACTGGTTGGACATATAGTTACGTAACTCATGCCAGTAACGTTACATTGCGGGCTTCGCGATGCCCCTTCCGGGTGGACGTATTCGAGATCTCGAGTTTCGCCCCCCGGTGGCGCTATGCGAGCCATGTCAGTGCCGGTTTTGTATTGAGCTTCGCGCTAACGCTTCCGCGTGGACGAATTCGAGATCTCGAGTTTAGCCCCCTGGTGGCGCTTTGCGCGCCACGAATTGCGCCTCTACGTGGCGCAATTCGTGTTTCGAATTTCGCCAATTCGTGTTCAATGGCCTACCTGTTAAGGGAATCAGAGTAGGCAACTGCGTACGGCTGAATCGCATATGGTTGGTCCAGGTCGTTATCGTAACTCACTGCGTACGGCTGTATCCTTTCATTGCCCTCCGCTGCATCAGAATAGCGTACAGAGTATGGCTGAATGGTAAAGGTGTCTTCTGATGTGTCATTGCCCTCGGCTGCATCAGAATAGCGTACAGAGTAGGGCTGAATGGTATAACTATCTGCCGATGTGTTTTCAAGCGCAGCAGCGAGTTGTCGACTGGCCGTGGTTACGTTTCTGTTAGATGCTTGCAGCTCAGTCGAGTCATATCCTACCGCGTACGGCTCGTTTTCATGACTTGCTGCTGCTTCGTGACCTGATCCGGCCGATACGCTTTGAGGGGATAAGCGTAGGTCATTATAGTAGTTGTATCTTTTGCACATGAGTAGGAGTGCCGTTGTTAACGACACAAGGAGGAGAGGAGCGAAAACAGCGGCCACCATGGCAACAGTATAGATCCAGTTGCTACCTTCGTTGATGATTGGGCCCCCCTTTAAAACAATTACAGGGTACATCGTTGCCGTACGCTCAGAGAATAACATGTTGTTTCCGTATGTCATCCCTGTGTAGTACTTGTTGGAGAAAGTTTCGCTGTACAAGTGAGTGTCTATTGCATAAGGATTTTCTGAAGTCACGCTTAAAGGAGCTTCCCTGATAGACATTTCATTGCATCCATTGGATCCTCCGATCCACTGTCGTGATCTACTCGTGTTGTTCTTGCCAGTATCCTCCCTTAAGGTAACCAGGCGTGTATCACGGAGGTCAGCTGGTGATGCGCACTTAAGCGTGTCAGCCGCTGAAACTTGTTTCAGGTGCGGTAGATTGCAGATAAACCATTCTAGATTTTTGTCACACCTAAGCTTGTTACGTCCTAACATTATAACTAAGCGCTCGTTTTTCTTCAGCCGCATTACATCACTACTTATAGCAGTGAGTTGATTTCTGTCCAATGCTGCGAGCTCCAGCGCGTCAGGCCGCAGAAGTGCCTGAACCGGCACAGACGTCAAGAGATTCTCGGACAATAACAGGAATTTAAGGAAGAGCAGGCCACGGAAAGCGTCTGGAGAAATGACGGAAATCACGTTTTTTCGAAGAGACAGCTGTTGTAGTTTCTCAAGCCCAAGGAAAGCATCGGTTTCTGAGGTTAAAAAAAGAGGTGTCATTTGTTTTAATCTGATGTCTCGATGCTATTTCTTATCATTCGACAAGTTAACAACGTTAAAAACATTTTTTTTTATTCTTTAGTCCTGTGCTGCATGTATGAAAGTTAAGACGGCGGAATGATACAAGTTGCCGAGAAGTGATTCAAGAAACCGAGGTCACCATTCCTGTGCCTGATGATAACGTACAAGATACTTAAATGACAATTGAATATGCCTGATGAGAAGAGTAGTGCGGATGTTGTAAGGGTGTTTCTTGAATATACTACATATTCAATTTGGAGCATATTTGCTCATTTTGCATGCAGCGCCCTAGAACCTTGATATTTCACCTGGACTATAGTACATCAAACCTAGATAAATACAATGAACGCCAATCGACTATCTTATTGTACGCTTTTCTTTCTTTAACTTTGCCTCTTTTGCCTCTTTTAAGAATCTCCTTCTTGACTGTAAATGATGCAACGGTTTCTTTTCAATATTCAAAGAACGCACGTACATAAAAAAGCCACCGGCATGGAAAACAAATTAAATTATATATTCTCCTCTGTGGGCAACAACAGACTAATTAAGGCACATATTGTCAGGCAGGTAGGACGTGAACTTGTATTTTCAACGTCACGTTGTAACTCTTCAGATGTAAATTGTACAAACACATTCAGAAGCATTTTGATAATCTAAATAAAGAATCTGAAATACAACAATTACTGCACATTCGTGCATCAACTGTTCAAAGCCAGTGGGAGATACAAGAAGCCTGTTTTGAATTTCATCACACAGATTTTTGATCGAAAATTGTGTGTCCCTTGCCAGCAGTCGACCAAAGGAAAATACAAGAGTCGACTGGATTTTGCCAGGGTCTATCGGGTATCCGAAAGCACAACATTTTGTTTTCGCTAGGCTGTGCGATAATTAATGGTGGTCCCTTGGGGCAAGAGAAAACAAGAGTCTGAAGACCCAAAATCTCCATGAAACTTGTTTTTATGTATGATGTGTTTTTGACAACTACGCCATTGCAGTTCCAGTGACATATACCAGAGGGCCCAAAATCGACCTTGACCTTTCTCCTCCCATCACCTACCCTCATACCAAATATCATTACAATCCATTTACACGTTCTTCAGTTATGCTGACTTTAAGCATCCGGAAACACACACATACACGCACGCAAACACACACACAAACTGCATTATCACCATTTCAGGTATCACTTAAGCTATCCACATAATAGAAACAAGTATACAGGTTTAGTTGTATATCCCTTTTGAGGTTTGACCACCAGCTGTTGAGACCTGGAGAATTCTTGTCCCATATTTGGAACCAACAGGTGTGCAGCTCCCACAACATACCTAGAATGAAGGTATAGATTTTCTTCATTACTTATGCAAATTCAGTCCCAATTTGCATAATTTGCACTTCATTGTGTACATCTCTGTCCAACCTACCTGCATATCAGATAACATGAAAATCTGTTGTTACTTTCTTCGGTTATTCTCTTGAGAAGATTGTTACAAATACGCCATTGCAGTTCCAGTGACACATACCAGGGGGCCCAAAATTGACCTTGACCATTCTCCTCCCAACACCTACCCACATACCAAATATCATTACAATCCATGTACACGTTCTTCAGTTATGCTGACTTTAAGCGTCCGGTGACACAAACATACACAGACGCAAACACACACACAAACACACGCAAAACAATATCCCCATGAAAAGTCTTTTTTCATGGAGATAATAAAGAGCCAGCGGTGACAACTAAGGATGGCTATTTTAACGTACCTAAACTGGAGATGCGGTTTCCGTCCAGGTGAAGCCTTTCCAGCGATGAAAGATGTTGAAAAGCTCCTGGCTGAATCCTTGAAACGTTGGATTCTTTAACGTGCAGAACACGAACGTTCGGAATGTCTAGAAATGAGCGCTCTGATATCGTAGAAGAACGTAGATGGTTAATGAATATCGACCGAGTCTCCGTAGGAAAGTCGGCGGGTATGGTGTCGAGACATACCGGGTAGCTATACGTTCTGCCATGTACAACCCATGTACATGGTGAGCCATTCAAACTACTATCCGGACAGCGGCATGCTAGAAGCAGCTTCCGACCACTGAATACGTTGCTTTGACAGCCGTTTGGACATTGTGGAACTCCAGAAAGCACAAAAAGAAGACTGGTGGAGACAAGAAGTAACAAACGTACTGCCTTGACTGGCGACATTTTGGTAACTGAGATGTACTAAATTACTCTATGCATGATTTCAATATACATGTAACTGTTTTAATAAACATTGCGCGTTTCACCATGGTTACGTTTGACGCAATTGCCAACGTTTCATGATTATGCTGATCTGCAAGCTGGAAGAGAAGGATTTTTCAATTATTTATTTTTTGCACGTTCTGATACACGCCTGAATTGTGGCTCGTAATAGCTTGTATATTCTTTTTAATATGCCTGGGCCTGATACGAGTGTTCCGGACCGTGTGATTAAACTATCCGTATCATATAGGGTTCGGGAGTTGTATCAAGCGGGCTTCCATAGAATATTTCGAAGGCATTTCGAGCGCGCCGGTTGCGCCTCGTCGTGAATTCGAATACCGGATTTGGAGGTTGGAATCAAAGTAGTTACAGTTTTTTGTTCGAGGACGCAAAACTCCCTCAACTTATGGCGCATTCCGCATTGAAATGTGTGTTTTCTCGGGTGATCATGACATATATAAGATGCAACACGGTGTATTCCGTATCACCCTCGGTCCCAGCCCTCCCGCGGTTCGGATCGCCCTCCGGCCTACGAGCGATCCTACCCCCGGTCGGGCTGGTACCTCGGGTGATACGGAATACCCCGTGTTGTATTCTAAATGTACATGTCATACGGGTTTTCTATAGAATGGGATGGCCTTTACAACTGAATAAATCCTCATATGCCTAGATTGGGTTGGCTTGTATGCTGTCTTGTAGTCAGATTCCTATCAGACGGCCAGTTGGTTTCTCACCAGTATTTTGTTTTCTCATATGTACGGACATGTCGAACCTATAAGCCGTCCTGCACCTGCACTTCCCACTTGTGTTGTCTGTCGGTCCGAAGTGCCCTTCTGTGGCCCGGTGCAGCGCAATAGTATTATCATTTTTCACATTCTTTATTATTTTTTTTGTCGTGCCAAAAGACTACCTTAAAAGGGAAGAAGATTAAAGCATATAGTGGTGCTTGGAAGTTGAAGAATAACGATACATAGAAAATTGTTTTAGAGTGATAAAAAAAAAAATATTCTTAAATATTAATACTGCGTCTTCACATTTCCACATTTGTTTCTTTATTAAGCATCAATACTTTCACCAATATTAACATATGTTTCTTGAATTTTATAGTACGTTTTTCTTACGGTGGTACATATCAAATATACATGAATGATACTTGACAAGAGGATACGTTTCGTTTTGATACAGATGTTTATATTAGCAATTATGTTTCTTATTACATGTAAGCTTGCCGCAGCGATACAATCGTTTTTTCATGGTTACTTAGTATTGATATTAGCATGAGTATTAATTATTTGCAGCACAGGAATGCCGTCACAAAAATGCTGCCACAAATTAGACATTGACACCAGAAGACATAATCGCACTCCTCTGGAACAACGAATATGCCAATACTGAAATCTAGATAAAATAGAGGATAAACAGCATTTTGTAATAAAATCTAAATTAATAGATAAAATAAAGAGCTAAGCTTTATATACTAATAAAACCTATGTTTCCCTATTTCATACACCTAAGCAATACACAAAGAAATGTATATTTTTAATGAGTTTAGACAAACCTTTGGTTATAAGACATATCAGCTTTTACATTTTATTATTACAAAGACGCGAGGAGAAGTCAAATCCACATATTTCATAATTTTGGTAGTAATTTGACAATGTATAGATGTATCTGTGAACTTTTCTTTTGTTAGGACCGGTACTTAACCCAGTGGGTATATGTGCACAATAAAGATATTCATCCATTCAGTATTACTTTTTGCGTGCTATAACCTGAATCTTATGCCACTCTAAGATACTTCTTTACTACTGTATAAATATTGTATTCGTATGTACATGCGCAAGCTGTACATAGCTAGTATGACCATTGTAAAATTCCGTGTAAAGACGTGTAGGTTACTACGTCTATGGAGAATTGAGAATTTTACGAAAACTATTATAATAATAAAGTTTTCCTTGTCCATTGCTTCTCGCAGGGGCAGAACGTATCACGGGACGCTTGCTCCAAACGGTTGTCCAGGAGCTTAGTAGACGATTCAAATGGACACTGATGTTTCTTTGGCTCTTTGCGTCCAGGTAGACGATCGACAACACCGAACTCATCAGTTGCTTTCATGGTCCTGGCTTTGCATTGTCAGTGCTTGATCATGAATTAAACAATGAGTTTTGTAAAAGAAAAATTGCTTCCGTCAGACATATGATTCATTTTTGCACTGACAGAACAAGAAAAAAAAAGAAGATTTTTAGTCTTGGTGGAGATTCATTTTGAAATAGGCGTTCTCCGTAAAAGAAACGTCAAGGAAAAAACTACTTCCCACAGACACTCATACGCTGGTTTACTGGCTTCCTTTGCATCCATGAAAATCTTATCGAAGTAAACGTGGTAATCACTTTTAGGATTCATTTCCATCAACGGGAGAACCGGAGATGAACTCCGTGTAGTCGTCAACATGGGAGGAGAAGAGATCATCCAGTACCGCGGCCAGCTTGCTAAAGAAGGGCCGTTCCTCGGGGTCCAGACTCCAGCACTGCAGCATCAGGTTGTACCTGGATAGGCATAGGTAAGAAACAGTGTAAACATGTCGTACATTCTAGATGATGATTTCAAAAAACGAATTTGCCAAGAGACAAAGATTCTTCAATTTCTTTGATTTTGTAGCTGCATTTAGACGTCATGATTCTAGAGCAATATTGCAGACTCAGGTTGTACGTGGGGGAGACTCATTTAAGAATATTTCACTTCAGACCAATATGCATCAAGTAATTACTCAAGCAACTGGATCAAATTTGAAACAGTCAGACGTTTTAGACAGCATCCGCTGTCTTTCGTAACTATTAAATCTTACTACCTGGATGTCTAACATTCATCAACATACATGAAGTAACTTTCAGATTTTGTGGTTGTCAGAGCGACATGATTCCTGAACTTACTCCATAATGTCGCAGCATTATATCATGCAAGATAAATTAGAGAAACTAGACATGGAATGTGAGGTTCCAACGACGTATATATTTGTGAATACAAGGTGCAAAACAGTTTATGAATATGTCAATTTAGGACGCACTTCAGGATGCATCAATGCATTTTTCAGTTACAGCTATTTGGACACTATGGTTGCAGGAGTAACTAGATAAGGAACGCGTCATTTAAACGATGTATTTTTTTCAGTTAGAATGCTTAACCATGGGTATCTAATCAGTTCTCTTTTTGTTTTCAGACGACAACATGCTATAAGGGTGTTATAATCAGTAAAGCTAAGACACTTGATTAGAAATAAGAGCTACAAGTTTCAAATCAGGGACAATCTATTCATTCTGTCCTGGAAGTAATATTAAATCTAGCATCGAAAAATGAAAGCTGGGTCTAACAGGGTCTAACTATTTTTCAAAGCTTTCCCTTATGGAATGATATCTATTTGAAGGTAAATAATACCGTGAACATACAGGGGATCTGGACAGTCGTCAGGTTGAGACATCCTGTATCCGCTCTTTAGTTGGTCCACCAGGCCGGCTGTGGGCATGCCGGGATACGGGCTGCCCCCTAGCGTGGCAATCTCGTACAGCAAGATCCCGAACGACCACCTGAGGGCGAAATATATGTTTTGTACTGTTCATGTACCAGTAGTACTATGGGTTTGCACTTATAGGGATTTTTAAATAGATGAGTCGTGAAGGAAAAAGATCACGATAAATATATGACAAACTAAAGGTTTAACACACGTGCACAAAAAGAGAGAGACACAGAGAGAGAGATAAGAGAGAGAGAGAGAGAGAGAGAGAGAGAGAGAGAGAGAGAGAGGGAGAGAGAGAAGTGGACAGAGAGAGGGAGAGAGACGGAGACAGAATGTGTGCTGCTATATTTGGTGATTCCTTTGATCCAAACACTAGAGGTTGGAAAAAAAAGCAGGAACAAACTTAAGGTTTGACACACGCGCAAAGAGAGGGAGAGAGAGATAGAAAGAGACAGAGAGAGAAAGGCAGAGAGAGAGGGAGAGACAAAAATGTGTTGAATTCTGTACTGACACGTCACTCTGTGTGGTGTAACGTTCCCCGTCCGCCAGCCGCTCCGGAGCCATCCACTTCCATGGGATTCTCTGAAGCCTGTCCTGCCGACGGTACCCTCGGCTGTACATGTGGTCTGCCAGCCCGAAGTCGGAAATCTTTACATGTAAGTTGTCCCCGACCAGCACGTTCCGGGCGGCCAGGTCGCCGTGGACGTAATCAGCTTGGGAAATGTGGTTCTGGAAGACAGACCCACATGGAGCATCACTGCCCTCCACCGCCCCTCCATAACTTTTTACCTAAAGACCACAATAAAATCTAGACATGTGGTTCTCATGGATAAGACCTTAACTGGTTGCTGCTTACTATTCCTTTGACACAGACACACCAGAACTTTGCATCAATTAATAAAATCAAAGCAATGTACTTTTAAGTCGGCCATTTGTGATCTTAATATTTCATAAGTACGAAAAGATTTATGAGAATATGTGTAAGTTACTGGTATTTGTTATCACTTCAACAACCCGATAGTAGCTCGTTAATAGACGGAACCTTAGTTACTGCTTACCATTCCTTTGGCAATCTGCCAGGAAACTTTGTAAACTTCTTTCTCTTCGAAGTTGTACACAGAGCTGGTTGACTCGTAATACGTCTCACTCTGGAAGAGATGAAGAAGAAAAAAACTATGAAAAACATCCAATGATAATCAACATGTAACAACGATGGAACCATAAAAAAAGTCCGTTTTGCAACTAGATGCGTTTAACTACTCTACCAATGATTATTTATTATACTTCTAGGGCTCACTTTACGTTACAAATGTGTTGCATAGTTCATTCTTTATTATATGAATTCTAATAAACTACCAAGGGTCGATTGTGCACTGTTGTCAATATCTCCAAATAGAAACTACATTTCCGTATTTCCTCGTAACATAAAGACGACACTTGCAGAAAATATTTTTATCAAATCATTATGAATATAATGTCTGCAACCAACCTTTCGGGCTTCCTTGCACTTCCCGAGGAAGCCCTTCAGATCTCCGTACGGCATGAACTCCGTGATGAGATACAGGTGGTCTCCCACCAGCGTGCAGCAGCCGATCAGACCCAGCAGGTTCTCGTGCAGCCCCAAGTCGGCAACAGCCCGGATTTCCTGCAGGAAACTAAACTTGTCGTCATCACCAGCACTCGCTGTGAATGGTCAAAACAAGGTTTGTATTAATGCCTGCTTCTTTTCTATGTAAGTCCTAAACAACGGTCAAATCAACTATTGATACTTATACACAAACAGTATTATGAGTATGAATTTAATCCTTGATATCAAGTATTTAAGCGATTCACCCAATAGCTGGGTCTGTTTCTCTTTCAGAAGCTATTATTTTAAAGACTCTGAATTGAGTCCAAAAGTTCCAACAAATGTGATACCCTTAATGTATCAGACAAACGTGCAAGGATATACAATATGGCTGTGTTCTGTCCACTCACTGACTGACGGACTCACTGACTCATTTACTCACTAACTGTCTGCTGATTCTATTGCAAGTCTTTTTGTCCTACAGCTATTTTGAAATGTGCAGACTGCTGAAAACATATCATTAACGTGGTACTCATAACGCACTAGATAAGTTACGCACCTGTCAATGTCTTTACGGCAACGTCCCTGGTCTCGCCGTCCTCTTGAAGAATGGCGCGTGAGACGACACCGAATGCTCCTCTTCCTATCTTCTGACCTATCTTCAGTCTTGCAGGGTCCACCTCAAATTCAGAAGACTGTGGTCTGGGAGGAATACCTGGCGGCAGCGCGCTCGCTTCCACTGCAAAACACGTGATGTTAATAATTCTTTTCGTTATTCCCGCATGTTGTTGATGCTTCACTGCATTTCCAAATTAAAATAAACAAAGGACAGTAAATCGTCACATAGACGTCCTGCATACCTGGCATCCTTTTCAGTCTTGTGCGTCTAAGGAATATCACCATCCCTGCACCAATCACAACCACAGCTACTGCTGCAGTGATGCAGCCAATGGCAGACGTGCTCAGATCTGAATTAAAAACAGGCAGGAAAATGAATTGCATCTATTGAAATTGCTTTGGAACTTTATGGAAAAGACGTAGCAAATTCAATCATCCTGACATGACATTCTGACGTGGCATTTCAGTCATTTACATTGATGTACCATTCACTGTATCCTTAATGTCTAAATTTAGACTCAGTTTTATAGAAAAGCCAATTAACGTTTGTTTCTTACATTGACAGTTGCGGCCTCCCCGCCATAAAGAACAGGACATACCTGCAAACAAAACAAGCTGAAAATCAACATTTTACCAATAATTCACATTCAAGGTATTGTTAACAGTCTAGAAATCCTGTTTAATAAAGCCATGGTAGACTTAACACTGGTAAAAAGGTATGACCAAAGTAAACATGTAACCAAAGGAACCCCCTGTGCTGTAAACCGCACAAAATGTATAGATGACAATACTATTAACATATCGAAACCAATACTTGTACATATGACATCGTATCATCGTAGTGATCAATGAGTAATCGCCAATGTTTAACCGTTTTCAGAACGTTCTGTGCCAGTATGACATCTTACAACAAAAGAACATGGACCTCAGACGGCGATCAATATTATTGATATTTCTGGGTTTTGGTTTCATTTCCGTTCGGGATTTTATAATGGCATAAAAACCTTAATAGAATCATTTCAAAGACCTATGTATGTGATTCTCGGATTCCTCGATCACTTAAAGGAGTCCTGAACTCCCAAAGGCGGTGTTATTTTCCACTAGATTATGTATCAATGAATACATAATCAGCCGACTTTTGACAGAATTTTGCTTATGATGAATTACACAAGGTGTTTTTTTTTAAAGAATATGATACTCACTGAACCCTTGCAGACCCTACCCATGTATTCCCTATGTGTAAACATACATCTTTGATGGTGAGTATTTTTGGCATAGATGAGGGGGTTAAGCACAATAAGAAGGCCAATTGTTAGTAAGATACAAAAGAACACAAAGCAAGACGAGTTTTTCCTAACCACCCTGACATTCTTTTTTTAATCTAACTTTTGTCAGGCCTTGTCAGGCACATTGTAACAAGCCATAGGCTGAGATTGTTTAATTTAATTAATCAGAAAATAAAGGGTCATCTGGGGAATTCGGTAGAATACTGAATGCTTTTTGATGCGCATTGGACTAGTGAGTACTTTATCGTATACTGTAAAAAGTATTCATTTTCACTTTCTAAAATTATCATCTATTGGAAAATAACTCCCCCCTCTGGACTTTAGGACTCCTTTAAACTACAAAAGCAGCTATTCCTCATTGCCTGCCTAGATACAAATTATCAACTCGGGCCAAAAACAACGTTCGCTTTGCAAATCTCCAGTTACATGAATTTCCACTCTTGCCACTCTGCAACATCAAAATAACTGCAGATGCTCACCAAGACGAACAAACAAAACACAAACGTATTACGCAAATGTGAATATTGTCTCAAACGCAAGAGAAAAATTAAATTTTTCAAATTATGACTTTAAGTTGACTATTAGAAGACCAGGCTTACTCTCGCAGATGGGAAATTTATTGTCCCAAGTTCCGTTGACCGTGCACTTCATAGACTCTGGCCCCACCAGATGGTAGTCGTCGTTACACAACACGTGCACGGTTTGCTGGTAGCAGTAAGACCCTTCAACCTTCCCGTTGTCTATAAATGGCTCAGCGCAGCAGGTCCCTTTAAAACAGCAGTTTGAGGTGTTTTAGATGATGGCAATCTACATTTAACAAGTGGCTGCAAGATGTCTGCATGTAGAAAAGGCAGGTCGGCATGCTGATTTGATGTGGTACAAACTTTACGGATTTTCCTATATTCAGAGAAATACATGTTTGTTGATACTAGAATTTGCGATCACACGATTGAAATCTTTGTACGATATACAAAGGCAAAAATTAGACGTTAGAAGCGCAAAAGTTTCGAAAGTTTCGCTTTTTTAACAACAACTATGCAAAAACGAAGAAAGAAAACATATTTAATTTTCAAAGTATGACTTCAAATTGACGATAAGATGACCAGGCTTACTGTTGCAGGTGGGGTCACAATCCCATGTTCCCATTGCTGTGCACTCCATAGACTCCGGCCCCACCAGATGGTAGCCGGCGTTACACGACACATTGACGGTCTGCTGGTAGCAGTAAGATCCCTCAACCTTCCCGTTATCTATCGATGGCTCCGCACAGCAGGTCTCTTTGAAACGGTAATTCGAAGTGTTTAGTTCACAGCGATATGAGTGTGAAGTGAGTACTTAATGCCAACAGGTAGTAAAGATATGTGGGCATGTTTAAACGTGAAGAGGTGTGATCATCAAAAAGACTTCGCAGCAAACCATGAATAGAGACAAAGGTTGAGGGTGGACAGCCCTGTTTTTTTTTCAAATTTCAGTTGGAGGCTGAACACCTTCACGCCTTCACGTCTAGCGACCTTCTCTTCCGGGGAATAATTTTGCAGTAACTGTGTATGTAGTGAAAGGATTAACATTCAGCTAGAAGACCTATTGTGTTTGGCTACTTCAATCTCTTTAAGTTTGGTAAATGGAAAAAAACTTACAATTTTCATGTCAAAAATAATAGGCAAAATAAACCAGGAGGATAAACATTCATAGAAGCCATTAACGATCGGCAAAAAATAAAAGCCATGTGTATAATCTAGCCGGTTTATCATATATTCCTGTGCTGTTTTTGTTTTTTTTAATCGTCCACGGTGAGCGGTGTTGCAACTCTGCTTACACAATTTCACATAGGTCAATCTAGGGCAAAGGGTTGATCATTTTCAATGCCTTGGTATACCTGGAAGTAGACCTCGGGGACAAGGCCAATTTTCACCCAAAACACACCACTTCCTTGAAGTTCAGTCATGTAAGTATTTAATGTAGATTTGCAGCAAAGAATGAGAAATGCGAACACAAATTCGTAATCGACCTATATTACCTGTAATATAGACCTCCACCTCGCACAGAGTCAAAATCGCCTCCACTCCCATTATCTGTACCGACACATAACGGCCGGGTATCGGCGGGTCACAGTGCACGAGGAAGGTCTGCCTTGTTGTTGAAGGGGCCTTGTAAGTATGACCACACTGGTCATTCTTGCTAAAGGTCTCGTTCGGCCCAACTCGCACCACAAAGTTTTGCCACTCTCCTGGTCCAATCCGCGCTGGCAAACAAAATGGAAAAAGACGTGTTTGTGATAGTTGCACAAAATCCATAACTTTGTTTCTTGTACGAGTGAGGTGATTTACGTCATTTAAAAACTAAATTGTACACACGTGCCAGATATGATCTTTTTACTTCATGTTGCATTAGGGATTGTAACTCGACCTTGATGTTGTTAAGGCAAAAAACATGTTGAATCAGGGGTTTATATACTTTCCGCCACATGCGTTTACGTGATGGGCAGTATTCTTCGCTTTGAGTTATCGTAGAAATGTCTCGTATTCAAAACCTTTTTTTTTAATTTCGACGACCTCAAGCTGTCGCCAAATGATTTTAACCTTTATGGTTGATGTATCATCTTCTCCATCCAAATAACAGAAGTTGTCAAAGGTTTAACAAAGAAGGGTATATATGCTAACATTTATAATCAATTATGCAAATGAGTCCTTATTAAATTAACTCAATTCAATGATGTTTCCATTCAAATATCTTCCAAATGCCACAATCACGAAATTACCGTCATTTACACGTATAGAATTATTGTAATTTCTCATGGATAATGCAAATTAGGTCTCTATTTGCACATTTTCTATCTATCAACATTCTTTTCTTCTTCAGTTACAGATGTCACATAGTTGAATAGGCTTATCCTGGAACACAGCATTACTTAGGCAAATTAGAATCTGATTTGCACAATTGTAATTTCTCATGGATTATGCAAATTAGATCTCTATTTGCTAATTTTCTATCTATCAACATTCCTTTCTTCTTCAGTTACAGATGTCACATAGTTGAATAGGCTTATCCTGGAACACAGCATTACTTAGGCAAATTAGAATCTGATTTGCACAATTGTAATTTCTCATGGATTATGCAAATTAGATTTCTATTTGCTAATTTTCTATCTATCAACATTCCTTTCTTCTTCAGTTACAGATGTCAGATAGTTGAATAGGCTTATCCTGGAACACAACATTACTTAGGCAAATTAGAAAATGATTTGCACAAACCAAAACAACTCGTCTAGGTTCGTCAATTCGATCTTGAGTTATAGTATTTTTTTCATTAATTATGCACATGAGGCCTTCATTCGCATAGTTTATATCTATCAATACATCTCTCTTCCTCAGTTACATATGTCACATGTTTGAGAGTCCTATTAGCCCTTCTTGAGTTATTGCCTTTCAAAGTCTGAGGCAAAACCTGATCCTGCCGTTCCAAAAAGTCAGTTAGGAGGCCCTATATCACGTACTCTCTGCCCAAAGAACTATCTACCACTAAAAAATCAGTACCATAGCATGACCAGAACACGAGATATCAAAACAGGAAAATCCACTGCGATACCGTAACAAGCCGCCAGGAGACACAAAATCTAGATAATATCATTTCCAGGTGTCATCAAGATCTACCAACATACCAAATATCAAGACAATCCATCAAAGCCTTCTTGAGTTATGATGTTAAAATACACACATACACACAAAAACATACATACAAACGCTTCCTAAAACATAACCTTCTCGGCAAAGGTAAAAAAAAACGTATCCTTCATCTCTGAAATCATAGACAAGATACATTCTTTTGCTGATAAAGTACCGAAGGCAACAGATGAATAGGTTGAATCTTAGTTAATAGAAAAGCACGATTGACCAAGACATTATGAATCACCGGGCGTGCACAAACAAACTAATCGTCACCTCTGATCACGACGCTGACCCGGCTTACTGTGTAGACATCTTCCAAGTCCACCTTCCACCATGGCTGATAGTGTCCCCAGGTTCTAGCGCACTTATGGTCGTGAATATTCCCTCTGTCACCATCCACCGCATTGTTGGGTGGGCGAAACATTTCGTCCATAATGTCGAAGTAAATGGATCTCTGTATTGCTGTCTTTCTAAGGGCCACATTAACTTCTACAAGTGAGCAGTAGAAAACATCCGTTAAGCTTATTATTGTTTCTGAAGAAAAAAATATTGCAAGGGTGGAAGTTTTCGTCACTGAAAGCAAACCAGATTTTAAGTGAAAGCGATTGCCTTTCCGAGTACTATAATAATAGTGTCCCTGGAAGGTTACTGAGGCGGAAATCAGATGTATCTTCAAGGATACCATGGTTCTTGTACAGTAACGGTGATGAAGATAACTAAAGAAAGAGGGACGGATATGTTTTCTGTGGTATTCTGGAGTCGGTGTTATAATGTGGTTTATACAGTTCATTAATTAACGTGATTTTAGATACCATGAAATTCACTGTTATTCTTTTTTTATTTGATCTCTTTATTGATTTTTGTAGAACAAACAGAAGACAGCAGAAAAGAAATATGTATGGCACATCAGTCAAATATACTGTCGCAAAAAACATCATAGTCTGTATAAACAATGATAATTACACAAATAATTAGCTCAACAAAACTTTTGAATCAAACCAGAATTAAGAAGGTAACAAGTTACCTTTTAAATAAACAATGATTTTGGAAACTGATTCAATCCAATGAAGATAACTTTGATCCTTAATCAAATCAAATATTTCTAAAGAAATACTATTAAAGAGGGATCACAACAAAAGAAAACATAATAACTAGGTGGCTGTTCGCCAATCTTAATGCAAAATTTCCAACATTTTCCTATATGTTACTGTGTGTTACCCCCCTCGCTTTGCAATTATGTGTTCTATACTGGTATTCCTCTTCTCCCAGTATTGAGGGCATCATTGATTTGTCACAATGTTGTCATTATCTCCATTAAGAAAAACTTTTTCATGGGGATATTGTTTTAAGTGTGTTTGTTTGCGTGTGTGTTTGCGTGTGTGTATGTTTGTGTCACCAGATGCTTAAAGTCAGCACAACTGAATAACGCCTGCATGGATTGTAATGATAATTGGTATGTGGGTAGGTGTTGGGAGGAGAAATGTCAAGGTCTATTTTTGGCCCCCTGGTATGTGTCACTGAAACTGCAATGTCGTATTTGTAAAAATCTTCTAAAGAGAACAAATGATTCAGAAGAAAGGAGCAACAGATTTTCATGTCCTTTTGGACAGAGATGTACACAATGAAGTGCAAATTATGTTAATTGGGTCTGAATTTGCATAAGTAATGAGGAAAATATAAACCTCCATTCTAGGCATGTTGTGGGAGGTCACACCTGTTGGTTTCAAATCTGGGACAAGAATTCCCAACAGCTGGTGGTCAAACCAGAAAGGGGTACACTACCAAACCATTTCAAATGTTTACATCTTATTTTGTGCTCTTGCATAAACCATTACTTTTTTCTTCACAATATATCTTAGACGTGATATGTCGAGATATTTGTTAAATTCTTTTTTATGTTGTCTCATCAAACGATTAAGAGATATGATGACATTGGCTTCTTTTTACATCTTCATTTTCCCGTCCACCCTATTATTTCTTTACTAGATCCAATACCCAAACTTCATTAAGCGTAAACGGAACTGGAAACGTTAGTGATGCTCCCGTCAACTCCAGTGTTATCGATCACAGCTATATCCCTCCCATGAGCGAGTTCCATTGGTCGGCTGAGTATACTCATCAATTGACTATACCACTCTCTATTATGAGCACGGGGGCGTCCTTCCGTAATTCTACGATACCTGAAAGAGCTGAACAAAAGGGCACAAAATTGCCATGGTTCTTTGGTACTTCAATAACTACCATACAAATCTATTAACACGATCTTGATTCACGGTGTGGATACACAACAAACGGAATCAAAATCAGCAGCTCCGGTCGGAGATAATTTCCTTCCCGGGGCATATCATTATGGCCTGCTGGAAATGTAAACCAAAAACAAGCATGGATTTTACCTTTGGTACAGTATGGGTCCGTCCATCCGACGTTACAAGCACAACTTTCCTTTGGTTTTCCTTGGGGACACTTCCCGTGGTTACAAACTTTGTCTGCTGTAACCAGTTTTAGTTTGACGCCTACCATGTGAGGAGGGGACTTGCAAGTAGAGTCTTCATCGATCAAAGCAGGCTTAAGTACCAAAGTCATGAGATCATATAAACTACAGTCACACCTCCAGGGGTTACCGGCTAATCCAAGGATATTCAGGCGACGAGGTAATGAAAAGTCCACGGGCAAAGTCTGGATGTTGTTATTGGACAAGTCCAGATGCGAGAGGCTGGTAAGATTGGAGATAACTTTATCTGGAATTATTGTTATTTCATTGTCAGACAGGTCAAGTTCGTTCAGGCTGGTAAGGGTCGAAAATATCTCACGGGTGAGATTCTCCATGTTGTTTTTCCTTAGCCTCAGCAGCAACAGACTGACAAGGTTGGAGAAAACTCCGTCAGGGAGAGCGTGGATGTTGTTGTTGTGCAGAGAAAGCTCCTGCAGACTGATGAGGTTGGAGAAGACTCCGTCAGGGAGAACGCTGATGTTGTTGTAGGACAGAGAAAGCCATACCAGGCGGATGGGGTTGGAGAATACTTTATTAGGGAGAGCGCGGATGTTGTTGTTGTGCAGATTAAGCCACCTCAGACTAGTGAGGTTGTAGAAGACTCTGTTAGGGAGAGCGTTGATGATGTTGGTGTGCAGAGAAAGCTCCTCCAGACTGACAAGGTTGGAGAAAACCCCGTCAGGGAGAACGCGGATGTTGTTGTTGTTCAGATAAAGCTCCTCCAGACTGATGAGGTTGGAGAAGACTCCGTCAGGGAGAGCGCGGATATTGTTGTTGTTCAGATAAAGAAACTCAAGACTGGTGAGGTTGGAGAAGACTCCGTCAGGGAGAACACTGATGTTGTTGTAGTACAGATCAAGCCTTATCAGACCGATGAGGTTAGAGAATCCTATAGCCGGTAGGTTCTGTATAGTATTGGAGTCCAGGCGGTAAAAAGTTGTCTCTAAAGGTATATTGCTGGGAACGTGTTTAAGTCCCCGGTCTTGACAGTAAACCTCTCTGCTCCGACACGAACATATCTCCGGGCAGGTGAAGGCAGCCGTAATGACCCACAGGAGTCCGAGGGAACCGACTGCAGCAGCTCTGCACATCATCCTGTTGCAGCTGGCGATCTCCTGTTGATAAATGAATCAAGTGTTTTAAAAATATGTATTTAATATAAAAACAAGACAATACGAAGTGGCGTTTTGGTCGAGCAGTTTCTTATATCAGCGGCACCACAGAACAAAACACATGTACATGTAGAGGCGAATTGGATCGTCTGATGAATTACCGAGATAATATATTATCATAAGTGATGATATGCTAAGAAGACTCCAGCGTAGGGCCGCCAGGTGGGTATGCTGCTGCTACCGTCAGTCCTCAAGCGTAGGGGACATGATGCAAGACCTCAAATGGGACTCACTATAAACAAGAAGAAAGAGAGCCAGACTCACGACCTTCTACAAGGTGCATCATGGCCTCGCCACCGTAAACTCACATAACCTACCTTCAGTCAGTCGACTAAAAGTCAGACAAGACGTCTTTACCCCTTGTCCTACGACATCCCCCTCTGCAGAACGACGTACAGACAGTTATCATTTTTCCCTTGGACAGCTGCTGAGTGGAACTCTATGCCTGCAGAGATGGTGGCTTCCCCCTCCCTGTCGTCTTTCAGGGACAGGGTGACCCACCTCCACTAGACCCAACTAGACATGTACACTGGACACCTTCCTCCGTCACAACTGGTACAGACAACAGAACCCATCCCAGCACCAGCACTACCCGTCAAGCGCAGCAGATTCATCAACATGTTGATGCTGGCTGCCTGATTGATTGATAAGCAACAGATGTACCTACGTATGATTGGCATTTGAAAGTAATGATAACAGAATTTTTTTTTAAATGAACATTTATTATGGAATCGTTTTGTCTGTTTGCCTGTTTGCATTACATGCCAGGTAAACCGCCTTATACAAGGTTTTGGTGCAAGCTTCATAAGTATCCGTACACTTTGTTTCAAATCAAATCACACTGAAAGGTGTGGTGGGATATTTTACATGCACAATACGTGGATCTCCTTAAACCCGGGACATCTAATTAAAGTCCTATCAAAGGGAAGTTAGGTACTCATTTTCAACTGAGCAAAGTGAGCAAAGAAATTCGTGTAATGTGCCTTTCCAAGGACTTAATGTCAATGAGACATGTCAGAAGACCAAGGAAAAACACACACAGTTTCCAGTAAATACAACTATAGTCATATTCATGTGTCGGTTTTAGAAGAGGGCAAAGAATATTCTCTGACTAAGAAATATACAGTTTCAGTGTCAGACAAGAAAGGCAACATTTGCATGAGCAAATTCAACATGTATTGCCCATTTCCCTCCCAATGTATGTAAAAAGCGACTGTTCTAATGCAAAAATGCAGCATTCAAAAAAGACGTTTAACTATTATAAAGTAAGACCATGCAATGACCATTGTAAATATCAACGGGATCCAGCAATGCAAAGCTACCCGGCGTTTTGGCTCAGGGACAACCGAGATTAATCGATTTGAAGATTTGACAGGAGGAAAAGAAGAAAGAAACATGAGAGAAAACAATATGTACCACCCATACCTATAGTATGGGCGATACATAATGAAAAGCCCTTCCTCATTGGGTGTGCCCAAACTGACCAATCGGGTCTTCGTTAATACTGAACATCGCGCGCGTATTGGCTGCCGGCGCATGCCGCTTCCCGATAGCATACTATGGCGTAGTAAACGCCGCGGCGTTCAGCACAGTTTACACTTGGACTTCTCTCTCATGTGACTTTCTACCAGGTCGTACTACTTTATGCTACCACGTCATAGACCCAGAGGTTACTAATAAATACTGTGTTTTCTGACCTTGGGTTATGACGTAAGAGCCTGATTTCAATAGCAGGTGTGATCGCATACCGAATTGATAGCTATTATGATTTGAAATTTTGATTTTAAATTGATTCGCAAAGATTTGGCCGAGTGGGAACACTGCTAAGTTGCGAACATGCCAACAGGTATTACAGACTAGTAGTTGGACATTATGCTTGCTGCGGAGGTTGTATATGCGGCGTTGTTTAGGGTACCACTGGAGGTATTTATTCAGTTAGTTTAAGCACTGCCATTAACAATTCTATGAACGATTACAGTTGTTTAAAAAACATATGATTGAAGGTTGTGCTTGATTTTCTCCCCGCACTATTGTAGAAGGGAACATCATTAAACCTATATATTCTGTTATGACTGGTTGGTAGTATCATACAACCCAAAAAATATGACTTAGATTCTAAAAGGGCGTAACAGCAACCTTACGGTTTCTTTACTCATAGGTCATACTATTTTATCGTATACAATCTAAAGTTTAATACAACTTCATTCTCAGTCCTCAACAAAGCAATGTAAACTAGAAAGGCAACATTTGAACGAGCAAATACAGCGTATTTCATCTATATTCCCCCATGCACAAATGGTCTGTTCCAAAGTCACAACCAATAAAACTGATATATTTAAAAAAAGTTCTACCCAAAAGTGATCTATTGCAAAGTCATCGTAGCCCGAAATGAAGCTTCTCAAATTTGACCTCCTCTGCAAGAATTGACTCTTCCACAAGTAACCCCATTCATAACGTAACACATTAAAAATTATGATAAAGAAATGGATCACCCGGGTTCAAATTTGCATAACAGCCAGCCCCTTCTTGATGCCTATCATCTCTCCAGACGAGATCAATATTACCTCGCCTGTCCGTACCTTCACAGCCGCTGCAGGAAACGCACGTGCCCCATAGTATCCCTTGTTGTACTCTTGGTCCCCCGCGAGCACCTGTAGCTGCAAGTGCACGTGTCTGTCTATGGCTATTTGTGGTGGTATCAATGTCGGTTAAATGATTCAGTTCCATCTACTGGCCTTTTTTTGCAATACTCATGTTAACCATATTAATTGCAATTATACACGTTACAAAGTCTCAAATTTTCTGATATATGAAAAATTACAGTCTGTGCCAATGTCATGATATACACTTTATGCCAGGAGGCAATGTTTAATCTTAAAGTCACAACACAGTCTCTCGACTTCCGAGCCAAGATGTGAGAAATCGTAATCCGTAAACAGCTTCATCAGTTGGGCTAATCACTACATTTTTTTTTCATTTTTCACTACACAGCCATGGAGATTTCTATGTTCGTCCTCTGGCTACATTCTTGTTGTACAAATTCTTTGCAGTGAGACTGAAGGATGAGGATGCATTTCGAACATGACCGGACTACTAATGATGAAGATGGGACGCTTGATGGTTGGTAGAGAAAATCAAATATTGTACAGTTTTGTGAAGAAATATATTGTGATTTAGAATGTTTATGTTGGTCTTTGATCTTTACAACATTGGTCATGACCAGATATGTTATATGTACTGAATCATCAAATGGAAAGTATGAATGTGGAACAAAAGTAGTGTCATCTCGAACCGCTCAGCACGTGGCCGGATTCACATGCAATCTAAGGTAAAAAAATGAAACAAATTATTTATGTACCGCAAATTATGACATATCACATAGAATATAAGACAAAGTTCTTTGATTAAATGATAGACCACAAAATTACACAGTAAGTAAAGCGTCTTAATGCAACGGGTATTGTTGCCTCGTGCTTGGTAAATGGAAAGAAAATTTTAAAAAATGACCACAAAAAGTTCATATTCGCCTGGAAGTCAAAGAAATGTGAAAGTGAAAATAATGTTAATCTTAGATTAAAAAAGCCTTTGTCTCCGGTAGAAACATAGTCCGTTTCTCTGACATAAGAGGAAGGAATATCGGATTTAAATATAGGGTGGTGGTGGGTGAAATTTTAGAGAGAGCGGACCGCTGTGGCCGGCATGCGCCCTGTGATCGCCGAGACTGTCGGCCGGAAGTGGTCTGAGCGGAGATGCCGACGGGGGGAACACGCGGTGACCCGCTAAGGGCCCGTATGTCGGGAGCGAAGCTTGCGAGGCCAAGCCAATTAACAAAAATGACCACGGAGACATTTTTCCCCAAGGAATATCGGATTTTCATTACATTAATTATGCATGCGATAATGTAATATTAGTTGTGCAACAGTCTTACATATAAAGTCCTTACGAGAGATGTAAGATATTGCAAGATTTACAGATGAAGTAAAAGTATACGATTTGTAGGCCAGAACTTTTAACTCTCTGAACTATTTTTTAGATTAATTTTGAAAAAAAAGACTCACACCAACTACCATAATTTCACTCTGAAGAAGGATGTGCTAAAGATAATAGAAAATTTGGTGCGCGTCCATTTGTTGCCCTAGCCTAAAAATCATCTTAGGCAGTAATGAATATGATTTTCTCTTTTGGCATGATTAAGATTGCAACTATTCAAATACAGTCTACAAACATTATTTTCAAGATCAGACCTACAAACATTATTTTCAAGATCAGACCTAGATTTTAAAATTACCCGATTTTTCTGAGGGATTTAAAAAAAAATCTTAAGTACGGCTTTAAAGGAGATGATCAAAGTCCATCTTTTACCCGCAGCAAGTGGGAAGTAGAGTTACTGAGGCCTATAAGTTGACATACAAGAATCCAGAAACACATTGTGAGGGTACCTTTTAAGCTCAACCCATTTCTTAAAAGTACCCCCGGTTGAAGTTTGTCCAATGGTTGTTCGCGATATAATATGTACTCGGAGTGTAATCAGAATAGCGAAGCTGTGTAATTCAGCTGTACATGTGCCTAGTCCATGTATAATGTCAAGTTGGCAGTATAGTTATGTTTTTGGATTCAGAAAAAAAACGCAAAAATAAATGTCAGCGCTCCTAGGATGCAGCGAAGGAGGCTAATATATTTGACTGTGACTCGGATAGTGTTCTTATTCGCCATCTTGAATTTGAGACTGGGCTCGTTTCTTTTGCACTCAACTGACTTCTTTCGGATCGATATGCCTTTTCTAAGTAACTTTGCCGTTGATGCATTGTTGTGAAGATTTTCCACACTGCAATAATCCTTTGTGCCTACCTCAGTTGACCTGAATGTAGGGACTGTATCAGACGATGGTACATGTCGTCTACCTTGATCAGTTTTGCAAAGATTTTCTCCTACGTTACATATATAATTTCCCTCTCAACTACTACGCCTTGGTCTAATTTTGCTGGTAGGTAGAATGGAATGTATATTTGTCGTCAATGAAGTAAAAAGAATACCAGATAATGTAGAAGAAGCGTAAAACTAAGCAATCCTTACATAATAGACACTTCTTACTGCTACATACCCTAAACGAAGAGAAAATTACCGTACCTTCCTGTAACTTCAGAGCGGCTAAAGAAGTCGTCATGTCCCTTGTGATACTCCTGGCTGCTTGTGGCTGTCTCTGGTTTTCGTAGGGGGTGAATTCACTCCATCAGTGTTGACCTTGGGACTGATCAAGGTCGGATAATTCACTTATATCTAATGGCCTTTACCGGCAATAACCGTGTTAACGGTAGCAATGATGTACATTAGAAGTTTTTTTTTCCTCAATTAAAAAAGGGGCGGTCTGCGAAGATGTTATGAAGTTGTATACAATCGGTGTCGGCTGTATCGTTACAAATATTCAAGTCACTACACCATTAATCCCTCGGCTTCCAAGCCAAGGTGTGAGGCCCTGTAGGCGTCAGTATCTCGTGAATAGTTTTATCAGGATGGTTGATAGATGCATGATTATGATAGTTCTTTACAACACAACAATGTTTTTTTGCCAATCTTTCGACTACCTTCTTCGGGGAGATATAAACTGATCCTCCCTGTCGCACTGTGACATAACGACAAGGATGCATTCCCGAAAGTAACAAGAATCTTCTACGTCTAAAGAAAGTTGCCGAAAAGTTGGTAGATAAAATCAAATAATTGCGTTGCAAAGGAACATTTAAGGCCGCCTCTCACTGAGCTGCGGCACTGCGGCGGCACTGCCACGGCAGATCTTTCCGGCACCGTCGCGTTTTTTTAAGCAATTTTCATTTGCACTCTCACTGACGTGCAGCGCATTTGCGTTTGAAGCCCAGATGAGCAAGCTCGACAATCTCACATAGTACAATGTATGGCAGTAAATCAACAATAATGCAAGGTTAACCTATCCTACAATTATAAGTACAAGATAGTATCGATAACAGTGTATGAATTACAATATAGCCATTTATGGACGATATTTCCCTCACTTTTAGAATGAAGTAAAATGAAATTGACCTATATAGGCGGTACTGAGGAGATGGACGTGGCAACAATACATGGGGAATATTGTTATATGTACCAGATAGCCTGATAGGGTGAAGTTTGTTTAAGTAGTAATACTTTGTAACGACGCATGTCTCTCTTTACCATAAGTAGGATATGCCATCACAAAATGGAATTTATCTTCAATATTTTCATACATGTGGGACACAGTCTCTGAGTGCCTGGTGTGTTGTGGTGTCGATCCTTTTCAATTTCTAGACAATATGCGTTGATTCTCAGTGTAGTTATGCTTTTTACAAACGGTTTATGATTATTCTATGTAATATATTCTTCCTTACCAAAGTGATTGTTGATTTTATACATGTGTGGAGTTTACTGATATTCCTAATTGGTTCCCTCAAACCAGGGAGAATCGTGTCTTTCAGACGTTCTTGAAATGTATTTCCAAAATGGTTAGCATTGACTGCGGGGCCACGTCAAACATGTCTACATTGTATGATAATGTCCTGAACTTCAGTAGCCTAGTCATGGTCTTCTTCGATTGAAGTGTCGTGTGTTTTATTAATAATCCTGACATTTATTAACAACTCTGTCAATAGGTAAATTAGTCACTCTTACTGTCAACGATCAATTGGAATTCTCCTAATTCACCCCTTACGGCGAAACATTGAGTAAAATTTGGGATACAGTGTCTGACTGGTATATCAAGTTCAGTTTATCACTGTATTTCTTGAAAGGCACAAGAGCAGAGCGAGCATGGGTAGACGACGTGTCTGATTTCTTTACTAAGCGACTAGCTTACAGTCTATCAACTTCCGTACTTAGATGTACAATCATCAAGCAATATCCCAATGAAAAGATCAGAACATCAACAGCTACAATCCTCAACCTCACTACAATGCAGTAAAATGGGTTCAACCAATTGCAAACTCTTAAACAGATCAATAGCTAGGGAGATGGACCGACTGTAGATTCATGGTAGTGATTTCAATTAATCAGACATCGTAGTGCTGTCGATGAATCAAAATATAATGTACAATCATAAAAGTGCCTCAACAATTGATTTCAAGGGATGAATGGCTTTTCACTTATGACACTTGGTGTAAAAAATGTTATACATGTTATAGAATATACGTATAACCTTGAAACGGACATATCACTTTTACACAATAGCGCGCGCGGTGAGCTCCCGGTAAGCTCCCGGCGAGCGCGCGGCACTTTGTCACTTGCGTTTTTTTTCAAATTTAAAAAAAAATCGCCATTTCAACCGGCACGCCGGCGGTGTGGACCGGCACTGGTACGGCACTGGGACGTCACTAGGACGGTACGCCGAGGTCTGTGCACGGCACTGCGGCGGTAGCCATTTCCACGCTACCGCACGCTACCGCCACAGTACCGCAGCCCAATGAGAGGGGGCCTTTACTGTAATATGGTTTTAAGTCTTTGTAGCTCGTTCTTTAACACTTTTAAGGTTGTTTGTAACCTTAAGCTGGCATGTTGTTCCTGGACTGACCCAACAAGTGGAAAGTCTGAAACAAAAGTCGACGCAATCCCAGTGATACCGCCACACACCCAGTATATGGACGACGTATTTACGTGTAATTTAGAAAACAAATCATGCAACAAACCGTTCGTGTGACATCATAACTTTCAATTCAGCCCGTCTGTCTTCCATTTGAGGAAGGAATATCGGATTGCAATAACATCAATTATGTATACGATAATGTAATGTCTGTGGTGAAACAGTCTGATACTGACATCATCTCTCTCTCTCTGATGAAGAGGAAATACTGTACTAAAGACGGTAAAGAACATGCCGCAGGTGTATATGGTTTCTCACCTGTATGGTGAATCGTGATATGTAGAGTTTCTCAGCGGTGTGTTTGATTATGATGTGCAAATCGCAAATGCCTTTATGAATAACCGCATTTACGACACGTGTTTGTTTGTGTGTGTGTTTGTGTGCGAATTTCTTGTTTGTGTCTCTGTCTGCATGTGTAACTCTTCTGCGTGTCTGTGCATGTATACCTGTGTGTTCACATGTGTGCTTGTCTGCCTGTATGTCAGTCTGTCTGTGCATCTCACTTGGTGTGTGTACGTACGTGTGCCTCTGGTTATCTGCGTCTTTCTGCTTGTGTTTCGGTGCTCCTGTGTGTGCGCGCCTGTGAGCCTGTCCGCATACGTGTATGTTAAGATTCACATGTACATGCGCGTGTGTGCATGTTTGGGCGTACCGTTCCCCTTTAATCTAAAAAAAATTCTTCATTCATACAGCATTCAGCCCGGCATAATCCTCTGTGCTGCTATTTTTGTTTATATGACTTCAGGGTTCCAAAGGGTATGGGAATGAAAGCAAATCTGATCACCATGACAAGACATGCCATATCTCGTATTATAGTTAGCTAAATACGAGAAGGCTATTCTGCTCGTTATTTTATATTCTGACATGGATCGCGATGGTTACGTCAAGCACCTGTACGAAGGATGTCACCATCTGCAGGTGGCAGAAAAACAAATTCCCGAAAGACATCTGTGAATTGATTAATTTTTTACCCATACATAGTGACAGGTGATGTCCATAATCTATCTTCTCTCACAACATTTTAGATTGCTTGTTAAAAACATATCCGTGGTGTGACAAGCTGTTTTGGCTGCTGTCTGTAGACGTCCTCTCTACAATCACTGTGCAAGTTTTTCCCGGTAATAAATATCAGTTGTAACTCATTGACTGTTCTGTGTTTTTTTTTTGTTCCTGAGTGAAAACATTTTGTAGTCATACTGAAGATTTTAATAAGAAACTTCCGATCAGCCCTCTGATGCTCCTAAAGTTGAAATAACCCGAGGACTTTGTCACCCAGTCTGAATGGAAGCGTGAAGTCTCGATATCGGACCCGTTACGTAAAATAGGCTTCGTTACGTGACGTAGGCTTCTTGTCCTTTCATCTTCGGAACTATCTAAAGACTGATCGAGCTTTATTCTTAAAATCTTTACCATGTCAATTACCGCCACAAATGAACTTACATTTGAACATGTATAGTCATTGTAACCTAATAATGTGAAAACCTTATTACCTGTTTGTTTTAACGCTCTGACATGTTTTTGGTGACGCCTCGGGGGCGAGCCAAATTTTTACTATATTGTGTGCAGATTGCAAGAATTCTAGGAATTGTACAGGAATGTGAAAGTCGATGGGACGATAACTCAAGAATGCCTGGATGTATTGTCTTCATATTTTGTCGGTGGGTAGGTCTGTGGGAGACCTTGTAATGATTGGATTTTGGGGCCCCTAGCAACTTTCTATGGTACTGCAGGGGAACTTTCACTTCTCGTCTCAAATCTCGTCTTCTGAACATGCTATAGTCATGACTTTAAGTGGTAGATAGGAAAATATATCCTGTAGATTTGGACACCCTAGCAGCTTTTTTGGAACTGCAGGAGCTGATTTTGACTCAAACTTTGAAAATGAATAACGCAAGAAGGGGATGACGGATCATCATAATTTTTGGTGTATAGATAGCTTAAGTGATGATTTACATAATCATATGCCAATTATGCAAATCAATATCTGATTTGCAGTATTAATGAGGACATTTAATAAATCAGCTGCATTCTATTATAGGACTCTCAAACACATGACATATGTAACTGAGAAAGAGATAAATATCGATAGATATCAATTATGCAAATTGATACTTAATTTGCATAATAAATGAAAAAAATTCTACAAATCCAAAGTGGTAAATGATGGGGATTTCATTTTTGCACCATTTGGAAGTTAAGTAAATGTGGCCACTATTAGACACAAATATTGCATAGAGGGCCTCATTTACATAATCTATGAGGAAATTGTACGATATCTTTTTTTGTGAAAACAAGATTTTCATATATTGGAGAACTTGTGTTATTTTGGTAGAGAAGGTGATCGACTGATATGATTATGCGAGGTCCTTATTTGCATGTGGGCTAAAAACGAAAACGTTAACAGAGACCACCGCCGCCATGGCAACATCTTTTTATGTTGCCAATCTTGTTAATCATGATTCAGGGCCGCACGAAAAGCCTAAATAAAAAGAATAAAAAAAACACAACTTTTTCTTCTTTTTTAAGCCCTAATTGATTTCGATACAAATGACTGGAAATAAAATTATTATTCAATATGCTTTTCGCTCTTAATTTAAGTTAAGAAAGCCCATGCTCAGTCCTTTTGATAGTCAATCGTGCAGCACTTTGCATTAAGGGTACATACATGAGATCACTATGCAATATGACAAGAAATCAATAAGGCTGCGATTCGTCATTGATCAAAGCTTTTAATGCCAACGACTTTATTTGTACATCGCTCACATTCGTCGTAGGCCGTTGTTTGATTTTGATGTTCTATAATTAATTTTAAAACAGCCTATGAGGGAATCAACCAACGACAAGGATCTGTTACAGCGTTTTCTGAAGTTTTTCAGCGTCATATTCTATAACATTTCGGTATCTGTGTCCTTTATTTACAAGAAGAACTACACAAGTTAACATAGCACATATTGAAGCTAACTTTAAAACACGCTTTATTCCACATTAAATTTCACAAAATTGACTAAAAACTGAAATAACACTGCACAACCGATTGCCTTTAGGGCAGAACTGCACACAACCATACTCTTACAGTGCAGCCTATCAGCAGACTTAATTAATGCACTTACACTCATCTGACAAACTACCTTACACCATTTCATCGTTTCACCATTTCATACCCATCATGTTTTATCCAACGGTCGCGTTGCCAATTTTTTTAAGCACTTTTCTTTGTGCCAAAATAGGCATGTTTGACGTAGCCTCTACGCTGGTTAACCGGCTTGGGATAAACCTACAACGATTACATATTCATGAAGAAACTACCTTAGCCAGTAGAAAGCTAGATTATACATGTATGCATCTGAAAGGTATTACAGAGAATGGGTATGTTCAACGATAAAGCTAAGTGGAGGAGGGTTGATTTTCAGTATATTTAAATCAAGTATTTTTTTTCAAAGTATTACTACACCGTCTTTAGATTTCTATATTTTTGTTCCTTTTTCATGCATAGTTATTCTAACGCTATTCAGACCAGGGTGTGCTTTAATTTTTGAGGCCAGTGCCACTTTCATGTCGCATTATCCCTCAACGGCTTATGCTATTGCCACCAAACTTGGTGACTGTACCTGGAATTTTGTTGCCAACAATTTTATATTATCTATGTCTATTTCTTTTTCAGACAACTTTTAAGGGATCCAACTGAATGGGTGGGATTTAGTGCGATTTTGAGAAAGATACTAAAGTAGCGGTTTGGAGCACCCGTTTCCTACGTTGAGACAGCTATTTCAAAGACGAGTTCATTAAAAAAAACTTACTCAATATGTTGAATACTAAAGGTGTCAAACCGTCCTGGACCTGCTGCGAAACCGTGCTACTGTGTAATTGCAGAGGCCGAACTTTCAATTTGCCGAAACGGCCCACATCCAATTTTCATAGCGTTAAAATCGCTCTTGCTTGTTTACTTAGTACTTTTGTTTCTATGTTTGCCTTTCTAATTGTTAGCCGCACTATATCAGTTCCTATACTGATACCACATGCTGTATTCAAGTTTGCATTCAACCATAGGCCACAATGGACAAGGAAAACGTTATTTATGTTCAAATTCTCAATTCTTCATAGTAACGTACACGTCTTCACTCAGAATTCGACAACGGTCATGGAGGTCCATGACCGTTGTCGAATTCTGAGTGAAGACGTGTACGTTACTATGAAGAATTCAGAATTTGAACATAAATAACGTTTTCCTTGTCCATTGCTTAATTCTCGCAGAGGCAGAACGTATTACAGGAGGCTTGCTTCTAAACAGTTGTCCCGGAGCCTAATAAAGGATTAAAATGGACACTATGATGTCTCTTTTGGCTCGTTGCGCCTAAGGAGACGATCGACACCAGCTAACTCATCAGTTGCTCTTCATGGTCCTGGCTTTTCATTGTCTCTTTGCTCTGATAAGTGATTAAAGATGAATTAAAAACTGAGTTTTGTAAAAAGAAAAATTGCCTCCCTCAGACATGATCCATCTCTCCACTGATAAGAACAACATTTTTTTTTTTAGTTCTGTGAAAGATTCTTCAAATTGCTCCTTACTGACACATTTTTTTTTCTTCATTTCGTCCCGTGGACTATGGATATCTTGCTGGAGATTCAGACAGAAAAAATGTTGCGGGAAGTCATTCAAGTGCTGCCTCCTCGGTAAAACAAACGTCGAGAAAAAAAATGGTGCCCACAGACACCCAAATTCTTGTTCGCCGGCTTCACGGGAAATTTTACAACACATTCATTAGAATGTCATCTACGAAACCATCGTAACGCCTTCCCGCACCTCACTTTTCGGATTCGTTTCCATCTACAGGAGAACTGGAGATGAAGTTCATGTAGTCGACAACATGGGAGGAGAAGAGCTCATCAAGTACCGCGGCCAGCTTGCTGAAGAAGGGCCGTTCCTCGGGGTCCAGACTCCAGCACTGCAGCATCAGGTTGTAGCTGAACAATGTAGAGACGTTGTAAATTGTAGATGATGATAAAAAATGCAGACATCTGCTTTTGTAGCTGCATTTGGACGTCATGATTCTAGAACCGTATTACAGCAACAGGTTATCAGGTGGTCACAGGTTTGGAGAAGTGTACATCTAGGAACATTTCAGATTTTATAGCCGTTAGGGCGTCATGATTCTTGAACTTACGTGACAATGCTGCTGCGTTATATCGTATCATTACAAATTAGAGAAATGTGCCTTCGAATGGATTATTTAGATGACGTATATATTTATATACTCCTATCGAGAAACATTTGATGAAAATTCCAGCCTACGACGCACTTCACGATGTATCAAGATATCTTTTTCAGTTATTCATTCTGCCCTCGAAGTAATTTAAAGTCTAGCACAAAAAAAAAGAAAGCCAATGGGGTCTAACCATTATTTTCATATTAACAAGCTTTCCCAAATGAAATGTTATACATCTGAACATAAGTAATACTAATGACGTGAACGTACATGGGATCTGGACAGCCGTCAGGCTGAGACATCCTGTATCCACTCTTCAGTTGGTCCACCAAGCCAGCTGTGGGCATGCCGGGATACGGGCTGCCCCCTAGCGTGGCTATCTCGTACAGCACGATCCCAAACGACCACCTGAGGGCGAAAGGTACTATTTAATACTTCCCACTAGTGCATTGGGTTTGCATTCAAAGGGAATTCGAAAGGGATGAGTCGGGACAGAGAAAGACTGCTAAAGATATAACGAACTAAAGGTTTAGCACAAGCGCAAAGAGATGGGGGAGAGAAAGCTAGAAAGAGTTAGAGAGAGTGAGAGTGAGTGAGAGAGAGAGAGAGAGAGAGAGAGAGAGAGAGAGAGAGAGAGAGAGAGAGAGAGAGAGAGAGAGAGAGAGAGAGAGAGAGAGAGAAAGAGGACAGAGGACAGAATGCACTCGGATTCTGGTATTTGAACTTCATATTGATCTTAACATTAGGGATAGAAAGAACAACGTTGGAACGAACACGATAGGTATTAAAAATAAAGCAAAAAGGAGAGAGAGAGAGGGATATATATATATATATATATATATATATATAGAAAGAGAGAGAAAGAGAGAGAGAGAGAGAGAGAGAGAAGGGGGGGGGGGTAATACTGACACATCGCTCTGGGTGGTGTAACGTTCCCCGTCCGCCAGCCGCTCTGGAGCCATCCACTTCCATGGGATTCTCTGAAGCCTGTCCTGCCGACGGTACCCTCGGCTGTACATGTGGTCTGCCAGCCCGAAGTCGGAAATCTTTACATGTAAGTTATCCCCGACCAGCACGTTCCGGGCGGCCAGGTCACCGTGGACGTAATCAGCTTGGGAGATGTGGTTCTGGAAAACAGACGAGAATGCGCATGGAACATTATTTATACGGGCCCTCCACTTTTCGTTTTGTTTGGTTTCAAGGCATCCTCATTTGAGGTGAAGCATGATGCTTTTTCAAGAAGCTAATAATAGTCGTGCAATGTGGCTTCGCTACGGCTCGCGTTTTTGGCCAAGCACACCGGGTCACCCACACTCTTCTCGATGAGTGTGTTGGATTCTTTTAAGTGTGGAGGTTTGACGCTTGAGGCTAATGCCTGAAGCTACCTCATATATGGGACCGCCGGCTTTACGTCACTATCCGAAATGACGAATGCAAACCGTAAATAAGCGCGAACTAAACTAATTACTACAATAAATCTGGATATTCTATAATCCCGAAAGGATTAATCTCATAATCAATTGAACATCTCGATAATTTTCCTTTTGCCCCAATATGAACGGAACCTTAAGGTATTGTTAAAGGTTGCCTGAGGAATTTTGGGATGTTATTGAAAAAACCCTTTCTTAAGCTTTATAAACCTTCCTCAACCTTAATTTTTTCAGGTAGTACCTTATAGCAAGGTGATAATGTATGCAAATTAGTTGATGTCATGATAACGTCATCAAGATTTATAAGGCCACGCCCTTTAAAAAAAAAGCTCTCCTTGACTTGTGCTTCGATGTTTAGCAACATAACTTTGCAGGAATGTACATGAAAGTAATACTTAAAGAATGACGAGTATATTTTGAAATATCTATTTTTAGCGATTTTTTTTCTTACCATTCATTTGTCACAGCCACAGCAGAGCGTTGCGTCAATCCAACAATTTACTTGAAAGTTGGACAATTGTGATTTTAATATTTCATAATTACGGGAAGAAATTGTGTATGTCACTGGCATTCGTAGTGTCTTGAACATCCCGGTAGTTTTTATATTGCCCGTTCATGGACGGAATCCTTACTAATAGTTACTGCTTACCATTCCCTTGGCAATCTGCCAGGAAACTTTGTACACTTCTTTCTCTTCGAAGTTGTACACAGAGCTGGTTGGCTCGTCATACGTCTCACTCTGGAAGAAATGAAAACGCTATAAAAAAATCACCGGACTACGGGAGCCTAGATTAACAAATACAATTCCGTGATGTTACATTCTCCATAACAAGCACCAAATAACAAAAAATCACGACGGAACCGTCAAGAACAAGTAGCCCAATTTTCAACAAGACATTTGACTGTTTATTTATCGATGGTTATTAATGGCACGTCCAGAGTACCTTTCATTACAAAGGTATTGCATGATTAATTCCCTGTTGTATGAACTTTTACCACTGAGTGACGATTGTTAAGTATTATCAATAGTTCCACTATTTCCACGTAACTTAACTGCAACACTTGCCAAAAACCACTTTACAGACACATAAAACGGAAATCATGTTTGCAACCACCTTTCGCGCTTCTTTACATTTCCCGAGGAAGCCCTTTAGATCTCCGTACGACATGAACTCCGTGATGAGATACAGGTGGTCTCCCACCAGAGTGCAGCAGCCGATCAGACCCAGCAGGATCTCGTGCACCCCCAGGTCGGCAACGGCGCGGATTTCCTGCAGGAAACTTAACTTGTCGTCATCACCAGCACTCGCTGTGAATAGACAAAACGAGATTTGTATTAATTCCTATTTCTTTCCTATGTAAGTCCTAAGCAACGGTCAAAATAATTATAGATACTTATATGCTGTAATGTGTATTGATCTTTGATTATAAGTCTCAAAGTGATTCGTCCAATAGCTGTGTCTTTTTCTTTGTCGGTAGCTATTATTTCAAAGACTACGAATTGAGTCCAAACGTTCACACTAATGCGATACCCTTAATCTATCAGAGAAATGTGCAAGAATACACAATATGGCTGTTTTCTGTCCTCTCACTCACTCACTGACACACACTCACTCGCTCTCTCATTCACCCACACACTCACTCTTTCACTCACTCACTGTCCACTGATTCTCTTGCAAATGTTTTTGTCCTACATCTGTTTTAAACGTGCAAACTGATGAATACATATCACTGACGGGGTACTCATAACGCACTAGATAAGTTACGCACCTGTTAATGTCTTTACGGCAACCTCCCTGGTCTCGCCGTCCTCTTGAAGAATGGCGCGTGAGACGACACCGAAAGCTCCTCTTCCTATCGTCTGACCTATCTTCAGTCTTGCAGGGTCCACCTCAAATCCAGGAAACTGTGGTCTGGGTGGAATACCTGGCGGCAGCGCGCTCGCTTCCACTGCAAAATACCTGCTGTCAATACCTTTTTTTTGCTATTCCTGCACATTGTTGATGCTTCGATGCATCTCTTGATCAAGGTAAACAAAAGGACAGTAGATCGTCATATTGAATTCGAAAACGTTGACGATTTTCTCTGGAAAGACGAAGTACTTACGCTGTAGCTGGGTGACCTGACGTGGAGATGATTTCTTCCTCCGTTTTTGTCTAAGAAACATCATTATCCCTGCACCAATCACAACCACAGCTACTGTTGCACTGATGCAGCCAACAGTGTAGACACTCAGATCTACAGTAGAAAACATGCCTCTCTTTTTTAAAGAGACGAATTTACAAAGTTTTTCCATTACATCGTAGTTAACTAATGCCATTGTATATGAGAACATGTCAACCTTTGATAGGAGTACATATTTTTGTTCTAATATTATGGCATTAACAAAGGTATAGAATTCATAATTGTATCTTATCACGAAATTTACATAGTCTTTTATTTGGAGGAGTTAGGGTGTATCTATTAGCTTTAATTCGCAGTGGGTGATCGCTCATACTTAGCCTCGTCGATGGCTGAAGTTTCTTACATCAAGGTATTTTTTTTTCTTTCACACATATGCTTAAGTTTTCTGTACGCCCCTCGCCAAATTTCCCTTTTTTCAACGGAACGGCAGTAGGGCAGATGCAAGAACTAATGCTCCAATATAAGGCATATGTACTAGCCATGGAAGGTAATTCCTTACCTTGACAGTTGTGGCCTCCCCACCATAGAAAACAGACTGCTAGGAAGGACAAACAGAACACCAAAACAATATTCCATTAATTATCAGTAAGTTATATTTGAGGTTCTACGAACATTTACTTTCATATATTTGGCTTGCCTAACAGGTGTCTTCATGTATTTTCCATGTATGAAGATGGTGATTTTCTTTGACATACTTTCTAATAAAGTGATTTTATACTAAGAAAAAAAATGTGACCACCTTCTCCGTGAAAAAAAAAATTTCTGACCAGAAACAAAATTTAGACCCTAAAATATAGATGCAGGTAAACCAAGTTTTTACATCTTGTAACACCTAGTCTCTGTTGAAGACCCCGACATTCCTTTTTTACAGTAATCAGAACCTGGTAGCTATGTATTTTACCCTTTATGTATGTAGCTATGTATTTAGTTTGAAAAAACTAGAGTGGAGTCTTAAACAGAGACTACATCACATAATTTCTGAACCTTATCTGACCCTTAAGTCAATTGACATTTTGACACAGAACACACGTTCATTTTCATTTGCCCTCTTCCCAGCAAACAGACCTGTTTTATGATAAGTATTAATACAATTGTATTCCGTTTCCTTCAACAATATAGAAAAAAGTCACATGTTACCTTTGTCGCAGTATGGGCCGGTCCAATCATTCTCGCAACTACATTTGTCCTTTGCAGGTCCCAAGGTATGCGTACAGTCCCCGTGTTCACAGATCCTGTCCGGCTGGACGCGTGAAAGCTCGGTACCTTCCATGTGGGGAGGGGTGCTGCAGGTAGGGTCTCCGTGAATTGTACCGGTACCGCGCTGGCGAACAAACGTCATTAGAGCCTGTAAACTGCAGTCACACTTCCAAGGGTTCCCGCCTAAAGCAAGTGTGGTTAGGCTCGGAAGACGTGTAACATCTGCAAACAGAGTCTGTATGTTGTTATTAGACATGTCGAGCTTGGACAGGTGGGTAAGATTGGAGAAAACTTCAGCTGGGAGAGTCACTATGTCATTGTCAGACAGGTCAAGTTTATTAAGGCTGAGATGTAAGAATACTCCATCCGAGAAGTCATCGATACTATTATTAGATAAATCCAATTCGGTTAGACTGGTGAGGTTGGAGAAGACTCCGTTAGGTAGAACGCGCATGTTGTTGTTGTGCAGATAAAGCCACTCCAGACTTTTGAGGTTGGAAAAGACTCCGTCAGGGAGAACGCTGATGCTGTTCATGTACAGAGAAAGCCTCTCAAGACTGATGAGTTTTGAGAAGACTCCGTCGGGGAGAACGCTGATGTTGTTGTTGTCTAGATAAAGCCACTCCAGACTTGTGAGGTCGGAGAAGACTCCGTCAGGGAGAACCCTGATGTTGTTGTTGCCAAGATAAAGCCAGACTAAACTTGTGAGGTTGGAGAAAACGACGTCAGGGAGAACGTTGATGTCGTTGTTGTCCAGATCAATTCTTTCTAAACTAATGAGATTGGAGAAGATTCCTTTAGGGAGAACCCCGATGGTGTTGTTGTGTAGATAAAGCCACTTCAGACCGGTGAGGTTGGAGAAGACTCCGTCAGGGAGAACGCGGATGTTGTTGTTGTACAGACGAAGCCACTCCAGACTGATGAGGTTGGAAAAGATTCCGTCAGGGAGAACACTGATGTTGTTGTTGTACAGACGAAGCCCCTTTAGACTGATGAGGTCGGTGAATGCTCCGTCAGGGAGAACTCTGATGTCATTGTTGTACAGATAAAGCCTCTCAAGACTGCTGAGGTTGGAGAAGACTCCATCAGGGAGAGCGCTGATATTGTTGTTGTCCAGATAAAGCAACTTCAGACTGATGAGGTTGCAGAAGACTCCATCAGGGAGAACGTGGATGTTGTTTTGTTGCAGTTTAAGCTTCTCCAAACTGGCTAGATTGGAAAAGATTCCGTCAGTGAGAACGCCGATATCGTTGTTGTACAGAGTAAGGCTTACCAGTCTGGTGAGGTTGGAGAAGATTTCGTCAGAGAGAACGCGGATGTTGTTGTTGTGTAGATAAAGCCACTTCAGACCGGGGAGGTTAGAGAAGACTCCGTCAGGGAGAACGCTGATGTTATTGTCGTTTAGGTCCAGCCTCACCAGACTGGTGAGGCCGGAGATATCTATATGAGACAGGTTGTGTATCCTGTTCGAGGCCAGTTGGAGGTGAGTTGTGTTCAGCGGTATGTTTTTGGGAACGTGCTTGAGCCTCTTCTCGCTACAGTAAATGCGTCTGCCCAAACACCTACATTTCTCCGGACAGGCAGAGACAGCGGCGATGACCCACATGAGTCCGAGGAAACCGACTGCAGCAGCTCGGTACGTCGCGCGGCATGTCTGCATGCTGCTACTGCAGGTGATCTTTTGTTGCTAATTAAAGCATTTTTTTTTCAATCGCATGCAAAATAAAGACGAGTTCCGCGACCTCATATCTCCATGAACTATTCTGTTTATGCAAATGACTTACACATTTACATAATATATGCACGGTCAAGAACACCTTTCACTCACTTACACATGTCACAATATTGACAGTCCTATCATTTACCACTTAGATGAATTTTGGCACTTTTGCATTAATTATGCAAATTAGGAATTCAAGAATTCCAAAAATCAAGACCATAGCACATCCAGGTCAAGAGATACAAAAATGGAATTTCTGCTGCAGTACAAAGGTCACATACCAGGGGTCCCAAAATCGACCTTTAATTTCGGCTTCACAACACCCGCCTACATACCAAATATCATCGTAATCCATCAAGAGGTTCTTGAGTTATGCTGACTACAGTAGTCCTGAAACACAAACTGACAGACAAACAAACAGACACACACACAGACACACCCAAAACTATATCTCCATTTTTCATGGAGATAACAAGACAATACATTGTGGTGCTATGGTTAAGCAGTCTGCTTATATCAGAGGCACCACTGAACACATATACAATAGAGAACAGATATGCAGATATGAGAAAAGGATCGTCTAATGAATAACCGCGATGATATAATTGCCAACATTGCTAACAAGATTTCAGTAATTAATGACCGTACGTACGATTTACATGTAAAAGTGATGATAAAGATGATGGAGAAAGGTATTTATTTCAAACTGAAACTACTCGTAGAGAGTCTTCCCTAACATAGCCCCCCCCCCCTAAACTGACCATATTTTACAAACGATCCCCCTGTGAATTCCAAGTCACTTCGCGGCCACGTTCCTTACTAATCTCCGAATGAGTCGACTCCGATCGAAAACGCGTGTGTAAACCCAGCAATTGTCGAATGGAACTCGTCATCAATATCGTTAGAGACGTCCTAGGTTGGTTTAGACAACAAATTTAGAGTTAGATTTGCAGGTATGAGCATTTGTTTCGTTTTATATATGCATCCGCATGCCTGAAAAGCTGGAGTGTTACATGAGGGGTTACATGTACACGGCAAACTTTTTTTTACTGTTCTGTCACCATTTTATCTTATAAATGACAGGGTTTAAGACAAGAATGGTGCAGCTGAAGATTGAATGCTCTATTGATGATGTTATCTATATCTTTCCTCAACAAAGTTAGATTGAGAAATGATAACTCGTGAAAACAACTCGACTTAACTATCAGGCTGTCACTGCTAGATACCTATCATCAGTAAAGAGGAGCGGGAGGTCACCGTACTTCACAGCGGCTACATACAGGAGTCGTACTATCTCTTGTGTTACTCGTGGCTGCCTGGGGCTGAATTTACTCCATCACTTCGATTGGATTAAGGTCGGATGATTCAGTTATGTCTAATGGCCGTTTATGGCAATAATCGTGTTAACGCTAGTAATGGCAATAACGCAAGTAAGAAAGTACAATTTACTCAATATAAGAAAAGTATGGACTGCGCTAATGTTATAAAGCTATTTACACTGATGTGTCAGGGGGGGGGGGTTGTTACAAATCTTAAAGTGACTATACAGTTACTCTCTCGACTTCCAAGCCAAAACGTGAGACGTTGTACTCGTCAGTTTTAGTATTTCCGTAAATAGATTCTTGAGGTTGGCTAACCAATACATAATAGGGTCTTTGATAAACAGCCATAGGGATATCTCTGTCAACCTTCTGGCTATCTTCATTATGAAAACAATTATTCGCAGTGTGACTGAGAGCAACGTGATTGAACCGCCAATGAAGAAGGTAGCCAAATGATTAGTAGAGAAAATCATCGGCTGACAAAGTTAGGTCTTTGAGTAGCCGCCTTCGTAGCTTCTAGGAGCACTGGATTTTATTTGGGGGTGGGGCGCTGATTCCATCCTGGAATTGAGGCAAAATGGGTTCATCCTTTTTCACTCAAATGACTTCTATCCTTAGCTTTGCTGTTGATGCATTGTTGTGAAGGTAGATTTTTCTCACTGTATGTACGGAATCTATTAGACGGTGGTACATTTCGACTTCCATGATCGGCTTCGTATAGATTGCCTTCGAACATAGTTATATGAAGAATCTACATTATGAACTACTTACCTACTGTTTGATTATGGTGGTAGGTAGGGTAGAATTGGTTTGCCGTCAATGAAGTTAAAATTATAACAATGTTGCAAGAAGCGCAAATAAACACGATTTTACATAAAACAGTCCCCGCTAGATATCTTTAATCACTCAAGACAAGTAGAAAGTAGGGAACGTACCTTCACACCTTCACAGTGGCTGCACGAGACGCACCAGCCCTTATAGGTCTCTGAGGCTGTCTGGGTTTGAATTTTCTCCATTGGTGTTGAACTTTGGTCGGATCAAGGTCGAATGATTCAATTACATCTAATGGCCTTAAATTGCAATAATCGTGTTAACGGTAGTAATGGAAATGATGCACGTTAGAATCTCTCCTATTCCCCATATCAGACAAGTGGCATTTTGCCATAATGTCGTAATGTCGTATGCATCATTCTTTGACAAGGTTTGCAGCATTCTTTGACAAGATGATATTAGTATTAGTTAATATTACAGTATCATCTATCATCTTATGTCATAAACTAAACTGCCGTTACCTTTTATATATAAACAAGAAGGAGTTCGGCCGGAGCCCGTCCAAGCGCCAATCGATACCAGTACAACGCTCGCCCGAAGCACGCCTTATTTTTCATGAGTCGGCCGGAACACTGACGACGGTCGTCCGATTATTGTACAAAGCCCGTGCGAGGCTCGCACGAGGCCGAAGAGCGCGGGCGACCTCCGGCCGACCAAAAATTGGATCTCAAATCGTCGGATGTCCGCCCGAATATTGGCCGAGCGCTGGGCGTTGCTCGGGCGAGCTACGGGCAAACTGTTGACGAGCTGTGCGAGTTCAAAAATCGTCGCCGAGGCCTCGCTGAATTTAAGCCACCAAAACTTACCACACTTTCCAAACGTTTACTGACCCTAGACTGAAACTAGAACCCTGTTAACTTCTCAAAACCCACTCATTACATGTACAAAAGGTGGGACACTTCGTCTTCCACTGCTTCGAAAAAAGAAGTCAAACCCAAAAAAGCGTAGATTGTATTCCTTAGTAGTTCTTAGAACAGCCATTTGTTCCACTTTTCAACATTGTTAACCCGCACTGTCCGTACATTATACCCTTTCTATGTATTGTTTCATGTTACAATTAGCCCTCGGGCAAGAACTTATAATTGAAACACCACTATTGTACTCAACATTTCAAGTATTTTCTGTAAAATTTCATCAGGTAGGCTAATCAATACATAATTGCATGTTTGTTTTCCCCTCAACAACCATATACTTTTTCAGCCAACTTTTTGGCTACCTTCTTCATAAGAACGACACAACGACAGTGACATAGCGACAGGGATGCATCCTCGAACCACCCTCCTTTATCAGCGCTGAAACCCGCTAGGGAAATGTTCGGCAAACCCTCCCGGTCTCAGCCCTGATCTTTTGAACGGAGATTTTGGCTTCTGGGGACGTCACTGACAGTTGCTTATAAATAATTAATTAGCTAGCCTTATTTGGCACAGAGTCGTTAATTGCTCATGAATAATTAAGTAGTGACGTAAGACGTAAGCTGATTGGCTGATAGCTTGCCAGCGTCCTTTGCGGCTTTGCTCGAGATGAGCTTTAGCAAACCCTCTGATTGGCTGAAAGCTGTTTGGTGGTGACGTCGTCAGAAGCGTGTTCAGGGGCTCGAAAGGGCAGGGAAGCTATGAGAGGTAACTAACATATCGGGCCTGCTGGGAGGATGTCTCGAACGTGACTGGACTGCTACTGAAGAAGGTGACCGTAAGATTGCCGAAAAGTTGGCAGAGAAAAGCATTATCATTGCCATGTGTCGTCCCAGGTGGGCAGGGCAAGACTTTCAATAACATCTCTCTACAACTCTCGTTCGTTCCAAGCGGCTCCCAAGTCATCAATCCCGGTGTCTCTGGAGATGGTTCTTGAGTAGGTTAGCTTTCCCGAAAAAAGCAAATGGCGGTGTTGTAAAAAAAAGAGTTAGAATAACGTGTTTTATCAAATCTTTTGGGCCGTTCATTAATCCTCATAGACGCCTCATCTGTGACAAAATCTAACATTGTTTGTGAAAGCGGCGAGCCCTAAAGATGAGCCGACACCAGGACCACCATCACTTGCCGAATCATTTTGACACATATGCGCCTCGGCTTTTGGGTGGGAACAAGTCTTGGACGATAGTGGCGTCATTATCAAAGAATGTTTAGATCTTACAACTAGTACTAGAAGAAGTGATACGTTACACTCGACATTTTGAAGTATTCAAATACTTGTACTTAGGTTAATCATTTTGTATACCATTGTTTGTTGTTTGCATGTATAGTTGCAGAAGACCTTACGAAAGTAGCTGTATTAATAACTTTTGTCGTGTCAATAAAGATCTCTATCATCGCACGTTATGGACATACAAGTTAAAGATATTCAGTGACCCTTTTAAACGACAGACCACAAAAGTTCAAAGCTCTTTGAAGCGTTTAAATACCATGGATGTAAATTTGCCATCAAAGAGAGAAAATGGAAAATTTCCCTTAACCAAGTTAAGATGACAGGAGCCTTTCCACATCATGATTGTATACTTCAGTCCGTTTGTCTGCCAAGAGATTAATGAATATCGGATTATAATTCCATCAATTATGTATACGATAATCTAACGTAAGTTTCCCGATCCACCCGATATATACATGATTCATCATGCTAACGGAAGAATCGTTGGTAATCCTTGATTCGTGATAGATATCGGTAAAAGAGGATTCCTCTCAAAGGCACCTGATTCTCATACGATGACTCGAGAAGAAGATGAACGTTGCAGAACGTTACTGGACGTTCGAAAACCAGCCGTTTCATAACGGTCGGTCTAATATTCCCTGTTTACCAGTTAATGGCGATCAACCGTTTAGAATCGCGATGATATGATCGTCAACTATATTGGATAATCAGGCGGGTAGAGTGGGTATGGCCGCCAATTGCAAACAGTGCCGTAATAGATGACGGACATGGAATCAATCCTTTATTCTCAGTAAAAACATGCACCAAAAAGTGTACTACTGCGATTTTTTCGCACTTTCAAATCACTTGCAAATTCAAAACACGACCAAAAACGCCGTGTCAATCAAAACGGAAACCGAAAAACAGACACGGCCGTAGTTTTCCCCTAAATCACTTAAAAAGCTATTTAGTGTTTAGCAGACGCACAGGGACACCGCTTTGAACGTGTTAGGTGACGTATTGACCAACCGTTGCATTAGGGCTGACATTTTGCAGCGTGAATTAGGCATTCGCTTAAAGGCAATCAAAGCATTAGGGCCCACAAAATGGAAATTAAAAAAGATACTGAAATCTTTATGGTAGTTACATTTACTAACATAGCACATTTTCGTAATAATTTCATACTTTGAGCATTTTAAAACGGCGCAAAATCCTGCCGTACGATGATCTCCTTAGTTTCACGAGCCTACAAAAACTCCGGCCACGATTTTCAGTGAGTTCTCACATATCACAACAGCGTCATGATTTTGCCTCATGTACATTGCTTTACCTTGTGATAGTGTTGTTTGAACTTAGCGTGTATAGATACCACTAAATAGATTGACTTTCAAAATCCGGTTTTTGGGCCCTAATATTGCATGGGTTTCTATTAAAAACAGTCTGGAGTAAAATGACAACTTGGGTTAGATGAATTCACATGAAACTCAGGATCGATAAAAAGAGACCCCACCTGAGCATTTTCCTGCATGGAAAAATAGTTGAGATTTGTGCAGCATGGACTTAACTAGAGTTGGCAATTCTTAGCATCCGCTGAAAAGACACTGCGGTATATTAAATTTGTCAGGGTAGGGGTGGAAGTGCTGGTGGCGAGATGTCACGCGGCAGTTGAAATGCATTCACAATAGGGACAGTAGGCGTTTACCATTTGTATACTCTTGATAACCTTTTCAACACACTAGCATCCAACCATTTGCACGAGAAGCTTTTCAACAGAAACTTCGCGCAGGACGGCCCGTGTTAATGGATCACTCGACGGGTGTTTTCCGCAGGGAGGCGACTGAGATAGAGTTGTGTGAAGCTGTAGAAATGGCCCATTATCCTTACCCCGGGAGACGTTCAGATCATCCTCCAAAGATCCACTTAAAGGAAACTCAAGAAATATTAGGGCCCGAAGATAGGATTTTGAAAGTAGATTTATTTGGTAATTTCTATACATGATTAGTTCAAACAACACTATCACAGAGTTTAGCAACGTCCATGATGCGTGCGTACGACGTTGTTGTGATTTGTGTTTTGGTAGGCTCGCCAAATTAAGGGAATCGTCGTACAATACGATTTTGCACGGTTTTAAGATTCTCAAAGTAAGAAGTTATCACGCAAATGTGCAAAACAAAGTTAGTAAATGTCACTATATATCTACCATGAAGATTTCAGCATTTCTTTTATTTCCATTTTTTGGCCCTAAAATTTGGTTGCCTCTAACAAGGGATAACGGTGGCGACAGCGGTACTAACTAAGAGTGGTGAAATGAAATGTCTTCAGATTGGTAATCATAAGAACTAGGGGTGGATACCGGTACAAAAAATCAGGTCCGGTCCAGGTCCAGTTGGTCAGGTCCAGGTCCGGACCTTTAACTGTACCTGTACCTGATCATAGTAGTGTTGCAGTACATCATATTTTGGAGAGCGAGACACAAGTAAAGTTCAGTACGTATGAAATGATATAATTTCTTAGGTTCGCACTTGGTCTCAAAATTAACTATACTCTCCTCACCGTATGTTGACTGATCGATATTATTCACAGCTAACATTTTCGAAAAATCTTCGTTAAATCTGCTGTTTTGTATTTTCTTAGACCGGTTATGTGACCGCCTGCTGGTAGCCTGGTACTGTGAATTTTGAATTTTCTAATCGGTCCATAGGCCGGTCCACTGTTTTTTTTTTTCTGGACCGTTTTTTTGCACCGGTCCGTAAGAAAATACCGGTTTTGTACCGGTACACGGTACCGGTACCGGTACCCACCCTAATAAGAACCCTTCCACATCTGGCTGCTATAAGTAGAAAGTTTAGAGTTCGGTTTATAGGCCTAGGGTTAATAGAAAACATTTCAATGATAGGACATTAACATTAACAGGTCATGTATAGTTACACACAATGTCCAGACAATGTAAAAATAAGTCAAAAAGATGTTACCTCCTTGGTTACCCTTGATGCCAGTGTACTGTGAAGCTTCAGTCAGTTCATCGGTCCACAACTCCTTCCCCCTGTAATAAACTCCGAGCCGCCGGTATGGTCGAACTGGCTAATAAATCTACACCTGTACCCCGCGTGTTGTTAGCAATGATGTGGTGGTAAGCAGGAGGGAATAGTTGTTGCATATCTAGTTTGGACTAGTCCATTTCTGTCATGGTGAATAATGTTGGATTTGTGAACTCATTCTTTCTGGTCATGAACTTCGAATTGCCCACTATTTCATCAGTATTTGTAAAGGTTTGGCACATTTTTCGTAAGGGATAGGTTTGGAATGGTCCACATTGTAGTTGCAATCAGTTAATTCTTGCATTGGGGGAAATTTGGGATAGTCGAAGGAGGTGTAATGTCAGTGAATGCACCGAATTTGCTCACAGAGGTTGCAATTCCTGTTTCATTTCACATTCTAGAAGGAGATTACCCTTACTGTGTACAAATAGGTAAATATATCAAAGAATGACATTGTTTAGATCTTAGAACTAGCAGTGTAAGTAATCCGTTAAACTCGACATATTGAAGTATTCATATACTTGCACTTAGGTTAATCATTTTGTATCCCATTGTTTGTTGTTTGCATGCATAGTTGTAGAAGACCTTACGAAAGTCGCTGTACTTTTGTCGTGTCGATAAAGATTTCTGTTTCAAGTTAAGCGATATGGAATCTAATTGGAGCCTAATTTCCAAAAACTAAGACAAATGGAACATTCTCTTCATGTTGAAATTACTTGATTGATATAAATCTTATACTTGTGACGCATGTTTGTTAAAACATGATTATACATTGGTTATGTAAATTTGAACCTCATTGGGCTAACCAATGAAGAGAAGTAAGGCCTACTGAAGAAAATAAAAATGGTGTGTTAAAGGTAAAGGTACTAAAAAATAATTAGGATCGGTAATGATAATAATAATAATAATGGTTTATTGGTCAGAAACTACCCGTGCAATAGCAGCCAGTGCTGGATTGATGCAGGGTTTACAATCACATAATGCACAACAGATACATACATTTGTGATTACTCCACACTTGCACTTTGTGGAACTGTCGCAAGGGTCTGGGCGCCTGCCATTCGGCGCCAGCAGGTGATCTGAATACGATCTTCCCTAACCGAAGTCAGGTACCCATTCACACCTGGGTGGAGTGAGGAAAGCCGTGTAAAGTGCCTTTCCCAAGGGCACAACATCGGGGCATATCGGGGTTTCGAACCCGGGACCTCTCGGTTCTGGGCGAAACACCCTACCGATTACGCCACACGATGCCACAATAGGTAGGTATTCTCTTCTTTGAAAGATTTTGGTCGATGTATTCCAACAAATTCAAAATTAAACTTGAATGCATCATGATACTGGAAATTCAGCACCATATTGTATTTGTAGAGATAAGCACTGTACAAGCAAATGTATATCATTTCAATAGGCTGAACAAAATAGCACAATGTTTAGTGAACATTCCGATATCAACATTTCAAAACCTTAATCTGTGAACGGAGTGTGAAATACAGGAAGTATGCAAGAAAATATAAAACACTTTTGCTTTGAAGTGTACAACTCAGAGGTAATTGAATCTTACCCTGTGTCATTGACTTACACACCTAATAGCTGAATCTTAACCTTGTGTCATTGAATGACACACCTAATGGATGCTATGTAGCTGAATCGTAGCTTGTGTCATTGCATTGAATGATATATCTAAGGGATCGCTGAATCTTACCATGTGTCATTAAATGACACGCCTAAGGGATACAATGTATATAGCTGAATCTTACCTTGTCTCATTGAATAACACACCTAAGGGATAGTTGAATCTTATCCTGTGTCATTCAATGACACACCTAAGGGTGACACACCTAAGGGCTCCTAAGGGGCACAATGTAGCTGAATCTTAGCTTGTGTCATTGAATGACACATCTAAGGGATCGCTGAATCTAATACCCTGTGTCATTCACACCTAACGGATATAATGTAGCTGAATCTCACCTTGTCTCATTTGGTAAGATTGTGTGGTACCCTTAATCGCGGAAGCTCTTTTAATTAAATTTGACGCTCCGCAAATGAGGCGTGTCAAAAAAATAGACTGTCGCTCAATAGTATAGCGGTCACCTTTGGTACTGCAGTTGTGTTTATTTGTGTTTAGACGTTGTGCGTTAAAACTTGACACTGCGATTAAGTTTGGGCTGCAGAAATATTTTTTTTCGTTTTGCTCAAGAAATGTAAGAAGGGACAACGAGAAAGAAGGTGTAATGTCCACGAATATATAGGAATGAACACACGGCAAATGTACTGCTACATTTACGTTTACGCATCGAATCTTGCGTACGCACACTGCGTGCTAGTTTCTGTCTATCTTGATACTTCCGCATACAGTACTGCTAAGATGTCTCAGGTGACCCAGGGAGTTTTGAAGGAGATTGTGCGACCAGGTAGCGGTCCTCAGGTAAAGACGGGTAACACAATCACCGTACACTGTACAGGGAACCTGGTCACCCCTCCCAAGAAATTCTGGAGGTAAGACAAAATCCTTATTTGACACCATTGTGCTGTGACACGAGGCTTCCCGAAGCTTCCTTTGTATATCTCCAAGCAGATGTTTGGAGTGAATATCGTGATGTTTTCTTTAATACTGACACATTTTTCTGAAGTTTTATGTTTACAGTTGCGACATTCCTTTTGAAATATCTGCTAAAAGATTACTCGCAGTTGCCAATAATGCATATATTAATGGCTTGGTTAGCGTTTGGCACACAATTAGCTAAATAAAATTCAAGTTCAGTTTGTATTTTGAGCCCTGTTTTAGTGAATATGATCATTGCAATGTTAACATTACGAATTTACAATATTAGGGATGTGGACGGGACAATAGTAGGTCATTCACTAGTACATATTTTGCTAGAACACATTTTTTTTACCAAGTAGTTAGAGGGGTCTTTATCTTTATTTTAGAGGGGTCTGCATGCATGGGGATTTATCATCTAGATAATGCTGAATTTAGGAAGTCCTGCTATTTAGCTTCAGTTTTTCTTTGGTCATGCTTTACAGTTTAGTCGATGAAGTGAATTATGTTAACATAAAACTGGCATCAATCCTTTCAAGGGTCTGATTTCAATCATTATGCAGGCCCTCAAATGGTAACCATGGTGGCGTCATTGTGTCTGGATGGCTGTACTTAATGTGCTTGGCAAAAAAACGCGAGCCGTAGCAAAGCCGCATTGCACTACCACTAGCTATTATGCTTCACCTCAATTGAGGATGCCTGCTTTACCTTTTTTTCACCGGCCGGGGGGAGGGTGTAGAGAGGGGGTTCTGCATGCAGTATAATGCAATCATATTGGGATGGATCTTACCTACTAGTACCTACCTAGTCCCTTGACCTCCGGGTCATTGGATCTTTATTTTATTTTAATGTAAGAAGAGGGTCTTCAAGGGGGGAAACTTAAAACCACTGCAAAGATTGTTTCTTCTGTCGAACCTAACACCACGGTGAACAAGTCGACTCTCTCCCTACTGCAAATTCAAATCCCAGCAAACTCCAATGCATTTACTACAGTTATGTCTTTATTCCACAGCACCAAGGACCCTGGTCAGAAGCCCTTCACTTTTCAAGTAGGCCTGGGGAAAGTCATCCAGGGTAAGTATGATTCTTTCTTCTATTATATATACGAAAGTCACCAAAATACAAACTATAATATTATTTTATTCAGCAAAAGTATTGATTTGTTCAATTGGGAAGGTAACATGACCCATGTGTTCACAGTTTGCATTATATTATATAGTCTGTGGTGGCCGGGGCAAAAATTGTTGCAGGGCTACATACAAGTAACCTCCATAGAGCCAAATGGAGGTTGTACTTAATATATAAATGACACTTCTGAAATGCCTACTCTCATCTCCCAAATAAACGTACCGGTACGTTTATTTTTTTCAGCCTCAAAATCCACCCAGTACGTTCTTATTTTGGACAGTACGTTTATTAATTTTTTGAAAATCAGAGTTTTGCTAACCAGGGATCCCATCAAAATCGAAAGTTTGGGTGTTCCTGTCCATATTTCCCCGACATTTTTGCTCATAATTTGCTATTTTTCGGCCTAGCGGCGTTGATTTCCCTGCTGCTATGACCCGGCATTTGAAATCCTGGCGGTACTAACATGTCAGTCGATCTCGCTACAAAGTAAATGTTGTTATCTCAGACAAAATAAGACGCCACACTTAAGTTTTGAAATCTATTTTTCATATAAACAACATTGACAGTCTTTTTTTGTTCTAGACCATCTGAATTCTTACAGAGATCGCAAAATTTGCGCTCGAAAAAGACAAAAACATTGCCAAAAGAACAACCTTGGAACAACGTAATCAACACCATGAATGCTCAAGTTACCATTGAGTCTCATGTAAATTCTACTCACGTGAAATACAGCCTTTCCTAAAAACTTTTAGAATATGAAAATAACACCACATTATAACAGTGTCTTAGCATTAAAAACTGAACAATACTTTTAAAATCTACAAAAACACTTAAATCCTACGGTTCCTACCACAAACATGAAAATTCAGCCCTTGGAAAATCGCCACAGCACAGTAACGCACGCCACTAGAAGTTTCCCACGGACGGAAGAACTCACTTCTACCAAGGGGAAACAGCTCTTTTTGATCTTCCAATAAAACTCTTTTGTCTTTGTCAGAAATGTGTGGTATTTCAACAAAGTGAATTCCCACTTAATAGTTGATAAACAACACTAAGTTGCAATCTATTTTCAGTAATTATCACCTACGATGTTTTGACAAAAATCACTCCCCTACAAACAAATTGGCTGAGTATTCTCAGAACTTCATGTAGCTCTCTGTTAGCCCCGCCCCTTACTGTCTGTGTTCCTGTGTTCGGTGCCGCTCCGTCTGACTCGCGCTTTGATGTGTAACATGAGAACCCTGTGGTTTGTGGCAATGTTTTAGATGTAACCAAGGAACTTTTAATCAGAAAGAGAGAGCACAAAATAGAGCAAGCCTGAGATTTCTCACATCTAAACAATGAATTTGTTGACAACTAAGTTTCTCAAAATGAAAGATTTTTTCTGCATACATCAAGGGTAATTTTTGGATTTGAAATTATTCGGATTGCAACAACACAATAAAGGAGAATATATGATAATGTTCTTTATAATAATGTGATTTTGTGGAAAGCATATACTTCTAGTAATGTTTACAAAATGAATCCATGTTTCTATATGCAATGCACACATGATAAATGGAAAGTTGAGCAAGAAAAAGTACTAGTAACAACTAACATCATACATGTCATAGTTCAACCTTTTCTACATGGCTTTTACAAATATGTAATACTTGTATTTTCATCGGATATTCAGGATATGGTAATTTTCTGTTCAAGTTCTAAATGTTGATACATTTGTACAAGGTGTTGCCCATGCAAGTGAACTGAGAAGTTTGGCAACTACTTCTGTTTTAATGATATGCCAGTTTATACAACAATTTTCCTTGATCACTTGGTTCAAGTTCCAAGTAGAAAATACATGTATCATGTACATTTTCACTTATTGAATTTGAAGCACCGTTGGCCCCCGCAGGGAACCTATGCCCAATTTTTCCAAAAGTGGAGAAAATGATTATAATTTGAACAAGATATCTACAGTTATTCAGTTCATTATTATAGAATATGTAAATAAAAAGAATCTACCTGCTTATCATCTTCTTTCCCTAAGACAGAAGTAGCATGGACACAGTTAACGTGTAAATTTGGTAATTTTCCGGGGGGTACGTTTATTCCGGGGGGTATGTTTATTAGATTTTGAAAATTTGTCCAGGGGGTATGTTTATTCCGGGGGGTATGTTTATTTGGGAGATGAGAGTAAGAATCAAGAACTTATTATAACTTCATCATCAAAATAAGATCTAAGCAAAACATCTTAGAGGACTGTTGTCTGCATAGTATTACTTGAAATTCCAGTTCACCTTTTTTCACACTTCCTATAATCCTTACTAGTATGTTTGTGGAACAGTACCGTCCTAGTGAAAAAGGTGGCTTGTCATTGATTGGTCAGAAAATCCTCAATGTCTGGTCAGATAATATGCAGTGGTTGGTCAGATTAGCCCGACAGAAATTCTTCAGAGTAAAGCCCTGACTGCCATGGTCACTGTTAATGAGATGGGGTCAGGTTTCATGTTTTGCGACTGGACAATTCGTCACCTCTTGGGATACAAGTTTGTGTTGGGACGTTGCCCCAAAATACTTATAATTGATTGAACAATTGGCAACAAGCGGCAATTGTACATGTGATTCAATCGTATCAAACTACTACATTCACTCAATTGTTCAGATGTCTAACTACTATTATTTGTTAACTGTAGGTTGGGATGAAGGCTGCCTGTCCATGCACAAAGGAGAGATCGCCAAGCTGACCATCGATTCTAAGAAAGGCTACGGGGCTTCAGGCTTTCCAGCTTGGGGATATCCTTTATTGTCATAAAAAATACACAGAAAAGTGTTTTCCTCATCACTGTAAATTTCTTATGTTTGCAGATACTTATTTATTACTTTGCAGTTACTGTAGGAGAGGGAATTTTTTGCTGTGTTTTAAGTTTGTGGGAATAGCTTGGCTGTGGGAGCTTAGACAGTACTGCGCCAGGCATGGAGTTTCAATTCGTGATTTTCCGCAAAAAGACTTTGGAATAGTTGATAAGCTATGTACAGGGCAGGTGCACAAAAAGAATTTTGGGTGCATAATCTGTATCTGTATAGCCGGTATAACCGCCATTCGGCGTAACACACCAGCTTCGCAGGCACGTGTCTTTCTTGGTATATGGATCCCATACTGTTGCGGCGTATTCTAGGTTTGGTCTTACTAGTGATGTGTACGCAAGTGATTTTACCTTCAATGGGCATGCCCACAAGTTTCGTTTGATCACTCCCAACGTCTGTTTAGCCTTGTTTGTTATGTTGTTGACATGGGCACCCCACTTTAGGTCGGTTGTTAATGTAACACCCAGGTATGGGTGTTTTTTTGTTGTTGCTAAAGTCTTACCACAAAACTGGTAGCTAGTTACATGTGGGGTCCTTTTGCTTGTTATGTGCATAATGTAGCATTTTTCGGGATTAAACTGCATGAGCCATTTGCTTTGCCATTCCTCTAGTGCGTTCAGATCTTTTTGCAGAAGTTGTGAATCATTATGTGTGGACAGTTCTACATATAACAGACAGTCATCGGCGAATATTACCCACATTTGAACATATAATACTGAGAGTAAAATATCAGCAAAACATATTTATAAACCCTACTACTAGAACTACAATCTTAAATTCTTTAGCTAACTTCAAAATTAGCAATACATCATATCAAACAAATTTATTTTACTTTTTCTGATTCTTAAAGTTCAAGAATATTCTACATATACTAGTGTACAAGTATACCTCCACCCCATAGCCTACCAAAAATATCTAGGTGCATTCGTGCACCCTCAGTCAAAAATTAGGTGCACAGCGCCGATTTTGGGTGCACATGCACCCAGTATTTCCAGCACTGAGCTATGATATTCTATCTCGAGCTAAAGGACAATGATGAACCCAAAAGTGTCAGAAAAAATTTAGTCCTTATTGTAGGTATAACTATTTTATGTGAATTTGCCTGCTTTTTTGTGGCCTTTCCTTAACCAGCACACGATCACCCCCAATGCTGATCTCATGTTTGAGATCGAGATCCTGGAGATCAACTGAATCCCTGCACATTAGAGATCCAGCCGTCAGTGCAGAAGGTCTAGATCTAATTAAACCCATGCATATAAGTTGGATGTTTAACACATAAACACTAATATTATACTTGCTTTCTCTCTGACTGGTGAGAAATATAGAATGTGTGCTGTTAATATAGCTATAGCTTGTAGTGGGACCAACATCCACTGGTGTTACTGATATCAACCTATCACATTTTAAACATTCCAAGCAGTATATCACAGAATGACTTTTCACACAATGTTACAGAAGTATGAAAAAAATTCAACACGTAAATGTAACCTGGAATCCCTTTGTGAAATGAATTTGTGCTTGAGTGATGTTTTTTATACTTATAAGATTAAAGAATTCAGGAAATGCATGTCCCCAAAATTATTGTAGAAAAGCATATTCTGACAAATAAATTTCAATTTCAAGCGGCAAATTTTTAGTCAAATACAATTGTTAGGATTTTGGCAAAACTGACTTAATTATTATGTTTTCTAACTGCATGCAATAATCAGCATGTCTTAAAAAAATATCATCCTGCAAAATAATAAAAGTCCTGAACCAATGTCATTGTATTATGTACATCAGTTTTAATGACTTACATTCGCTGAAGAGAACAGCATGTGAGACTGAGAGATAAATCATGTAAAGCACACTATCGCAGTTTTTAGTTTTACAATTGGAAATTATTAAGCACTGTGTGATTTTCTGTTCACAATTCCAATCGCACAATTGTCTTGTCACAAATTGTTTTAGGGGGAATACATTGTACATTACATAGTCCTTCACCAATAAACATCAGGATGCACAGTTGCACAATTCAAAGTTGTGGTTTACTGCTGTGTACATGTATCGGGACTAGTACAATTACTAGTGCTGCGTACTGCTTAAAGTCATCCAGAGCATTTTATGAGGCCTGAAACATGAATAACAAAACTCCAATTTCTAGTCATTCCAACACATGTAAGTTTCAATAACACCATGCCATTACATATCGACATTAAAATAGCAAAGATGCGATGTCGGTGTGTGGTGAGAACTGATAGAAAATCCTGACTGTACATCACAATTATCAGCTCAACCAATGAGAGAGTGACTGCATGTCCGTCAAATATTTGCACCTTTATGTTTTAATTTTGCATTTCTACGTTTTGACGGAGGTGGGCGGGGCTATGGTATTGGTCTATTTACACTGACTGAGCGTGAAACTAAAATCACCATGTAGCATATTTTTGTACCGTTTTTGAGCACTTTTGATAAGAAATCCACACACAAATGTGGTAAACAGTGGCATTTAATGTCAATTTCATAAAGATTACAGCAACTATAATATTTCCAGCTTTCAAGCCTCATAAAATGCTCTGAGTGCCTTTAATGCGGCATCAGAGGTTCAGGTACAACGCTTAAGTTATAACGGCCAGTTAGAGATATGGACAACTGTTACAATGTTTGCATTACACAGACTACATGCTGTACCTAAAAGTTAAACCTTCTCTGCTGCCTACACAACTCTGCAACCAGAATATATTTGGTGTCAAAAGTACCTATTGCAGGAAGAAAGTTAAGGTACTAAATAATTATGAGTGGAGGCCGATAGATGATGATGATGAGTGGAGTGTTATACCTGAGATCAATTTCCAATATTGAAACTGAAGGAAATTACACACTTCACTTTCTTATAATTGGCGTTTAAATTCTGCTTTAAAAGCTTTTCCATTAACTATACTGCATGGTAAACATATTGTAGGAATTCCTATTCAATTAGATATATAATCGATTTCTTGTCTTCTGAGTCAAGAAAACTAATTTGTGTACACGCTTGTTCAATCTGCTGAATTTGTCAGAACAAAAATTGTTCATGATTCAAGAGCCTCTTGATATCAGTTATATCTGAGTTGATTTGAATCCTGATTTCACTTCTAATCCTGAGTTATGCTTCTCAAGCATCAATTTTGTAGCAAAATTTTCTATGGGGCACCTTTCATTCATATTTTAATTTTGGGTCATACCTTACTGAAATATTTCTTATTTTTCCTTCCTGTATCCCCTCCCCTCATGTACAAAATCAAACATTTTGGGTTCCCAGCTGAATACTCATATTGAGTATAACTTGTCCCTTTGCTGTGCTGTATCAGTCCTGGTTTGTTGCTAGTTGACCTATGGGATCTGCAGCACACTGGCACCAGCAGCTGGAGTGGTGATGAAGAATGTGGGCTTTCCGGTGTATTTTTCCTGAAAGAATGACAACAAAAAGTACAGACTGTAGTTTAACCTGCACTTAATATGAGGCCGTGTTTTGCAAAGAGATCAAAAAAGAAGAAGTTTTGCAAAGAGATCAAAAGAGATACCAGGCTTTCAAGTAGCCTGGTATCCAAACCTGTTAAAGCTACCGAGTCTCTTCCTTATGTGCAAAGCTGGCGTATTTTATTCTATTTCGGAATCCATAATATGCTATATGACAAGGAAAATCATCAATTCCAGAATATGGCAAAATTATCTGTGTCTGTATTTATCAATCGCCAGCAGGTGCTTTGAGTATCTGATTCTGAAGCAATCAGAGAACAGCTACCAAACTCTCGCTCGGTGATCCTGGACCCGTACATACTAACACTGGGAGGATTAACCTTGATATGACAGTACAGTCACCAAACCCTCCTCCAGTCATCCTGGACCTGTACACACCAGTACAGTAACCCTGGACCCGTACATGTACACACCAGTACAGTAACACTGGGGGGGTTAATACTAACGTTGATATGACTGATGGTGTCCTGTACAGCTGTAGCTGACAGTAGGGTGACAGTACAGCCACCAAACCCTCCCCCAGTCATCCTGGACCTGTACACACCAGTACAGTAACACTGGGAGGGTTAATACTAACCTTGATGTGACTGATTGTGTCCTGTACAGCTGTAGCTGACAGTAGGGTGACAGTACAGCCACCAAACCCTCCCCAGTCATCCTGGACCTGTACACACCAGTACAGTAACACTGGGAGGGTTAATACTAACGTTGATATGACTGATGGTGTCCTGTTCAGCTGTAGCTGACAGTAGGGTGACAGTACAGCCACCAAACCCTCCCCCAGTCATCCTGGACCCGTACACACCAGTACAGTAACACTGGGAGGGTTAATACTAACCTTAATGTGACTGATGGTGTCCTGTACAGCTGTGGCTGACAGTAGGGTGACAATGCAGCCACCAAACCCTCCCCCAGTCATCCTGGACCCGTACACACCAGTACAGTAACACTGGGAGGGTTAATACTAACCTTGATGTGACTGATGGTGTCCTGTACAGCTGTAGCTGACAGCAGGGTGACAGTGCAGCCACCAAACCCTCCCCCAGTCATCCTGGACCCGTACACACCAGTACAGTAACATTAGGTGGGATAACACTAACCTTGATGTGACTGATGGTGTCCTGTACAGCTGTAGCTGACAGTAGGGTGACAGTACAGCCACCAAACCCTCCTCCAGTCATCCTGGACCTGTACACACCAGTACAGTAACACTGGGAGGGAACATACTAACCTTGATGTGACTGATGGTGTCCTGTACAGCTGTAGCTGACAGTAGGGTGACAGTACAGCCACCAAACCCTCCTCCAGTCATCCTGGACCTGTACACACCAGTACAGTAACACTGGGAGGGAACATACTAACCTTGATGTGACTGATGGTGTCCTGCACAGCTGTAGCTGGCAGTAGGGTGACAGTACAGCCACCAAACCCTCCTCCAGTCATCCTGGACCTGTACACACCAGTACAGTAACACTGGGAGGGTTAATACTAACCTTGATGTGACTGATGGTGTCCTGTACAGCTGTAGCTGGCAGTAGGGTGACAGTACAGCCACCAAACCCCCCTCCAGTCATCCTGGACCTGTACACACCAGTACAGTAACACTGGGAGGGTTAATACTAACCTTGATGTGACTGATGGTGTCCTGTACAGCTGTAGCTGGCAGTAGGGTGACAGTACAGCCACCAAACCCTCCTCTAGTCATCCTGGACCCGTACACACCAGAACAGTAACACTGGGAGGGTTAATATTAACCTTGATGTGACTGATGGTGTCCTGTACAGCTGTGGCTGACAGTAGGGTGACAGTACAGCCACCAAACCCTCCCCCAGTCATCCTGGACCCGTACACACCAGTACAGTAACACTGGGAGGGTAAATACTAACCTTGATGTGACTGATGGTGTCCTGTACAGCTGTAGCTGACAGTAGGGTGACAGTACAGCCACCAAACCCTCCCCCAGTCATCCTGGACCCGTACACATCAGTACAGTAACCCTAGACCTGTACACACCAGTACAGTAACACTTGGAGGGTTAATACTAACCTGGACCTGTACACACCGGTAAAGTGACATTAGGGTTAATACTAACCTTGATGTGACTGATGGTGTCCTGTACAGCTGTAGCTGACAGTAGGGTGACAGTACAGCCACCAAACCCTCCCCCAGTCATCCTGGACCCGTACACATCAGTACAGTAACCCTAGACCTGTACACACCAGTACAGTAACACTTGGAGGGTTAATACTAACCTGGACCTGTACACACCGGTAAAGTGACATTAGGGTTAATACTAACCTTGATGTGACTGATGGTGTCCTGTACAGCTGTAGCTGACAGTAGGGTGACAGTACAGCCACCAAACCCTCCCCCAGTCATCCTGGACCCGTACACATCAGTACAGTAACCCTAGACCTGTACACACCAGTACAGTAACACTTGGAGGGTTAATACTAACCTGGACCTGTACACACCGGTAAAGTGACATTAGGGTTAATACTAACCTTGATGTGACTGATGGTGTCCTGTACAGCTGTAGCTGACAGTAGGGTGACAGTACAGCCACCAAACCCTCCCCCAGTCATCCTGGACCCGTACACATCAGTACAGTAACACAGGAAGGGTTAATACTAACCTTGATGTGACTGATGGTGTCCTGTACAGCTGTAGCTGACAGTAGGGTGACAGTACAGCCACCAAACCCTCCCCCAGTCATCCTGGACCCGTACACATCAGTACAGTAACCCTAGACCTGTACACACCAGTTCAGTAACACTTGGAGGGTTAATACTAACCTGGACCTGTACACACCGGTAAAGTGACATTAGGGTTAATACTAACCTTGATGTGACTGATGGTGTCCTGTACAGCTGTAGCTGACAGTAGGGTGACAGTACAGCCACCAAACCCTCCCCCAGTCATCCTGGACCCGTACACATCAGTACAGTAACACAGGAAGGGTTAATACTAACCTTGATGTGACTGATGGTGTCCTGTACAGCTGTAGCTGACAGTAGGGTGACAGTACAGCCACCAAACCCTCCCCCAGTCATCCTGGACCCGTACACACCAGTACAGTAACACTGGGAGGGTTAATACTAACCTTGATGTGACTGATGCTGTCCTGTACAGCTGTAGCTGACAGTAGGGTGACAGTACAGCCACCAAACCCTCCCCCAGTCATCCTGCACCCGTACACACCAGTACAGTAACACTGGGAGGGTTAATACTAACCTTGATGTGACTGATGGTGTCCTGCACAGCTGTAGCTGACAGTAGGGTGACAGTACAGCCACCAAACCCTCCCCCAGTCATCCTGGACCCGTACACACCCGTACACTCGATGGCAGCAGACACCAGTGTGTCCAGCTCTGCACAGCTCACCTCATAGTCATCCCTAAAGAACCAGTACAAAAGCACATTACACAGTGAATGCAAATAATCAAAATGCACACAGACATAACCCTTGAAATTATCTAGCAAACTTAGCAGGCTGTATGGGTCTGCGGCTTTTTCCTGATGGCATTGTAACTGGGGTTCAATAGCAGGCTGTATGGGTCTGCGGCTTTTTTCTGATGACATTGTAACTGTGGGGTTCAAGCACCTCCAACTGACCAGTCTAACTGGACTAGACCTTTCAGCCTAGTCGTTAAAGCGTGTGGCCTGTGGACTGGCGGGACCGGGTTTCGCCTCTAGAGTTTCACTCGGTGATTTGAGGATGAATCTTAAAAAGAAAAGGGGGAGTAGTGTAACAGTGGGCTTCAGGTTCAACTGATCGAGACCTTTTAGCCTACTACTGTTAGTACTAGTACTAGTAAGTTAAGTGTTTAAGGCTGGCCCGGGCGGGATGTGGACTGGCGGGCCCAAGTTTGATTCTTAAGGGCCAGTAGTCTCTCTCAACTCACCTCTAGTGTTTCAGCATATCAGTTCTATTATAGATCCTTAATTAACCTTCTCCCTGCTGTTTAAGCATGTACCAACAGATCATTTCAGCAGGATGAAGATTAAACTAGACTGGCCGTCATTTGCTTTAAGAGCAAATTCAGGATGTTTCGCCCATACTCCTCATGCAAGAAGTGGGCTGTCCCAAAATAACTCCTGGGCAAATCCAAGTTTCTGCATAATTTTTGGCCAGGTGCATTCACCTTTCCTAATGGTACCTACATCTTAAAGATGACACCCGCAGCTGTCACGGTAAGGGAAATACAAGTTTATGCATGAATTATGCAAATGAGGTCCTCATTAGCATAATTCATGGCCAGGTGTGATCACCTTTGCTAACGGTACGTACATGTCAAATCTGACATCTGCAGCTTTTCCGGTAAGGGAATTACAAGTTTACGCATAAATCATGCAAATGAGGTCCTCATTAGCATAATTTATGGCCAGGTGTGTTCGCCTTTCCTAAAGGTACCTATATCTCAAACATGACATCCGCAGCTTTTATGGTAAGGGACATACAACTTCATGCATTGATTATGCAAATTAGGTCCTCATTAGCATAATTTATGGTCTGGTGTGTTCGCCTTTCCTAAAGGTACCTACATCTCAAAGATGACATCCGCAGCATTTACGGTCTCGGACCGGAGTTTTTTTGCGATTTCGTATGTAGGCCGACACCCTCAGGTCGACGGGCTACAATTCCGCCGAGAAAAGTAGGACGGAAAATGTAATGACATGGTCGAAAAGCGGTTTTCTGCTGTTTTCCGATGTATTTATCGGTATTGTCCGTTGTCCCTTTATTTTGGGTAGAAACCATAGTAAAATGTAAATTTGGCATCCGAAAATTATCATTTTTTTACACTTTTTTGATCGAACCTGCTCGGAAAAAACGAGTTTTCCTGGGGTCACGGCATATATGCTGAGAAAGCTTAGTAAATGGTGTCTCTGAAAAATGAAAAAAATAAAAAAGTCATGTGATAACTTTTTCGCAATCTCCGATGACGCAAATTCGGTGAAAATGCATTAAAAACGATGCTATTTGGGTCATCAGGCGAGAAAACCGCATCACCGTTCCCGCGGACTAATAAAAAAAAGGCTTCGATAGCGAACCAACTGCACCGCGCCCAAAAATACTACAACTCACGGGCTTTTCAGAAGATTCAAAATATTCATACACAGCTAAAACCATCACCAAGCAATCTCGGGCAGAAATCAGGGTGACGACCACGCACTTCCGGCAGATTACCGGGTCATGACCCAACCCCCGGTCACAATTGAACTCCGACCCGGAACCTTAAGAAACATATTTTGTCTTAAAATTTCTTCAAAATTTTCAGAAAAGTTATATCCACCATATATCCAAATTTGGCGTATCTGCGACTATTACTTTTCCCGCAGCAGGGGTTTAAAGTCATGTGAAAAACACTGTGTTTTGAGGCTATTTTGCCAACGTGCAGGCCTTAACAACGTTACAGTAGGGAAATTGATAAAAACATCATTTTTCAGGACATCGCTTTTCAAAAAACAGGTAAAACGGGATGGAGAGCCTGCTCATGCCCTTGGCTTGGACATTATGCGGACTTTCTGTCGTTTCGGAGCTGCATATTGGCAGAAAAGCCTCTTTAAGAGTTGGCGTCGGTGACGTCACGCAGTGACGTCATGGTTCTCGAGGAAAACAGCAGGGGGTCGCGTTTTAAGTTCGTAGCTTTTAACTGAAACGAAGAATATGTCAAATTTTGGTATAGACTGGTAGACCACGGGTCGCACATTCCGAATCAAACGCGTCCGACATCAAATTCTTCACTACTTCGCCGTAAAGGCCCCTTAAGCAGCACAATGCTCCCTAAATGTGTAAAAGAATGCATTCTGACACAGTCCAAAGCGCAACCTGGAGCATATCATCAGAGCTAGAAGCGGGCAGTTTAAATAAGTGCGTCCGAGATGTGTAGCGCGCCTAGTAGGCTGTCACTTCACACCATCAAAAGAAGAAAAGATCGCGACGTTAAGGAGCGATGAACCAAAAGTCAGAAAACCAAGTTTCGCCTTAAGAAGGCTTAAAGCACTTAGATTTTAGCTTCATTCACCCATTTAAGTCATCATAAAGGCGGGGCATCGCGAAAATCATACCGAAGGTCAAGTTGAGACATGGGCATCCATCAAATGACGTAGTCAGTGAATTCCTTTTAAAAACGGTTTGGCGGCCAGAAATGATTAAAGATGGCCGTATTTGAGGTTTGGGGGGGGGGGGGGGGGGGGGCACATGGGGGAGGGGGGCGCCAAGCACCTGTCCATGGATATATCGAATTTAAAAGAGAAAAAAGGGCAAACTTCGGGGTTTTTTCAAACAAACTTACAGATTTTGATAAAAGCTTTCGAATGCGTCGAAATAACGTCATCTATGACGTCATCGACGTAGCCGCTGCCGTCCTTTTAAGGTCTCGGACCGGAGTTTTTTTGCGATTTCGTATGTAGGCCGACACCCTCAGGTCGACGGGCTACAATTCCGCCGAGAAAAGTAGGACGGAAAATGTAATGACATGGTCGAAAAGCGGTTTTCTGCTGTTTTCCGATGTATTTATCGGTATTGTCCGTTGTCCCTTTATTTTGGGTAGAAACCATAGTAAAATGTAAATTTGGCATCCGAAAATTATCATTTTTTTACACTTTTTTGATCGAACCTGCTCGGAAAAAACGAGTTTTCCTGGGGTCACGGCATATATGCTGAGAAAGCTTAGTAAATGGTGTCTCTGAAAAATGAAAAAAATAAAAAAGTCATGTGATAACTTTTTCGCAATCTCCGATGACGCAAATTCGGTGAAAATGCATTAAAAACGATGCTATTTGGGTCATCAGGCGAGAAAACCGCATCACCGTTCCCGCGGACTAATAAAAAAAAGGCTTCGATAGCGAACCAACTGCACCGCGCCCAAAAATACTACAACTCACGGGCTTTTCAGAAGATTCAAAATATTCATACACAGCTAAAACCATCACCAAGCAATCTCGGGCAGAAATCAGGGTGACGACCACGCACTTCCGGCAGATTACCGGGTCATGACCCAACCCCCGGTCACAATTGAACTCCGACCCGGAACCTTACGGTAAGGGACATACAACTTTATGCATACATTATGCGAATTAGGTCCTCATTAGCATAAGTAATTGTCAGGTGTAGTCATCTTTCCTATAGGTACCTACATCTCAAATATAACATCCGTACCATGTAACATAAGGTACATATAACTTTCTGTAATACCATTAGTAGAGGTACCCCCTGACATCTGCTTGGTTTTAACTCCCAGACATGGTAAGTGTAGGAGGGCTTATGTTACAGTATGACCTAGTTCTTGCTGGCCCCGACAGAAAATAACCAAAAATTGCATGAAAAAATTGCAAAATAAATCATTTTGAAGTAGTGTATGCCAAAAAAAATAATGGGGTCCTTTGGGTAAATATCCAATGCACAACTGAACCAAATTTCAGGTCCTCAGGTTTCAACACCACGGCACTGGAGGCCATCATGTGCGACTTTTGTCTGAAAATGACCAAAAAAACTCCATAAAATCATTTAAAAAACTTATATGAAAAAAATTTAAAAAGGGTCTAGGGGTATACACGTACTCTACCTGCATACCAAATTTCAGCTAATTTGATCGACGGACGACCGAGAAGAAGCGATTTGAAGATTTGACAGGAGAAGAAGAAGGAGAAGGAGAAGAAGAAGAAGGAGAAGAAGAAGAAACCTTACAAAAACAATATGTTTCGTTGGCGAAACATAACAATTTATGCTATTGCCAGTAGTCTAAGTTTTTACTGACCTAAGGGAATTGTGACTCTCCACCATCAGTTTTCCAAACTTCTCGTAATCTCGTGCTCGGAGGGCGTCGGCAGCCTCTGTTGTGCGGCTGATCTCCCCGATGACATGGCGAGCACGACACAGAACCTCGGGTTCGAACTTGTCCTTGTGAGCTGAGAGAAAAACATTGGATTTGACAACTTTCTTAATACTACAGAATGATAATACATAACTTGTAGCATTTGTGATACATGTAACAGGGGGTCTCATTTTTTAGTTAGTATTAACTTTGCTAACTAAGAAAAGTATCATCATTGAAATTTACAGTGAATGACCCGCTTTCTCTAGTGACCTACATACATGTATAACCATCTATTATAAACCACTGAGTGAGCAAAGGATCATAAGGTGGTTATACGTCAGTAGCCAGGCGTTATGTCACCATAAACACTGAGGCAAAAGCAGGACATTAATGTCTTCATCAATTTTCTAAGCAAATTCTGACTGACACTGACATTTCAGTGACTGTTCAAAAGTTGACATCAAGTTTGTATAGACCCACTAAGTCATGGTTTTCTTCTATATCAACCTATTCTTATGACACTATTACTGTATAAACAATAGGATTAGAGGCTTGTGATTGGTCCATTCAGTCTGGCTATATCATATATAATGCTGGAGTATCAAATGATGCCAACTTAGCAAAGCACTCACCAAGTAAAACTAGAAATGATTTAACAATAAAACAAATCGAGGCAAAGAATGCTCTTATACACACACATATATAACGCAAGACAATACTAATAGCACCTATGACCTGCACCTATTACACATGAAAATAGTACAAACCTTCCAAGTTGTCCATTGTAGCTTCTCTCAGACTTTTCTTGCCCAGGATTTTGGCGGCCTCCTCACACTGTCTCCTCCTGGTGGGGTACTCACTCCCCGTCAGCTCGTGACGCACGTTGGAGTTCGTTACCATGACAACCACATCGGGATTGTCCAGGGGAACCAGCTCAGCATTCATCGACCTATTACAGTACAGAGGTAGGGTACGAGAGAATAGTGACTTTGATTACATGACAAAAACAAGTATATGATTTTATTGTACAATCTATTGACATGTTCTCTCATCCCAATAGGGCTCCTGACTGCATTAGCACAGAATGTCAAAAATTACGGTCCACCACAAATGGCCTCGTTTGATGAGACGGATCAATTCAGTGTGCTAAATATATATCATCAAGCGAAAGTACTTAATATCAAATGTACATTTCTGTGACAGAACATGTCCTTGGTACTGAACTGAGTATCACCAACAAGTACATATCTGTGACAGGACCTCTCCTTGGTATTGAACTATCAACAACTAGTACATTTCTGTGACAGAACAGGTCCTTGGTACTGAACTGAATATCACCGACTATTACAAATCTGTGACTGTACATGTCCTTGGTACTGAACTATCAACAACTAGTACATATCTGTGACAGGACATATCATTGGTACTGAACTGAGTATCACTAACTATAACATATCTGTGACAGGACCTATCCTTGGTACTGAATCGAGTATCAGTAACTACTTGGTAATACAAGTATTAAGATGGTATCACACAAAAGCAAATCTATTACTTATCCCATGCATGCAAAGTACAATTATATATCATTCATGTATCATAATGTTTTCAAAAACTATAAGACAGTACAACAAAATTATAACAAATAACTGAAATATTAATCTTTGGATTCTTCAGGTTCTACAATTATCATAAGGGCTTTTAATTTCACGTGTGGCATTGAATGGTCTAGTCACAGTGGCTAGCGGACATGAAATTGAAAGGTTACTAGTGTGGGTTTGATCATCCTGGCATTCCTGGATAGACATTACATAATTTATGTACTTTGGAAGGGCACTTAACACGACTTTCCTCGCTCCACCCAGGTGTAAAAAATAGTATCTAACTTTGTTCGCTTTGGGAGGTAAAAGGCGGTGGAAGGAGAGTAAAACAAAAAATTTGCCAATGAACGTAAGAAATGCTGACAATGTACACTTGAGTTATAGTTCGGCAAAATGTAAATTGAGGACACCAATATGGTGGTCAGCCTCTGCCCACTTCATTGATATGATAAGAGGGTGATAATACTTTTTATATCATAGTTCATACCCGGGCTGTGATAACATTAGATCTAGACGGTCAGACCAGTACGTACTTCACGGTACGGTACGGGCTTCCCTTCTTCAATTCAGACGATTCAAACTCGCTTAAAATGTGCTGGTTGCATTGCTGTTTATTATTTGAATACCAGATTCGGACACTGGAATCGATCAGTTATCAAAAGTTTTGGTTTGAGGACACAAAATTCTCTGAAATTCTGGTGCATTTTGCATTGAAATGTATGTTTCTTTTCTTATAACAAAGTGTATGCTGCAACGGCCTCAGTCCCTGCCCTCATGCATGTTGGTACCTCTGGTGATACAGAATACACCGTTTTGTATTCTACATGTATATATACTAACCTACAGTCCAGCAGTAGAGCATGCCCCTCCTTCCCCATGACTGAGATGAACTGGTCCATGATGCCACAGGGCATGCCTGGGAACTCATGCTCAGCCTTCTGACAGGCCAGGGCCTTCTCCTTCAGACTGACAGGTGGGTGCTGAAACAATAAAACCTCTTTTATCATGTCAACTCAAACAGGTACAGAGGACCGCCACATAAAATAGAAAAACAGTAAATTTGAGAAAAAAGGACCCTTAGCTACAAACATTTATCTCCTTAGTTTTGGCCCATTTGACCTATGGGTATGACGTGGCTACGTGATTGTGACGTAGTCAGTTGAGCTAAGTGATACTTGGGAGCTAATCTCCAAGCAGATCTAATGGTGGCAAAGACCGTATCCAACTGGCAAAAGGAAAAAAAAAACTCAATTTGCCAGTTGGATATGGTCTTTGCCACTGTTAGATCTGTTTGGGGATTACTTTTAGTAAAGCTTATAAGGTAACGAGGTATTCATTCTGAAAACGTTGATTTCATTAAACTTTCCACTTTTTCCGGCCATCCTGGGTCTGTTGTGTTTGTTTGTTCTGATAATTTACATAGAGATACCCCACTTATGCAGCATCTGTATCACCGAGGTATGTACACTTCAGATATCCAGGTGTTTATGTCATTCTTGAGAAGGCCTCAGTAACACAGCTGTTTTTTCATGTGAAAGCTAAATTTTATATGGAATAATGAGTTGACGTTAGATGTTTAGAGTACAGCTTTGACACACTTACCGAACAAGTTATTTGTAGGTACACTTAAGAAGAGATTTCTGCTCAGTGTCTGTCATTCCATCACTTCTTAATGCCAATCACGTCCATTCCGTCATCTTAACAGAATTGGCACATCTACTAGTAATACCACAATGTAAACAATGTAAGAATTTAGAATTACTAGCATTGTATTCGTTTTGACAGTTCATTTTAGTGACGCTGCAGAAGTGTGATGGATGTCACTCAAAACGTCCGAAATTAAGTCTCCGAATTTTATCCAGTTGTAGAGTTTGAATATTGTCTTACTCTTATATAACGTAGGAATTTAGGTTGAATCCTACCTGTGGGTTGAGCTGTTCCAGGAATGTGTAAGTTGCCACTTCCAGGGAGGCCGAGCTGGACAGACCCCCACCCAGGGGCACCGAGGACGCCAACACAGCGTCAAAGGAACAAACTTCACCTGGAAAAAGAAACAGGATTCTATGGTTGAATAGTAGCCTGTGTTTACAGATACAAGCACTCTGGCAGAGGTTAATGACCCCCTCCCCTAGGGGGCGGTTACAGTTGGGCCAGCCACTAGGAGCGCGATTTAGTCAGGCTAGGTTAAATAGATGGACACAGCAAGATTTTTGTGTTAGAAAAAACAAACATTTTAGCAACAAATTAAGTTTAAAAGTTATATAATATTCGAATGAAAGCCCTCTAAACTATGCTGGTTGTACATTCCATTTTCCGTCATTTGATTCACTCCTAACATCTGTTCGCATATTGTAGACTGAGCTGTAAAAAGTTAATCTAAATGCTTAAGTCTGTCTATTCAGATACAGTACCAACCTGTACATTGATGTTCTGGTATTTATTACTGTAAATGCAGAGATGTTTGCAATAGTTTTATGTTTGCGGTGTTTTTTTTTCAGACTAACACCCTCTACTGTCTCAAAAGCAAACATAAAAGCGCTGTGAAAACCCTTTTTTGTTCCTACCGCGAAATTTAAACCGCATGATTTTAAATGCATTTATACATGTAGTATACCTATTAAATGATTATCACTGCATTGTACCTCTAGGGTACTGGATACCAGAACACATTTCCAATGGTACCTAATAGTAATATTACAAATTGTACACTAAGACTAATACCTTTGAAATTGGCGACCACACCCTTGACGTAGTTTGCCCAGGCAGGTTTCCCAGGCTGGAGAGGGTGGGCAGTGCTCGGTATGGGGAACTCCACCTCCTTGGGTTCATCAGCGTCCTGAGCCGTGGTGACGACACGGCACACACCCGTGTCTGTTTTCTTACCAACAACGACTGTCACCATGGGGAGGGCCTGTCAATCATAAACAACAACAACTGTCATCATGGGGAGGGCCTGTCAAGCATAAACAACAATGGTTAGCATATGAAGGGCCTGTCAATCATAAAACAACAACAATGATTATCATGGAGAGGGCCTGTCAATCATAAACAACAGCTGTCACCATGGGGAGGGCCTGTCAGTCATAAACAATGACTGTCAAACAGTCAGCATGTGAGGGCCTTCAATCAAAAACAACAATGGTCACCATGGGGAGGGCCTGTCAATCATAAACAACAACTGTCACCATGGGGAGGGCCAAAGTGTCAAGCATAAACAACAATAGTTAGCATATGAAGGGCCTGTCAGTCATAAAACAACAACAATGATTATCATGAGGAGGGCCTGTCAATCATAAACAACAACTATGGTTAGCATAGGAAGGGCCTGTCAATCATAAAACAACAACAATGATTATCATGGGGAGGGCCTGTCAATCATAAACAACAACTATGGTTAGCATAGGAAGGGCCTGTCAATCATGAAACAACAACAATGATTATCATGGGGAGGGCCTGTCAATGATAAACAACAACTATGGTTAGCATATGAAGGGCCTGTCAATCATAAAACACAACAATGATTATCATGGGGAGGGCCTGTCAATGATAAACAACAACTATGGTTAGCATAGGAAAGGCCTGTCAATCATAAAACAACAACAATGATTATCATGGGGAGGGCCTGTCAATGATAAACAACAACTATGGTTAGCATATGAAGGGCCTGTCAATCATAAAACAACAACAATGATTATCATGGGGAGGGCCTGTCAATCATAAACAACAACAAGAGTCCGTAGGACACAATTCTCCGTGAAGTATTTATAGTATGTACAAGTATTGACCCACACAAATTGCATCTCTGCACAGTCCAAGTAGTGTTTTAGAGCAAGTAAAGAAAAAGTGTTTGTTTATCTTTTTCTTTCAATACAGGAGTGGTCAACCTGCTGAAATGTATGTTTTTACAGCATGGCACAGATGGGATCTAGAAATTCCGGGAAAAGTCACAAAGTTAGATCTAGATAGCCCCTTTTCAATTATCAACGAACCATTCAGCCTTACAACTAAGATGTATCAGAAATCACAAATATGCAGTAAATCCTCTTTCCACAATTTATTGCAGGCCGGCCTGATCTATAGCTATCAAGCTATTTGCAATAAAAAAGGCTAATCTATATTATCGTAACATTTCACGAAGGTCAAAGGTCACCGGATCTAACCACCCGGAAGTGACACTGGCGCGCGCACTTTTCTGAGAGATATTTCTCAACAATCTTTCATCCCCTACGTAAACTTTTTACATTGTCACAGCCTCCGTATTATAAACTACAATTGTGGTAAGTTTGAAGGTCCAGAGATTTGCCATTTTCACACTGTGCGTAAAAGTGCATCGTCCGTCCCGTGCGCACATACTGTATGCGAGTTGCGAGTGGACACGGCATACTTAATACACAGACTGGAGGTCACTCTGCACATGTTCGCAGCCAAAACTCACAATTCCCGTTGCCGCATTGGTATGTAACTTGGTATATTGTTTGCTAGGTTGCGTGTGGTGATGCACGTTGTCTATTTTTCAATGTAACAGTGACTATACGATCACAGCAAGTAAGGAAGATTTATACCCCGTATCTGCCTGAAGTATTCCAGTCATGCATAACGGATTATAACATGGTCCCTATGGCAGGGCAGTGGGACATAGCATTAATTATAGGGGTGCAATTACGATATTGGATTGAAGTTTAAAGTAGTTATGGTGTAACAAAGCTATTGTGCATCACCACGCCGAACCAGGCAAACGATATGCCAAGTTACACACCAATGCGACAACGGGATCGTGAGTTATAGCTGCGAACGCGCAAACAAAAGCATTTCCAATACTCCCAGAAGGAGGTCATCCTCCTTCCCGGAGTAACTATGGTTAGCATAGGAAGGGCCTGTCAATCATAAAACAACAACTGATTATCATGAGGAGGGCCTGTCAATGATAAACAACAACAATAGTTATCATGGGGAGGGCCTGTCAATCATAAACAACAACTATGGTTAGCATAGGAAGGGCCTGTCAATCATAAAACAACAACAATGATTATCATGAGGAGGGCCTGTCAATGATAAACAACAACAATAGTTAGCATGGGGAGGGCCGGTCAATCATAAACAATCATGACAACAGTCAGCATGGGAGGGCCTTCAATCAGAAACAACAACAACTGTCACCATGGGGAGGGACTGTCAATCAACAACAACAACTTCTGTCACCATATTAAAAGTTAGCATAGGAAGGTCCTGTCAAACATAAACATCAACTTGTTACTGTAACCATGGTGAGGGTCTGTCATTCATTAACAACAACAAACGTTGTAGGGGCCTGTCAATCATAAACAAGCACATAACTGTCACCATAGGAATGGCCTGTTAATTATAAGATAATTAAACGGAAATCTTTATTAACACAGATCTTAAGGCATACAAATAGCCAAGTGGATACATATGGATTAACCTAATATATACATGAATGTTCTACTAGTATATGAATAGATATGAGTAAATCAAAATGTTGAGTCCAATGTATCATTTACTCAATTTATTTTTAAGGCCTAGACATTCTTTGAGATATATTGACGTATTTGTACACGGTAAGGGTTATCGTCCCCCAAGAATTTAGTTGAATCCATGAATCTATCAAATGGGATGTGTCAAACTCTTTAATTTAAACAAACAGAAAGAAAGGTAAACAGCTTCAAAACAATCACAATGTGAAAGGCCTGTTTACCCAATGGATGTAATTATAAACAATACCAATGCAATCAGAGAATGCAGACTTATTAAGCTCTTTCCCATACAGGAGTGCCTTAGCACATGGGGTGTACTGTCAATGCTCTTTGCTCAATTCAGAAAGACAGCAGCTATGTTTTATACTAAAACCTAATATAATACTTAGCTGTTGTCTTTTTTAAATTAGATTTGGCATGCTAAATTGGGACCCATTATGATATACATAAAATGAACACATGCATACAGGTGCGCACAAACACACACAAACACATGTATTCACAGACACACAGAAATACATATGCACATTCACACACACATACATTTACACACACACACGCACACACAGACACACTAAGACACATACGCACACAGAAATATAGTAAAATGTCAGTATAGTGGGAGAGTATAGTTTCTGTGTGTGTTTGGGTCTCAGTGTGTGTGTCTGTATGTATATGTATGTATGTGTCTTTGTATAATCTATAACCTATGATATAGGCTTTGCAGAAAAAGCTGGCCCTGTCTACCTGGCCTGTCTGTCTACCCTGGCTGTCTTCTTGAGCCCCAAGGGCATGCATGGGGGTTTTGCATCTGATTGAATTTTTTTGAAGAAAAACTGGGTCAGTGGGTGGGCTGAATAGAAGACAACAAAAAGCTAATTTTGCTGTTGGGTATCAACTACAGTAACCCTCAGGAGTGTCAGACATCTGTTGTGAATTTAGCTGTTGTGACCAAGGAGGTTATATCTATATAAAACCTCCTTGTTGTGACAAACAAAGGTCCTATTGTTGTCTGGCTCATCCTACCAGTTTCTTTGTTTCCTTGTATTACCTTCCACTTGTATTACCTTACCTTCCAACTTTTTTTAACGTTTCAGGTACATTTTATTGTATACATGTACAGAGCCAGCTTTTTCCACGAACCCATGATCTATAGTTTTACTGTGATACTATTCTGACAGACCTACATGTGTATAGTATCATTGTCAATGATTAACTTTCCATCAATAGTTTAGCTACCTTAACAATTCAAATGAATGTAGCACAAACCACAGGACGTGACTGATTGAAGTTGAACGTTGTATATCCGGTTAATCTATAACCATTAACGTTACACACCCCTTTATGAGTTTTCAAAGCACATTCCAAACTTTCCTGGTAACGTAGGATATACAAAATATGTAGACGTATCGTTTTAATGTCTTCTATAATACGTTAAAGTCTTGTAGATGTACATTTTCTTACGATCCCTCAAATCTACGGTCGATCTAGCGTTAGTAAAAGCAAAATCAAAGGCAGCAAAACTTTACCAAAGTTTAGCAAAACAATTCTTAAACTTTGGATTCTCATTGCACGATTTCAGATATGATTTACCATGGGAAAAACCAAGCCTTCGTTGTAGTCCGTGTGTTCTCCGATCAGATTGACCCTTCCTGGACCGCATACTGCAACCGTGGGCTTCTCTTTGTAGTGGTCAGTGAAGGTGGACACAGCTCTGGCCACCAGTTCGGCCGCGGACTCCACTCTGGTCACCATGTTGTTTCTCTGAACAGCTGATCGCAGGAAGGGGGCGTGGTCAGAGCACAATGCATCATGGGACGATTTGAATGGCGGGAGATTTGAAATTGATTTTGAGTAGGACTTTTCTCGTTTAATGTCTTGAAGCAAAGACCTTCGAGTTGGGGTTGGTGGAGAAACCTGTCCGGTCCGGACAGCAGAAAACAACTGCTCTGTTTGAAAAGAGGGTCTGCATGGGGTGTGAGTGTATGCCCTGCCCTTCATAGAATTAAGAAACACCTTAACAAGTGATTTATCAGCAATGGTCTACTGTTGTAATTTTACATTTAATTGTAGCTGGTCTACTTTTATTGAACATTAATCGTTAATTCTACTTTGCACGCAATTTGTTATCCTGAATTCATCATTAAACGTTACTGAGGTATTCTTTGTAAGGCGTTAAGCGATTTCCCTACAAAAAGTCACTATGTATACAGAGTGTCCGCTGATATTGGTTTCCGCAAACTATAACCTGCAAAATTTGGCTCTCAAAATGCAGGAAACAGCATGTGAACAGTAAGAGCTGGATATCCGAACTGGACAGATATATTTGATTCACTTACACCGGGAACGACCCCTTCTCTTATAGGTGTGGTGGGTTCTTTTACGTGCTCAAACACGTTACCTCCATTAAACGTCATATCCGAAAGACATCCCTAACCTGACAGTGCGTGAAGTGAGTAATTAGTCATCTTTCTACACATCAACGGGATATGCCAGGGGATTCGAACTCAAGACCTCCAGGCCAATCACCCTGCCATTATGTTCATAAAGTTTTTAACTTCGTGATTTAACACACCAACTAATTATATTGTATTGTTTTGTTTATATATGGTGGTCCATTCATATTAAGAAAAACACTGGTCACTTAAGAACTGTTAAATGTTACAGAGTCAAAGGTTAGGATTTCCTAGGCTCTACCAGGCTCCGCGGATCGCTGGGAAAATAGTAGAAATCGGCCCAAAAGAGTGAAGTACCGTAGTATGCCAGGGGTAGTCCGCTATGCAGGGAAGGTCAATAGGCGACCAACAAATATTTACATGTAGCTTTCTACAATTTCTACTATTTTCCCAGCTATCCGCGGAGCCTGGTAGAGGCTAAGGATTTCCCACAATGGTATTGCCATTTGGGTGCATGAACACAGCGGAACAAGAGACAACACGCAACTGTATCCACAATGGTCTCTTCTCTTTTATTAGTCTATAAGAAAATAGATTAGGTGCAGTGTTATATTTGACTATTCTCCTATTAAAACTGAAATGTTAAGTGAAGTACCAATAAATCCTGAAAGTCTGAGTAAGGAATAGAAATTTATTTGGTTAAAATTGGCCAGGTGCATTTCTATCAAAGCATGATTTACTGAACTTGATTAAAAAGTTGCAAACTGTTTTAATTTTTTCTTAACATACAAGATACTAAAATCTGCTACAGTTTACTATGATTACATCTAAATCAGGCCCATATATGGTCATGATCATGTAAAAAATAAACATATGTGATTATGTATATATATGATAGTGTAAAAATATTCATCATTCAGAACATACATTTTGATAAAATGTAAAAAATGAATCTATGTGATTCCATTAACAAAAGTTCTGTTGAAAAGACACTAGGCTGTAAGTGCACACAGTGATTTAAAACATTCAATCATTTCCTTTGGCTTACTGATATAGCTAGAAGTGGGAAATAGTGAAGACTCTTTGATGTAGTAACTTCAGTTTGACCTTACACATGTGCCTGCTGAGACCGACTTTTGGTACAAATTTGGCACTGAACACGAGGTATTAGGTAGTAGAACTGTAACAGTTTTACCTTTTAAATCAGCCAAAAGTTGCAAACTGCTTTCACATTTTTTTAAAAGATACAAGATACTAAAGTCTGCTACAGTCTACTACGATTACATCCAAATCAGGCCCATATATGGTCATGATCATATAAGATATCAATTCATGATAATGTAAAAATATTCATTTGATAAAATGTTTTTCCTCATCTAGTACTGAACACGAGGTTAAGTAGCACTTTGTAAGATTATAGTAGAACCGTTTTACTTTTTGAATCAGCCAAAAGTAGCAAATTGCTTTTACATTTTTTACAAAGATACAAGATGTAAAAGTCTGCTACAGTCTACTACGATAAGATCCAAATCAGGCCCATATATGGTCTTGATCATATAAGATATCAATACATGATAATGTAAAAATAGTCATCATACAGAACATACATTTTGATAAAATGTAGATTTCTATTTTCCTCGTTTAGTACTGAACAGTTTAGGAAGCACTTTGTAAGAGTATTTCCTATCTTGTATGTAACATGAGGTTAGGTAGTACTTTGTAAGAGTATTTCCCTATTTTGTAAGTAACACAAGGTTACGTAGCACTTTGTAAGAGTACTTCCCCGTCAGAGGAAGTGAAGAAGGTGTGAACTCTCTTGGACACCTCTGGACCGATTCGCCTGCAGGTGGCCAATACACCAGCTCCCCTTCTCACCTAAACGAGAAAAGAAGAACACATAATTACAACATTGTCTAATTCTTCGGTTCCATTTCCAATCCGGGGCTCGGCCGGGCGGCTTGTGGGATGCGATAACGCTTTGCTACGGCTCGCATTTTTGGCCCTACTCTTCTCGATAAGTGTATTGGGTTCCTTTTACGTGCAGAGGTTTGACGCTTGAGGCTTATGCCTGAAGCTCTCTCATACACGGGGCCACTGGCTTTACGTCACCATCTGAAATGACGAATGCAATCCCTTACAACATGTCTGAGCTGGAGTCCACCCCTGGTCGAACTCTGGCTCTAGGATCCACGGAATTTGATCCAGATCGTGAAGCAGCGGGGTTGCGTTACCACACGGGCCCCAGATCGGAAATGGGAACGAAGCATTACAAGGACCTTATTTTCTTGTAAAAAAACAGAGTATACTCAATGCAAGTTGAGTCTTTATATTTCTTACCATGATGTCTTTAAGGAGCAATTGTGCCTCTTGTTCTGTAGAACACCTTTGATATGCCTGTAAACAATGAGAATTCAATAGATTAATTTCTTTAATGGCAGAAAGTTGGAGCAATTAACATGTTCATCCAGATTAAAACTTCCTTCACTGGTTATATTGATACATACTGTGATTCTTGATTTGTTAACTGTATCTCAATTTTAGCCAATTTAATGGTCACTGGCTAACTGCTAAAATTTCATCATAGGATATATTTGATCACTAACATTTAAGACAGTGATGTTTGTTCCCACCGTGAAAATGAAGTGCTGACTGACCTACTCCATTGTCCCACAACCACTGTATTTTCCTGCCACTATTTCAAAGTGATATACAGTAAACTGTGCAAGGTAGATTTGAGGCACTTCTGAAGTGCCTAGAGGGCTGCCAAAAGCATTGAAACGTACACTGAAACAACTTTAAGGCTTCATTGAAAGTGCTTTACCAAACTTCAATCTTAAAAATTCATCTCAACTGGAAAGTCAGAAGGGTCTAGGTAAAAACCATACAAAGAAAACAGACTGTTGGAACAAAATGAAGGAGCAGCGTCATGGACATCCATGCAACCAGGGTGACAAGATGATGATGAATGTTCTACTTCTCTATGTCATACCTGTGCCGCGAAAACGTTTGATACAGATGTTACAGACCGGTTGATAACTTTTGGTTATCACATACTCAGGCTTCCATAGAATATCTAGGATGCACTTTTCTCAACTTAAGCCGCATTTCGCATTGAAATGTGTGTTTTCTCGGGTGGGTATGACATAGATAAAGTACAACACGGTGTATTCCTCATCACCTTCGGTCCATTAACCCTCCCGTGGGTTGGACCGCCCTCTGGCCTAAAGGCGATCCTACAGTACCTGTGGTCCGAGGCTGGAACCTCGGATGATACGAAATACCCCATGTTGTATGATTTTATAAATTTGACTTTAAGGAGCATGACCTTACAAAAAATGACCTTAATCCTTAAACCTATAGCTACAGTGGCTAGGTGCCAATTGTTACCTGAAGCAGCAGCTGAGGTGAGGGGTACTCAGCCACAATGGCTGCAGACATCTCTGCACTCACATTCCTCATCTGCTCAATGTGTTTTGACCACACCTTCAGCAGGCCACGCCCATCCTTGTCCACCTTCACACTGCTACCACTCGTCTCAATGTGAAATGAGAAGCTTGATTGTTCTCTGAGCCGTCTGTGGTCAAAAAGAGAATGTAGCATGAAGAGCATTACATACACATGTTATCATCTCCTACCTGCCCTTGGGTAGGCCTTAGGCATGTAGGTACAGCTCGAAATACTGGGTGCCTGTGTAATATAGTGCATATCAAATATGTGTAAGCAGATGTGTGTAGGCAGAGGACTCCCTTTAGCTTACGGAGAAATGGACATGGAGTATGACTAAGGCTGTGCAAGGCCGTGCAATACGGCACAAGGTTGTCCATTCCACCTGAGACTTGCTACTTCCTTCATCATGTCCCTTTGTGATTTGTCTTGTGACTCAGTCTGTCAGGGAGGATGTCTATTGTCACATATAAAATGAGTAACCGAGTGTGTTAAGCAAGACAGACTGGGATAAGGATAGAGAGGAGAGGACATGCAGAGTGACTTGGAATAAAGATCTGTCCCATCGGCCACGGCAACAACTGGAGTCTGTCTTCACTTTCCACCGGAGAAACTCTCTCTGCTATTTCCTTCAACACGTGTGCACCTTGGTGCACCCAAAATTGGAGCTGTGCACCTAATTTTGGACTGTGGGTGCACCAGTGCACCTACAATGTACATGTAGATATTCTTATAGAGTAAAGGTGCTATTGTACACTAGTGTACAGCTACAGCATGTTCTTGAAATCTAGCAAAAATATACAAATTTAATTTTGTTGAACATTGATTTATGTCATACCTGGTCCTGATTATACGGGTGTTCCGGACCGTATGATAACTTTTGAGTATCATATGAGGTTCTAGAGTTGTATCACACAGGCTTCCATAGAATATTTCGAATGCATTTCGAGCATGCCTGTTGCGCCGCCGTCGAAAGTGCGAATAGCGGATTCGGAGGTTAGAATCAATGTTGTTACAGTTTTGTGTTCGAGGACACAAAACTCCCTCAATTTCGCAATCGAAATGTGTGTTTGTTCGGGTGGGTATGACATAAATAAAATACAACACGGTGTATTCCACATCACCCTCGGTTCCAGCCCTCCAGGGGTCGGATCGCCCTCCGGCCTAGGGCGATCCGACCCTAAAATAATTTTCATTTTAATTTGAAAAAAAAAAAAAAACACAAAGTACATAACACTTCAATGAAATCTTGGTGAATTGTAATTCTTAAAACAACTGTGTTGCTTACTTGAACGGGGCTTCTGCCACAGCTTTGGAGTACATCCTCACTAAGTCAGCCATTTCCTGTGGTTCCTCCAACAGCTTAACATTGACACTTTGCCACAACTGGAGATCCACAAGAACCTGAGAACACAACATGGCTATCAGTTACAGTAACATACAATGTTTTAAGAATGCCTGAATATTTCTAAAAAGTTCATTTGGCCAAAGCAAGTGTTTGAACTCAAATCTGATACAGAAAACAGATTGAAGTAACTGTTGCTTCGTACAGATCAAGGGTTTTGTTGTGCAGATTTGAGTAATCATAGTCTAAGACATCTTATTCTATGTCATGACACCATATTTCGGAAAAAGGCTGCAATACAAGATCTCTATCCTAACTTAGCATTAACAATGTATGGTAATGTTCCTTTTCAGTTATAATGCTCATATGCATGAGCATATTTCTGGCAGAATTTCGAAATACATTAATTAAAGAGAATTAAAAATATTCCGTACAAATCAACAAATCAATTTCTTTCATTACCTCATCTACTTCCCTTCTTGAAATGTTACGTTCTTTCTTCCTTTTCTTTTTCTTCTTCTCCTTGCTCTCCTCAGTCATCACATTGTTGTTTTGGACTTTACCGGTATCCCTGAACTGTTTTTGAGGTACATGTAGGGCGCTGAAATGCAAAATGAAAAATTCATCATTATTTTGATCTTAATAAAAGTATTTTTCCAAAAAGTTCTATACTGGTCAATAGTGCAGTACTTTTTTTTATTTTTTAAGTATACGCACAGACAAATTTGTAGAACTGAAATATAAAGTCTAAAATCTTAAAGAAAGTATGCATCCCTTTTCCACTGGTCTTGAACACATTTTTAGCAGGATACATTCAAATTTATTGCCTTCCTTCTCTTTTCTCCAGGTAATTTTGCTAAAATCAAGGACCAAAGCGGTAACACAACTCCGCTGCTTTGCCATCTGGATCAAATTCCGTGGATCCTAGGGCCCAAGTTCGATCCTAGGGGCCAACTCCAGCTCAGACATGTTGTAAGGGATTGCATTCGTCATTTCGGATGGTGACCTGAAGCCGGCGGCCCCATGTATGAGGAAGCTACAGGCATTTAAGCCTCAAGCGTCAAACCTCTGCATGTAAAAGAACCCAACACACTTAACAAGAGTAGGAGTGACCTGGTGTGCTTGGCCAAAAACAAGAGCTGTAGCGAAGCCGCATTGAACTACCACTATAGTAAGTACTAGCTACTTGAAAAAGCAACATACTTCACCTTAAATGAGGATGCCTTGAAACGAAACAAGCAGGGACTTCTTATAATGCCATTCCTTATATCCATAAAAGATTCTCTTGTTTACCCTGCTGGCATCATCTCTGCAAACTTGAGAATTGCCTAGGACAAGTTACAAACGTCTCAAATTGGCAGGTATTGTTGGGTTCCTGGCTTGATTGAGCAAGGGTTTGAGGTTCTCTTAAATTTGTCCTGGCAATAATCTCAAATAAGGTACCCATCATGACTTTCACTACCAACATGGAGATAAGAGTCAGAAGCAAACAGCAACAAGTGTCTGCAACGATATGTACAGGCGTCTGACCTGGCTTGGCCATGCTACAAGGCTCGCGCCTGGCAAACCAAGTCCTGCAGTGGAACCCACAAGAGAAGAGATGCAGAGGTTGCCCTAGGATGAATTACAAACATGCGATAGAAGAGAGACTTCAAAACAGTCAACCCGAACTGGAGGGATGTAAGGGGGATGGGTGCTGACCGAACCTGCTGGGCCAACTTAACTGCCTCAGTGTTGGACGACACAGGAGCCCCTATATGTAAGTAAGTCTGTGACTTTGGTAATGACTTGTGATGCCTTTTGAATTTTGAAATTCTTAAAAAGAGCATACTTTATTCGAGAAAATCTGGCTTAAAACTGTAAGTACATTCCAATGATTATTTATATGCATCAAAGTTTAACTCGTCTTTCACACTTACATGAACTCCAAGTGCTTTTCCAGCCCTAGCACTATCAGAGTAACTTTCTTCCTTGGATATCTGGTTTTCACCCCATGGACATATGACTGCAAAGTCTCATGGTTCTCATGGTATCCTTGCTGCTTCTGCATGAGATACAACAAAACATGTCATCTAAGTCATAGTGTCACAAATGCAGGGTTCTTATAATTTTTTCAGAGCAACTGGCTCTCCCATCCACGTGCAGCCCCATCCGGGCCCCATATGATGGGGAATAAAAGACGCTAAATTGAACAGATAAAGATTATGAAGGGTTCTAGACTTCTAGTGTTCTCCTCAGAAAGACCCCCCCCCCCCCCCCATGCTGGTTTAAAAACAGATGAGTGAAGAGCATAGGGGGTGCAAATCACAACTATAATGCTGGCAAGAGCACTGAAATGTTTGCTGTAATCAAATTATTACAGCATGTTCCCTAATACTCCCCACACAACAGGAGTGACTCATACTTTTTTAAATCCCATTTCTGCATGTCCTTACCTGTTTGTAGTTATACACCAGACGTACGAAGTCATCAACAGGAACATACACCAGGGTCTCATCTTCTTCTGTGTCTTTGGTACTGACAGAACCAAGCTGCAACATAGGAGTAATTTTCGTTGATAAAAATCAAGACACTTTGAGGCCTGAAAGACATACAAAAAGTACAAATGCAACAAGGCTCAAAATACACGGTACATGACTTGTTCAATTTTGTGCACCCGAAATTGGAGCTGTGCACCTAATTTTTGACTATTGGTGAGCCAGTGTACCTAAACATCTGTGAAGGGTTAAGTACAGTTTTGCACTATATTGTACACTACTATACAGCATATTCTTGACATCTAGGTGTTGGAAAGAAATAAGATAACCTTTGTTGAATCACTTGCTTAGGACTTTTTATGTTGCCATAGAACTCCAGTTAATTAGTCTTATGTACTGCTGGTGCAATGGCCTAGTGGGTAGAGTGTTCGCCTTGCACACAGTAGGTTGTGAGTTCGATCCCCGGTCGGGTCATACAAAAGACTCTAAAAATGGTACATACTGCTTTCTTTGCATTTGGGAAAACAGTATGGAAGTTTAAAACACACATCACTACCAGCGCATCAGCCCCCTGCTGTAGTGACCGAAGGGCTACAGAAATGGAGATGGCGCCACCCAATGGCATATGCATCTTTCAAGACGTCTGGGATACTAATTGCACCCAACAATGCACTTTTAGGTTAGGTGCCACCACTAACTTTTAGGTTAGGTGCCCACAAATGAATTTCGAGCCCTAATACATACCATGTATTGCAATGGTGGCCCACGTCAGCCACAGGCAAAGAAAAAGGGTCATGGGTTGCTTGCATACCCTACCCTACATGTATGTACAGACTTTGCTCACAACAAACTAACCTGTGCATCTTCTCCAAAGTCATGTCGAGTGACAGTTCTCCTCCAGGTGACACTATAAGGGACTGGCTGGTCCACTATCTGGACTTTGCATCCTGACTCAACTACAGGGCACAGAATCCAGTCTCCACACTCAGACGCTAGTTGTCTATCAAGAACCACTGTGATGTACTGACAACAGGAGAGAGAAAACATAAAAACTCATTGTAGATAAAGGAAAGCTACACAAAAAATTAAAAATCCACCATGCTATGCTTAATATATTCCATAGCAAAGTTCTTATTTCAAGACAGTTGTTTCATATAAGGCCGTCATAGTTCTTTGATTTTCCTCTGATTGCAACTTATGCCGTGCTAACGCCTTCTCACCTGATAATTGAATTATATGACGTCAGTGTTCTAGATTTTTCACCTGATGATTGAATTACATGACGTAAGTGTTCAGTGTACCATAATTTTTAGGTGAGAAGGCACCAGCACGGCAAAAGTTGCAAACGGTACTACGTGGAAAATCGAAGCACTATGACGGACTTATGTGAAACAACTTGAAGTAAGGCTTTGGAAAATATAATCTGTCTTAACCCTATCCAGACTGGGGGGGGGGGGGGCTAAAAGTGCCCGCACCAACTTTGACATCGTATTACTGCCAAACGATGTATGCTAGGACAACCAAACTTGGTGACTTTTCCTAAAATTTTGTTGGCAACAATTTTATAATAATGGTTCAAGTTTATCATTTTTTCATGTTGCCATGGCAACGGGTTTCTGACTGGCATTTTATGCAAAAATCATTAATATTTTGAAAACAACGATATTTCTCGGGTTTTCTTGCACAACTACACTAGTTTTCCTTCATGTATAACATAACATGTAATTAGACTTAACTTTCCTGATTTAATATTCATAATTTATGCTAATTTCGTGACGTAATCAGCCAAAATCCAAGATGGCGGACTATATCACTATTTCAGGTATCAGCAGGCTTTTTCGTCCTTAAAATCGTCAATACCTGACATTTTCTTTATCAGAAACATTCAGATTAACATTTTTAGTCTATTTTCAGCGTCCTTTGGGGTCATAAGTGGAAAAAAAGGATTTTTAAAATTTCAAAATGGCCGATCCAAGATGGCGGATCCCAAGAGATCGCTAACAACAAATGACGCCATTCTGTGACGTCATTTTGCGTCAACGTATCTACCATTAATATTGACGTTGTATGTCTTTGCATACCTTAAAATGAATAATACAAACCGTTTTGTTTAATTCCTTTAGATATTACGGGAATTCCCTATTTAGCCAATAAAATCACATTGATGACGTCATAATTACGTCATATCACGTCATAACGTCACCAAAATTACAAGAATTATAAAACTTGACGTGAATATCACTCCCTACAAATTTGGTGATGATACATCATACCGTTCGGAAATTATGAGGGGGGGTCCCCCCCCAGTCCCAGATATACCAAAAAAGCCCAGTCTGGATAGGGTTAAGCAATAATAGCATAGTAGGATTTTCAATTTTGTTTGTAGCTTTCCTTTAACACACACTATGATGTAAGATATATGTCTTCACCATGAATAGCCGATCATATGAAGACGGAATATCATTTTATTTGGTAATGTATCCCTGGTGACATTGAATGCTTCTAACTGATGATTTCATCATACTTAAATACTGCAAAATGCAGAAATGTTTGCAGTGGTTTTATGCTTGCAGTTTTCATGGTTTACTAAGCTCTTTGCTGCAAACTTACATGTAAACCCACAGCAAAATTTTTTCCCTCCTACGTTCTCATAATAACTCTGGTCTCACACACAAATTTAAAACCACGGTAACCGCAAACAATCCATTTTCTCCCTAACGTGAAATTGAAACCATGCAAACTTAAATGCACATTTACTGGTAACAGTACCTTTAAACATTCTCCAGGCCTCATCCTTTTGATGGCTTCTTTTTCTGCCTGTAAAACAGCAAGGAAGAACATGTTCTCAAAACTAATGGCGGTTATACCGACTATATAGATACAGATACAAGTATCGGCTCATTTGTACAGCGTTTGCCGATTTTTAGCGCACCTTCTTAGTCAACTTGTCGAGGATTTTTTACCAAATTTGGTGCAGTTATCCGGCATTGGTGACAATGCGCCGTGCAGATATGCAGAGTCACTAACAATGCAGAGAATAGGAACCGTTTTGGAAATTTGGTGCAATTAAATGGAATGTGCGTTTATCCGGGGTGCAATTAAGTGGCTTCGTGTGTACTATACATGATGTCAAGAAAATCCTCTATGGTAAACATATTACCCGTTTCTTTGCTGCTTCCATCTCCTTCATTTTCTTCTTTGTTCCTCTCTCTTGTTCCTTCCCTCCCTTTTTTCTCTGCCTTTCCTGCTCCTTCCCCTGCTTCTTTAACTAAGAAAAATATAAAAATATCAAAAGCCAGATTAGATGAGAAATATTTGTTTCAATAAAATCTAATCAAAAGCTTTGAAATCAAGAATTTCATCATCTCTTTTTTCAAATACTGGAATTTACTTCATCTTCATGGTAGCAAATTTTCACGTTGTAAGGAAAATTGACATTTTCACTGAACTTAAACTTCACGATGGTGGTAAGTGATTTACAGAACGGATGTGTGATGGAATCATAAATAATAACAACAGTTTTTTTTCAGTCAGAGATGATAAGTTCATGGTACAGAGGTGACTGTGAAAACCGTGAACATAAAGTTACAGTGAAAGAAACAAGACTTACAGTAAAAAAAATATGTAAGGTCTACAAATTTATAGATATTTTATAAAATTCTGACCAAAGCTTGTCTTTTCCTTTCTTGAATCTCCTCAGGACTCTTTCTCTTTCCTTTGTTCTTGGAGCCTTGAGGGTCTGCCTCATCCTTTCTTTGACTGCTACAAGTCAAACCACTTTCTCCAATCTTCACAATATCCCTCAGGATGGCACTTCTCGGTTCAGGAGTTACAGTGCTTGACTTGCCAGTTGTCTTAGAGCCTCTTTCATCTGATGAGCAACATTTTGTTGAGCTTTTGTCATTTGCAGATGCTACTCTTGCTGGTTGGGAGGAAATGCTGGATGCTACTCTGGCTAGTTTGGAGTCGTATGAGAGAGGCCTTTTCCATTCATCCTCTGCATCACTGGCACAGTAGCTACTATCACTGTCACTAGAGATGGTGTTGACAGAGGAGGCCATAGGAATTTTCCACGAGAAAGCCTTCTTAACACTTGGCTTAGCTTCTTCTCTTTGAAGCTTTCTTGGAGGAGTTGGATCATCTTCTGATTCCGAGCTCGACAGGTCCTTTAATTTTGCATGTCTTTTGAATGGATTGCACTTCAAGTTCATGTTCATTGGGGATGATTTCGAGCCCACTGATACTACATCATCAGCAAAATAGTCACTGGACTTGGAGGGTGAGTTGTCACCTTTCTTCTCTGTGGACTCAGTGGAGTTTACTGCATGTCTCTTGTTTCCTGTCAATGCATCAATGCTAGCGTTAACTAAAGGTTTATCCTGTTTCGTTGGGACCACATGTTTCTTGCTCTTGAAATGCCTGCAAACAATGAAGCATGCTGTAAGTAGTGCTACATACCTAAACGAAACATCAGGTACAGGGTACTAGGTTCTTACCGCCAAACTCCCTTGGCCTTGCTATCAGTACTGTGTACTGGTACGCAGCACTAGCTGTAAGTTCTAAAATCATACTTGCATACTTTGTTTCCTGACAATAGTGACATTCTGTTAACATAGCATTTAGTGAAAACTTTTATATCAAATATAGAGCATTTCAAAAGATGTCTAATGTTATCATAATAAGGAGTTACATGTAACTGACAGGCTATGGAATTTGCCAGAATCACTAAAGTATTTCCTCAGTTAATTTCTATGATAACAACGTCAGTCAAGGGGGCAGATTATAGCAATCTTTCACACAATCACAAATAAGAATGTGCAGTAAATGAAGTTGCAATAAATAAACAATGGAATTTTACTAGAGTAACCTGACATTATAAGCTAGTTCACAGTTTCTACTACGCATGTGCAACAAAGGTGAAGGCCCTCGAGACGTATTTAAAACCCGCCTGGGCGTTGTTATGCAAATCGAGATGAGTACTGTTTACAAGCCGGGAGTCTTGACACTTTTGACACCGCACATGCGTATTAGCAACTGTGAACTACTCTCATCTCCCAAATAAACATACCCCCCGGAATAAACATACCCCCCGGACAAATCTTCAAAATCTAATAAACGTACCCCCCGGAATAAACATACCCCCCGGAAAATGACCAAATTGACACGTAAACTGTGTCCATGCTACTTCTGTCCTAAGCAGGTAGGTTCTTTTTATTCATTTATGACTGATTTATCTATTCAGATTTACCACATTTGTGGAAAGATTAGTCGCCAAACTTCTCAACTTCACTTGGATGGGCAACACCTTCAGAGTCTACTCTTTTTTCACACAAATGTATCAGCATTTAGAACTTGAACAGAAAATTATGATATCCTGAATATATGCTCAGTAAAAGAATTGCTTATTTGTAAAAGCCGTATAGACAGGACGAACTATGACATGTCTATGATGTTATTTTTTTAATATCTCAACTTGCCATTTATCGTGTTATGCATTGCATGTAGAAACAGATTTGTAAACTGTATGCTTTTCATAAATAATGTTAAGGACATTACCATATATTGTCCTTGGTTGTGTCGTTGCAATCCAAATAATTTCAAATCCAAAAATTACCCTTTTATGTAGAAAAGAAAACTTTCATTTTGAGAGACTAAATTGTCAACAAATTTGTTGTTTAGATACAGAAACCACAAGCTTGTACAATGTTGCCAAAAACCACAGGGTTCTCATGTTGCACATCAAAGCCTGAGCTAGACGGAGCGGCGTCAGAACAAGCCCTCCCAGACAGTAAGGGGCGGGGCTAACAGAAGCTACAGGCAAACTTCTTGGAAAGCCCTGGCATTCTCTCTGTAGGGGAGCAATCTTTTTAAAAGCATTTTTTATGTAATAATAACCGTGACTAGATTGCAATTTAATTGTGTATAGACTTTATTTTACAAAATTCTCTTTGTTGAAACTCTATACAGTTTGGTCTAAGGCAAAGGAGTTTTATTTGTAGATCCAAAAAAAAAAAGTGTCCCCTTCGTCGAGGTGAGCTCTTCCATGCAAGAGAAGCTTTCCCACGGACTCACGGCCGTGCGTCTTTACTGTGGCGATTTTCGAAGGACTAAATGTTCATGTTTGTGGTAGGATTGAAACCTTTTGGTATATTTTGAAAGTGATTATACAGTTGTTAATACTAAGACACAATTTTTACGTGGTGTTTTTAAATTGTCAAAGTTTTGGCTCCTTGATCTCACGTGAGTAATCTTACATGCGTACTTGAAACAGACGGTGCGCTGCTGGCATATTCATGTAATTTGTTTTCTGATCAGCGTGCTATGATTTACGATGTAAATAGAGACTGTCAAAGTTGTGTATATGAAAAATACATTTCAAAACTTCAGTGTGCCGTCTTATTTTCCCCTAATAACAACGTTTAATTTGTAGCAAGATCGACCGATGTGTAACGTTAAGTACCGCCAGAATTTCACAAAGATGCCGGGTCATTGTAGCGGCGGGGAAATCGACGTCATTTGGTCTAAAAGTAGCAATTTAGGAGCAAAAATATCGGGGAAATATGGGGAAAATACTTAACTTTCGTCATATAGGGGATCTCTGGTAAGCAAAGTCCCAATGTATTTTCAAAAAAAACAATAAACGTACTGTCCAAAATAAGAACGTACTGGGTGGATTTTGAGGCTGAAAAAAATAAACGTACCGGTACGTTTATTTGGGAGATGAGAGTATAGATATATGAGCTTACTTACCATTCTTTCTTGGCTGATTTAAACTTCAGCCAAGCTGATGGATTAGTTGAACGCCTTGCTGACGCTGGCAGGTTAAACAAAGTGGGCACATAATCCGGATTGGCCGGGTCTGTTGAACGTTTCCCTGCAATACAAGAAGCAACGAGGTCAATATTTTTCATATGTCCTCATTGTGGACATGTTTTATGTACGCTGTCTCAACATGCTTAAAACAGACATTTGTAGATGTATTCATTAATAACTTGGGTTGTATATATATTTCTGGCAAATATATATATCGACGCTGTATATACCAGATATCATTTATAAGCCAGGCATCTCAAACCACCCCCTCCCACGCCCTTACATTTACAGCAATATAACATTATTTTAACGTTAAACCAATAAAATGGTATTGCGACCTCACAATTCAAGATGGCGGCCACTGCACATGCCAACGGATCCAACAAAGGTTTTGCTACGCAAACCTTTAATTTAGGCCGTGACATCACCACGTATCGGTGAGAGGGGGGAAACAACAATAAGACATCGTTTATTTGGGTTCAAGATGGAACGCATGTAATGACCTCTAATGACCTCTCCTCTCGATGTCGACCAGAATACGACTATATACAGTCAAACCTGTCTATAGCGGTCACTCAAGGGACTGTCGAAAACTGGCCGCTAAGGACAGGTGGCCGCTATGGAGAAAAGGTCAATTAATTGACCTCGAGGGACACATGTTTTCAGTACCAACTGAGATACATTTATTCACCGCACAGTACACATGTAAACATTGCATATAGGGGTGGATACCGGTTCGGCTCGATCAGGTTCGAGTTCAGGTTCAGGTCCAAAGGTTTAGGTTCAGGTCCGGACCTGAACCTAAACCTGATCCTGTCTAGATGATATCTTACTCTTAATAATCTTACATTTTATCAAATTAACCCAATTTCAATGTTAACCTTATTTTTGATGCCTTCTTTGTCAATACAGAGAGGAGACACAGAGCACTAACAGGCAGATAGAAGATACAAGACACTTTCATTTTCAACAAACGTCTTTGCTCAGAGATCTCAAAAAGTCAACTAAACAAAAAATCACTCCAGACTAACTTTTAGACCTAGGAGCACTGTGCTCCTAACTCAAAAAAGTTAGGAGCACCAGCAAAAATCTAGGAGCACCACTACAAAAAGTTGGAAGAACAAGCAAAAGTCTTGGCCATACCAAATAATATAAATAATAATACTCCTATTAACAACCGGGAATAAAATATTTGAATAGATCATAAAAGATAAAAGCCTACATTGATGCTGCAGAACAATTGGCAATTCAAGTTATTCAATACCTTCCTGCATACTAAATGATACTAGTATGAGGGATTTTTAGAAAAATTGGGCATAGGTTCCCGGCTGGCCCCAATCCGGGGGCCACGGTGCCTCAAGTTCAACAAGTTGAAAAATACACAATGGCATTTTTTACTTGGAACAAGGCAAGTAATGATTCACATAACCTTGAATGATAAATAAATAGATAACTCTTAAATGTATCTATTGGTTTCATGACCAAAACAAATAAAGTCACATTCCATAATTTGAAACTTTTCTGCTGCCATCAAGTTCAACATTTTTACAGGCATTTTTTTCACCGCCACCCTCTGTCTACAAATAATCCAAAATACTTTAATATCCTTGAAATTCTTGCTCAATAGGATCAAAAATTATCTGTTTGTTCGGTTCCTTTGAAACGCACAGTTCAAACTTCGCGCGTCAGGACCGCGGCGCCGCCATCCAATGACAGGCCGACGGCATGGAGAAAGCTTTGTAATTCGCGGCTGTAGATTCTAGACCGCAGCAGAATGAAAGTAGCACCATAATGACGGGCAGATCATGAGTTTTGAAATGATATCGGTGACAAAGGGAAAATCTAATATTTTTGGGGATAAAACTTCACTTGAATTGATTCATCGATTTTTGATCGTAAAAATTATCACTTGAACAGGTGAAAAATGACCGCAGGAAACAGGCCTTGCATTCTGCTGCGGTCTACAATCATCATGGCGGCGGTCCTGAACGCAGAGCGCACGGTTAGCGCTTTACTTTCATCGGCAAATTTCTGGCGTTTGAAACATTTTACAAATCAAACAAATACATCACAAAAGAGAGAAACTTATATCCTTTATTTCTATGGGTAACTTTGCCAATAGGAACGGATAGTTTTTGTACCGCGGGTGTGGGAACATGATAGAAAATTCACCTACGGTAGCGTTGGAATACCTAAACATTTTCAGCTTACCGCTAAGTTCTGCAGCCATTATCCTGGCGCAGATCGTAATTTTTGATTGTCGCACCGTGCGACCGTGATTTTAAATCTAGTCGCATTCTCAAAAAAACTGGTCCCATGTGCGACTCACACAGTCGCACTCACGAGCGCTGCCGGGCGGGCGGCGGCACTCTCAGACTCGGAAAAAAATATTTGTTGCATTACATGTTACTTTGTTTTGACTTCCGGGTCCAAAAAAACGGTTCACGACATTCGGTTTTTTTGAACCGGTTACCGCATGTTTTTCCGGTCCAAACCGGTCCAGTCGAACCGATATCCACCCCTAATTGCATAGGTAAGTCACATTTTAGAAGTTGGTTTGTTGTTCTTTTACTGCTATTATTGGCTTGAAAAAAAAAAAAGTATTGTATCTGCCAACTCCAAAACCCATGGCTTGCTCGAGCTTCATGTCTGAACAGACCAGCATCGTCTACTCTTGATCCTTTGCGACTGCTTCGCTGCAGGCACACCCGTCACCAAAGAGTTTTAATCATATGAAACAAAGTCCTTCGCAGCAAAATGCCACCTAGGTATTTAAGAACAGAATACATGTTGCTCAGTTGCCACTTACTGTTCGTTTTCGACCGTTTTCAAACATAAAATCGCGGCGACAGTTTCCCTTAGTCTGTTGTTGTTTATCAGCTTCTACCATTATGCTAATAGGGTACTCAGAGGAAGATCGCTCTTTTGATGGCTTTTTTTCTTTTCAAAAAATTGCAATAGCCCAAATTTCACATCATATCAATATTATTTATATTTATTTTGAAGCTTTTGGTAAAGTAATCATCCTCAGTGATACTTTGCAGCAAAATAAATTTAGCATATTATACCTCCGTAATGGTGGTGTCTAGTGGTGCGGATCGGTCCGGCCGGACCGGTTCCGGACTTGTAAAACGTTTAGGTTCAAGTCCAAAAAAACCTAAACGTCTGGAAACAAGTCCGGACTTGAACAAAAATTCTCTCACTCATACACTCCTTTTTGTTTTAAACCATCTTAAACCTTCCTTAAATCGTGAAATTTGCACTAGAAAAATATCAAAACATTGCTGTTTTTGTGTTTAGAACTGAACTTTTGTGTTAATTACTGACTGTATATAATTCCGTATATATAGTTTTCAAATTACATGTAAAATATCTGCCAATATGCAATTTTACATGTAACACGAAAAAATATTATAAAATTATTGTTCAGGTCCGGACTTTCAAGTCCGGACCTGAACCTAAACCTCTGGACTCGAGTCCGAACCTAAACCTAAACTCGGGTTTAGATCCACACCACTAGTGGTGTCTTCTGTTGACCTTTATGCTGGTGACTATCAGCGCCATTTTGAACATCGCGCTCAATTTTGGATGAATCCTCGGGGAAAACGGAAATTGGGCCGGTATTCAAACATTTCGCGAACTTACCGCATCAGGTACATGTGCGGGTTGTATTTTCCAAAAAGCTGCCATAAGATTTGTCCGGTCGAAATGCACAGAAATGGTCAATTTTGCCACGATGTACAAACGCAAGCCATGTGAAGAAAATTTTACTTGACTTCGCGTCAAACCACGGATTTTCTAACAAAGAAACAACATTCTGGTTTTCTTTATCATAATCCTATCCAGTTGAGTCCACATAAATTTGATTACTGCGTGAAAAAATGAAGATTTTGAACCCGGCGGTGGCGATGCGGCTTCTACCGGCGCGTCGTGACCGTTACCGACAGTGTTACTGTACTCGCGGGACCGAAAATTGTCTGGCCGCGACCGCGTTGGACAGGTGGCCGCTATAGCCTAATTCTTAATGCTTATGTCAATGGGAAAAATCCAAGGGACCGACAAAAAGTGACCACTATGGGCAGGTGGCCGCTATGCAAAGGTGATTGCTAATACAGGTTTGACTGTACGTCTGATTACCGACCGCGTCGTATATTGGGCGGGAAACCGTCGTGATTACGTCAATGGGATTCACATTATGATTCAGCCATACCGTCGTGTTTTGGTGGGTGCCAAAGTCGTGAAACGGGCGATCAACATAACGACTTGAGTCAGACTAAATTACGCTCCAAACTGACATTCCCGCCTGTCAGAGCACTGTGATCGACCTACCTGAAATGAAGTGGTCGCTGCAGACCCTCTCGTGGCCTTTCGGTGTCCACGCCGCCGGGCTTGTTTCCCTCCCCTCCTGAAATTCTGATCTTTTCAGGGCTCGCAGCCAGGCTGCTCTTCGTTCTGGTTCGTGTGGGATTCGGAAGAAACTTTTTGTACAGCCTTTTACCTTCCGACTGGTGCAGTTAACTGCACAACAACTCACCGGCATACCGTTAGCGTTCGTAGCGCGCGCGCTTCTCGCCTACCACCACTAAGTTCTGCCTACCATGCCGTCATCATGTGACGTAACCGTTACGTCATCGCGATACGAATTTCCAAATTTAACCTTATTTCAGTGTTATATATAACCTTAATAATAATGTCCTTGGGATTTTTTGTGCCAAAACTAATGTGTTTGTGTTTCCAGGTCTTTTTTTCCAGTTTTATCTAAAATGGAGCTGTTGTCACGGATCATCATCATCACGGATGACCAATCGGGTGAAAGACTAGAGTTCTTTTCCACCTTCCCGAGATGCATCAGCATGGTAACGCAAAATAGATTTTACGACAAATTTATCAAAAGGCGCTTTTAGCTGTTCATTGAAATACTGCACCAGTCTTGGTGTTTGTGTGTGTGTCGCTGTGTGCGTGTGTGTGCGTGTGTGCAAGTCTGTGTACAACTGCAGTGATATTTTCTGCGTTATTTGATTGATTGATGTAAGAAATATTTTGAAGCAGATATATAGCGTTATTTGTCTCATTCCATTACTTCATTACTATTAAAAACTCTGCTCAAACATTCAATAGAGAACATATAAACAATGCGTTTCCTGTTTACTTAAAAAAAAACAAGAATTTCATACTTTTTCGCTAATTATTATCTTTGAGCAAGTCATATTTATTTACCGGACAATTCGTGCTGTCATTAACTAACTATATCTATTTTGTTATACTATTGGACATGACTTTTTGGACGATATTGTCATGGTTAATGTTACGTAAGGTCAGTTTGCGCTATGTCGATGAAAAATTAGTCTCTTGATCTATTTCAGCGAGATTTAAAAAAACCATGAGCAAGTAAAGTAATAAAATTTTATCTTTACAACTGGATAAGATACATTGTAATCCAATATGTGGCATGTTCGTGCCAGGGTTGCCCAACTAGCCGGAGTCTATTACTAAGGGCAAACCCTGCAGATTCTAGGATTCATTATCTGTTTTAAATCACATGTTATAACTCAATAAATGACACATCCAAACGGACCGGTAAGATGAAGCATTCATTGGGTATTTCGCTGATTGCGTTTGAAACCCGTTATTGCTCACAGTTCCTTCTACCAACTGAAACAACACATCTCATTTCGCCATAGGGACGTCCCATTTTCGGTGTTTAAGCTAATAGATGTACAGACATTTCTAGATGTGACTCTGCTATCGTTTGTTTGTTGATATATATGGTGTCCAGAAGACTTCAGATCTAGATTGTAATGATTGCAATATATCTACCATCATTATTAATATTGTGATTTCAAAAGGGGTCTTCACAAATTATCAAAAAGACATGACAAAGCAATTGTAACTAAATATTCAGTAGATGATGCAATGAATAAGCAAAAGTGACGATGTCCTGAATAAGTAAAAGGCCAATGAATAAGTAAGAGAAATGACTGGCGTCATAGTGACGAAATCAAATATCATTGGCTGAAAATACAAAATGGCGATCCGTGTCGTCACAATTCAAGATGGCGGCCAACACACAACCCGGCGGATACTAGATAGGTTTCGCTACGCAAACCTGTAACTATACCATGATACATGTAACTATGTGGTTTTCATTTCGGACAACATTGACAAACACAAGAAGCAGCAGCATAATCCACACATATGAGACTAGTTTGCTGTCATGATTAAGGCGACCTCACAATTTGATTTACTGTATTGCAGCGTCTCCTGTTGATTACTTTGAAAACTGCAGCAGTAAAAGTACATATTACACAAAAGAATCAACACTTATAATACAAAAAAATCCTTAAATAATTGGTCTTGTAATTAGCTTGGTAAAGAAGTACATACTATAATAATTTATTTAGATATTCTAAACACTATATTTTTTTCTTCATTTAATTGGATGTTAGTAAATTCTAATTCTATACATTTTGTAAATGCTTGTATGTCAAAGTAGCTTACTTATTGATAAGCAATTGAAGGGAATTTTCTGAATTATTTTTGCAAAATTCAAAGTCCTGTCGAAGCCAAATCATGACCAGATTATTAGTCATGTTGACCTTTTCAGTTATACAAGATGTCAGTACTATTTGCGTTTTGATTTTAAGTTCACATCGTGAATATCTTGATAGAATTAGTGTCAGAAACAACCAAATGTCCGTCGAGCGTAAACATGAGTCCCTTTGGGAAGTTCAAATTGTGTTCCTCCTGTGTCAGAACGTGCCTGATAAACGTGCCGTCCCGACTGAACAGGGAAACACGATGGTTGTTATTTTCAGCCACTATTATGTTGTCCTCCCTGTCCGTGATGACACAGAAGGGGTAGTCCAGCTGACCGGGTCCCGAGCCACGTGACCCGCACGTGATGAGATAACGTCCGGTGGCGTCAAATATCTTCAAGTTGTGGTTGTAACAGTCACTGATGATGATTTGGTTGCTGCTGTTGACAGCCACACGTAGGGAGGAACTTGACTGACGCCCATCTTCACATTTTTCCCCGAACGTCAGAATGGCGTCACCATTGGGACTAAGTATAAACACTTGGTACCCAATAGTCACGATGATGCGTCCCAAACCGTCAACAGCGACACCTTCCGTTTTTCTGTTTTTCTCTACAGCACCCGTCACTTGAATGACACCTGACTCCTTCCCCTGTTTGTCCAGTACGTGAATTTTGTGTCCGTCTCCAGTCACCAACAGCTCGCCGTTTGGCATAACCGCCACACACCACGGCGTAAACCTAAAATGTACCCTTTCCAAGTAGCCAACTTCGTCAAGAAATTGCAGACGTTTTGTGCTTGTATCCGTCACTACAATGTCTCCATCTGCAGTGACAGCAAGTGATGTAAGGTAGTTGAATGGTTCCTCTTCAAGTTCGTAGTCTCCAACGGTTTTCAGAAATTTAGGAGATCCGCCGCAAGTACCGACCGCCAAGTTTGGCCTAACAGATGACTGTGTATTTGACCTTAACATTTTTGTTTCTTTAATCTCTCCAATAAGTTTTGCAATATCCTGCTCCAATTTACCAGCCGGTGGGTCAAAGTTCAAGATCGTTAAACTATTAATCAGTTCAACCCTCTGGGTATCCTTTTTGTCCGCGGTTTGCTCCATCCGTGCGGTCAGTTCTCCGGCCACCGACATGACCTCCGCTGGACTCCCGTACTCCAACACATGGTCCGTGAACTGGACACAGCTCCTGGCTGAGGCCAGGTTCATCTCAGCTGCCTCCATGGCGGCTTCCATCTTTTTCTCTCGAGCAGCATTCATGGCGCGAAGCTGACTGATTTTCTCACTTTTGACTTTCTCAACGGCCTCTATAATAGCCTTTGCCTGCTTGTCGATCTGTTCTTCTGTACGCTGTACCTGTAAAGGCCAGTCGTCCTTTACTGACTGCAACTCTTCTATCCACTTCTTATGTAGGTCTGCTGTGTTCTTGACTGTCGGCAGTTTTGCCTTGATCTTCGCTCTCTCCCTCTCGACCACAGTCTCTATTTCCATATACTGGTGATCTTTGTGCGCCGTGACCACACAGTGCAGACAGATGACCCGGTGACAGGTGTCACAGTAGAACTTGTTAATTTCATTGTGATCCTCACACTTGGAGGTCTCCCTTGCTCGAAGCTCAGCAGCAAATCGGCCAGATTGCAGATCTTGAATCGTTACAACTTTGTGGGACTTACTTACTTTCAGCCCACGGTGCGTGTCGTTACATACCTGACACAGGTAGTCGGTGAGTAGACTTCGGCAGTGTTGCCTCTGTTACAGACCGTACAGGGTACTCCATTTGCCCGTGGCTTCGATGCTTCTCCCTTTCTTTTCGGCTGTTGTTGTAGAATGTCGTGTAATTTGCCAACGAGGAAGTTGGACTTCAGCCCTTGGACGCCATTTTCTGGGAGGGGCACGTCCTGTCGGCACGTCGGACATGAGATTTTTCCTACCGGCTCTGTGGCCAGGAGCCTCTCCAAACACGGCTGGCAGAAGGTGTGAAGACACGGCAGCACCTTAGGCTGCCTAAAGTCCTCCAAACAGATCTGGCAGACGAGAAATTCCTCTGTGATTTCGCTAAATGCGTTGGACGCCATATTCACTCAGTGGTGTTTGCATGCAGAACAAAGGCTGCCTTTTGTGCACTTTGTTGACATAAACTGGTTACGTCATCGTATGACTATGCAAGTTCAGTGCTGGCGAGGTCATGCAGAGACTTACGGCAATACACGAAGGACACATTTACGATCTGAGGTCTGTTGAGAATTTCAAAACAAAATTTAAGAAATAAAAGCCGCTGTCATGAAAAACGCAAGTATTAGATATAGGTGCTACACATACAAGAGAATGGATGCCAGTGTTGGCTGTTATATTTACCATTTAAGACCAATTGATGATAACAGAATTCACCCCAGCATGGACATGGCGCTTCTTTACATCTAAGTATCCTGATTGTCAAAGAGGGATTTTTTTTAGGTTCTGAGCGTTCTAGGGTCCATTTTTTTGTTTATATAACATTGCATTATGCTGTATAAATAATGGTTCATCCGACGTGATTGTAAACACAAGCTTCTGAATCAATAGATGAGGTCTTCAAACAGCCCTGCAAAATGAGTTACCTGCGCCCACTGAAACTGAGAGAACAAAGATCTTAGTTTCGCCGTGGGACGTCCCATTTTCTGTGTTTAGGTTAAGGGTGGTTGTACAGACATTTATAGATGATAATGTACAGCCGTTTGCTTGTTTGTTATCTTCGCCGAGTTCTTGTACTCGGAGAAGATTATGTTTTCGGTTAAAAAATCTGTTCAGTGGGTCTGTATGTATGTCAGGAGCATAACTCAAGAAAGCTTCAATGAATCTTTATGATTTTTGGTATGTGTGTAGTGGTTGTACAAAGAAAGGTCAAGTTCGTAATTGGTTTACCTTGCGTTTTTCAACGGTACTGCAGCGGACTTTGCATTTTTGTGTGTTTGTATGTAGGCAAAAAAGTGACGGAAACTTTGATGGATCTAAATGTTTTTTTGCAGGTGTGTAGATGTTGTTGACACAGAGGTCAAGTTCAAAAATAATTCCCCTGGCATTTTCCGTTGGTACTGCAGTGGGCTTTGTGTGGATGTGTATTTGTATGTCGCCAGCATAACTCAAGAAGCTGTTGATGGATCTGTATGATATTCAGTGGATGGGTAGGGTTTACAGAAAGGAAGGTCAAGTTCGATAATGGGCCTTCTAGCGGGTACCTAAGGTACTGCAGTGGAACTTCAAAATTTAGGGGCATATTTTCTGAAAGTGCTATGGTCATGATTTTTGTGTGGTAGATAGTTCATGCCACAGAAAGTAAGTTCTATAAATTTGTGCCCCCTAGCAGCATGTTTAGAACTTCAGTGGGTGTTTTTGTTTTGACATTCGGACATGAATAACTTGAGAAGGGGTCGACAGATCGTCGTGATGTTTGTTATGTAGAGAGCTCAGATGGTGCTTTACATCATCAATGACTAACTATGCAAATCAGGAGATAACTTGCATAATTAGTAAGGAAAGTTTGTTAACCCACTGTATTTCATTATGGGACATGGGACAGTGTCAGGTGATGTAAACAGATGGCCTTGCATAAACGCACATGTAGGTCAAATAAATAAACAGATGGGGCACCCACTATTCTCCGAGCAGAGGTGTGGGTCCAGCTGGTTTTTAACGTGTTCAGTTCAGGCATTTTTGTTCAACACGGTTGCATAACTAAAAGGGGACAAAATAGAAAGCCTGACAAAAACACCTAAAACACGTCAAAAACCAGTCAGACCCACTCCAATGCTTGGAGAGTACACTGCACCAAAACTGCACCACTGCTAGGTGCGGAAAAGTCACATGTACTATGTCTTTCAAATGTGTATGATATGGAATAAAGATTTTTCTATTCATATATATTGACTGTGTACGACCATTTCATCATCACTTTCAACTTACAACACTGCAATATCGAACCTTTGTGGCCCATATAATATCAACATACTCTTATTTTTTCATGACCAGTTATTACACATATCAGCACACTCTACACATACACCAGTCCTGTACCACCAAATGATTTTGATCCTATCTAGACTGGACTCATTCGCCCCATCATAACTTCCAAATGGTATGGTGCATGATCAAATTTGCAGTGGTGATAAGCATGTAAATATCAATCACTCTCCATGATAAGCCTTGATTATTTGGCGAAGATAATGTGTTCGTGGAACTCTAGTTGAAATATAGAATATCCCGAAGACTTTAGATTTTGATTGTAATGATTGTTATAAATCTACTTTAATTATCATCAATACTCTGACTTTAGAAGAGGTATTCAAAATGTTGAAAAAAGACATGACAACATGACAATTGAAAACAACACCAAGGTGTACGGTTTTGATTCCGGACGACATTGAAAAAATACTATAATCAGCAGCAAAATTGAAACAGATGAGACTAGTTTGTAGTCACTATGAGTATGAAGGCGAACATAGAAGTCAATTAACTGTATTGCAGCGTCTCCTTTTGGTTATTCTGAAAACTGCAGTAAAAGTAATAAACTGGTTTTGCGAGGAATTGTAAACGTTGCATGCTTGAGCCACATATTCTATAGATTGATTAAATCTGAATCGGGGCACCATGTGTATTTATCCAGATTTACATCTGTCAGAAGCGTCTAAAAGAACATGCAAGAACATAAAAGTACATGAAAGTAGTTATAAACAGGGTGATGATGTTGGCCTGTGTAACGAACTCACACAAAGCAAATGAAATACGTCTCATCGTCCTAGACAGTTTCGTTTTGTGATTGTATTAGAGAACGCGGTTTATTCATAACTGCAAACATGTCGCCACAAAGTGTAGTAGGAAGAAACCACACACACATCAAATCTAATCATTAGTGTTTACAGGCTTAACAAACAGTTCTTTTTCGTTCCATTATGTTTTTCTGGCGTAGGGATCTAAAAAAAAAAAAGACAACACTATGCGCTTGGGCCTGGCTCGTTGAAGCACTTTATAAGCGTGGTCGCACTCTCGCAGATTAGGGCTCCCACGGCATCTAAACACAATTGAGTGACAGTGAGAATGTTGTCAACTGGTGTTACTTATATAGCAGCATCGGTGGTTCAGTGGTAGAATTCTCGCCTGCCACGCGGGAGGCCCGGGTTCGATTCCCGGCCGATGCAAATTGTTTTGCCTCGTTGTTAGACGTCTTATCTATCTTACAAACATCTGCTTGAAGATACATTGTGCAGCTGTTTACGTCTCAGGGGCCTTCCCCCTTGGCACTGCGCATGCGTTCACCATTTCGAATACGTATATTATAAATAAAGAAGTGTGAGCTGTCCGGTTGACTGTTGAGAATTCATACAGGTGAGAAACCATACAGATGTGATCTGTGTGACTATTCAGCCTCGAAGAAATGCCATTCAGACAGGCATAAGGCACACTGGCAAAAAAAAAAACCCATAAGTGTGACCACTGCGACTATTCTTGTGCACGGAAAAGTCATTTGAAGTCCGCCGGAAAAGTCATTTAGACAGACACATCGCCGAGCACACGGATAAGAAACCCTACAAGTGTGGATAGTGTGGACAGGTCTAGCCTTTCCCGACATAAGAAAAATCACTCAGATGAGAAACCCTTTAAATGAGCAAATGTGACCAATGCAACTATTCTGCATTTTACGAAATCAATTTAGTCCGCCACATGCCCAGATACACAGATGAGAAATCCTACGTGTGTGGAGAGTGCGGATTTTAGGACGGCTAGCAGGTCTAGCTAGTCCTTCCCTAAAAACATTGTGAAGAAGCATACTGGGAATAAAGTATAACAAATGCGACTATTCTACTGCTCGGAAAAGCAATCTAGATCAACACATGACAAACCAGACCAGTGCAACTATTCTGCTGCACGGAAAGGTGATGTAGATCAATACAAGGTTGAACATATGGATGAGAAACCCTATGGGTGCTGGGAATGAAGGCACAGAACGGCTCGAGAGTATATGATCTTGTCCAACATATGGAATTGCACCATGAAAAATATTATAATTTCTAGCTTGTACGGTATCTATGAGTGTTATTGTACATTGTGCTGAGTTTGTGATGTACTAGTAAGGTTTGTTTTGTGATATACATGTTTACATTTTGAAACTTTCGGTAATGGAAATGCAAACTTTAATTATCAACAGTCACAAGGAGTACGTAGTTAAGAGGTTTGAAATGTTCAAAAAGGGCACGCTCTGGGATGGGTTTCCGAAATCTGCAGTACACTGAAACTCCAACAGCAAGCCAAAGCACCCATGCGACACATATGGTACAGTTGGTCATTTGCAGTTTCATTTGGGTAATCAGGTATACATTTTTGACCTTTCACCGCCGGAGGCACCGGCAAGTGATTTCGTTTGTCCGCCATCTTGACCAGCGACACTACTATATCTTCTGTAAATATAAGACTATTTCAAGACAATTCAGCGCTCTGTCGATCCTACAACTATAGCAAAACACAGGTAAGATATCAGCGAACTATTAACGTTCACAGATTGTCGCTAGTAATAATGGCGTCTTGTGGAGGGCGTTTTTTTCTTGTATATTGTATTGTACATATAAGTACTACTACTAGTAACATAATTTTCGCTATGGCTATAGCAATACACTTCCAGCAACACGTGAGCACAAGTCACCACAGTTGAATACCTACAAAGACGTTTGACTCGTAACTGAACCAAGTGAAACCTAGCAGACCGCGTCTAGCGATATAATAGTCGTTGTATAAGGACAACAAGGAAATAGAACCCAGAGAACATTTTTATTATGGAGGAAGGGGTACTAGTAGGGGCATGAGTCGTAAGTGTGACTTTATGAGCGCTTGAACCATAAATCTGAAGTTCATGTATTTATAAATTTACATCCTTGCATTACGTTTTAAGGAGCCTGAGTCCATAGGTGTGATTGTTGAAGTTGAATCCGTGGCTCAGTCAGTTTCAATAATAACAATTGAACAATGAACACAGCCATACAAGATTCTACTCTACTCTACTCTACTCTACTCTACTCTACTCTACTCTACTCTACTCTACTCTACTCTACTCTACTCTACCTCTACCTCTACCTCTACTCTACCTTTACACTACTAGTACAGTACATACAAAATGTAGATACACTACCTCTAACCTACTCTACTGTACCATACTAGTACTATACTATACTATTATTTTCCTATACACATACATGCTTAGATTTAGAATAGTAAACCTACATTTTAGCAATTTGGGATACAAGGTAAATTTGTGGCAGACTTTGACATCAACATTGTCTGTAATGTTTGAGTATATAGTAGGCTAGAATTTTCAATTTTTCTAAATATTTTATTTCTGTTGTTAGAAATGGACGAGACAAGCTGTGAGATTCCTGTCGACGAGCTGCCACCAGGGATGCCAGGGAACGAGACCAACAGCAACAAGGACTCTGCAACAGACACAGAAAAACAGCAAGATAAGGATGAGGACATGCCATGTGAGGAAACATGTGGGGTAAACTCTGACCATCTTCCTGCATATGTACAGAGTCAAACAGAGGAGACGGACAGGCTTGCGGTAAAATGCACCGTAGACAAGAGCTACACATGTGCGGAGCATGACTACATGACGTATAAAAAGTCCATCATACCAATGCATATGAGAAAACATACAGTTGGAAAAACATACGAACCTAACCAGTGTGATTATCCTGCTGCAAGGATAGACCAACACACGCCAAAACACGTTGGTAAAGAGCCTTACACGTCTGAGGAATGGGAGCACAGAACAGTTAGTACGCCTCTCATATCCCAACGTGTGGGGAAACATACGGAGAATCATGAAAACCCTCACAGCTGTGATCATTGTGACTTCTCTTCGAAGTGGAAATCCAGTGTTGATAATCACATGGTGAAACACCATGGAAAGAAACCCTACATGTGTGGAGACTGTGGGTTCAGAGCACCCTACAGAACTCTTCTAATCGCACATATGAGAGTACATACCGGTGAGAAACCCTTCAAGTGTGACCTGTGCGACTACTCTGCTGCGAGGAAAGGCAGCCTATACCGACACATGGTGAAACACACTGGAGAAACACCCTACAGATGTGACCATTGCGATTATTCTACTGCACGAAAATGCAGTTTAGACCGACACATGGCTAAGCACACCGACGACAAACCCTACAAGTGTGACCAGTGTGACTATACCGCTGCACAGAAGAAGTCTTTGGACCAACACATGGTCAAACACAATGGAGAGAAACCATTCATGTGTGGTCAGTGTGACTATTCTACTGTACGAATCAGTGATTTAAAACGGCACATGACTACACACACTGGAGACAAACCCTATATTTGCAAGGATTGTGGGCTCAGAATGGCCGACAAGTCTAACCTATCGAAACACATGAGGAAACATACTGGAGAAAAACCCTTCATCTGTGGGGAATGTGGGTTCAGAACAGCTCGGCGGCTTGCCTTGTCTGCACATATGACAAAACATACAGGTGTCAAGCCTTACAAATGTGACCAGTGCGACTATTCTGCTGTACAGAAAAGAGATTTTGATGCTCATATGTTAAAACATATATACACTGGCGATACCTGCGATAGCAACTGAAGTCGATGTGTCGTAGATAGCTGTAAACAATCTTAGATTGTATTTCTTAAAGGGCAAGCTCGTAAAATTGTGCCATAAAACCATTCAATGAATTCAGCTATCTTAAACTATCAGACCTGTCTTTAATGTTGACAACTGTGGCGTTCACATAGGTAGAGCTAGGCCTGGCTTATATCAGCGTTACATATGTCATGTAAACATGTCTTTGTGGTAGATCATGACAATTTGTACATATTTAGAGGGTCACGATGTGTACAAGTGAACATACAGGTAGGAAGGGGGCTATTTAACTTGAAATAAAAGGATATACGCACAGCTTTGAGTCGATATGATTTTGGTGATACGCTTTATTTGCTATGAAATAATGATAAGGCCACACCAATTTATTTTCTTGGTTAACGGAATCTTAAAAAAAATACTAGATTGGAAAATCAACATGAAAACAGAATCACAGAGGAGAGTTTGTACTTTGGTGCACACAATATCAGGGAGTGGACAGGGTCAGGTGCAAGTTTTTACCTCAGCCTTCTGTTTTCATGATTTTTTTGGTGCTAAAATAAAAAATAAAAATCCGTTAACCAAGAAATCAAATTTGTGTGGCCTAATGATATCTTTATTGCGCAACAAATGTACAAGGTACATATACAGTTTGGCTGGTACATATTACAGTTCTATATATATCTAAGGGCTAATCTACCTAATACAAAAGTGTGTAGTTTGGGTTTAGAATGGGTTCTTACGAACCTTGGAGGAATTTCTGTCGTCTAAACATTGTTTAACATATGAATGTGGAGCTGGACAACAAGGGGGGAGGGGGTTCAACAGTAGAGATAAGTGTACTGGTTCTGCAGATAATGTTTTCTTTTCTGAACACACACCTAAAAAAAACATTTGCAATTTGAGCAGTTGTATTTTATAGCAACAATATTCTGACCCCTAAGTGACAATATTCTGACCATATTCTGACCCCTAAGTGACAATATTCTGACCATATTCTGACCCCTCAGTGACCATATTCTGACCCCTAAGTGACAATATTCTGACCATATTCTAACCCCTCATTGACCATATTCTGACCCCTAAGTGACAATATTCTGACCATATTCTAACCCCTCATTGACCATATTCTGACCCCTAAGTGACCATATTCTGACCATATTCTGACCCCTAGGTACCGGGGCCCCTCCAATAAACTACAGCCATGTGCAGCATACTTAAGTATTATATACAAACTACAGCTGAGGCAATGCTAAGAAATATAGGGTTGATCTTTAAAAAATATTGGGTTTCTGGATACATTGTCAACTTAATTCAGCAACTTCAATTTCACTTGCTTTCAGTCAAAAATTGACTTCAATCTCTCATTAAAGATTTCCATTGAAACCCATTCAATTGAAAATGGTGTCCTAGCTCAAAGGAATAAGATAATTTTCAGAAATCCAATGCTGAAATTGAATATGCAATGTATGTAGTGTATAAGTGAATTGCTGTTCATTAATTTTTAGCCTCCAACGACTTTTGATATTGGATGAGGAAGTTAGGATGGCTTTGTTCCAATGTGTTGCCAGAATGAATAGTATGTAGGTAATCAGGATGGTAAATTGAACTTTGCTCTTTGACCGTTCACTCGTGACCCGTCGATACGAAGGCAAGAAAGGAGCGCACGGTCAGAGGTCAAGGTCATGTGAAGGGAAAAACCACCAGTAGAAAGCAGATAAGACGTGAATGACAACGTGAATGACAACTGTTTCCATATTGCGTATAGAATTTTCTAGTTATTATCCCCTACCTCCATGAAAAATGGAGATATTGTTTTGGGTGTGTCTGTGTGTCTGTCTGTTTGGTTGTCTGTTTGTCTGTTTGTGTTTCCGGACTACTGTAGTCAGCATAACTCAAGAACCTCTTGATGGATTATGATGATATTTGGTATGTGGGCAGGTGTTGTGAAGCCGAAATTCAATGTCGATTTTAGGCCCCCTGGTTTGTGACCTTGGTACTGCAGCAGAACTTCAATTTTTGTATCTTTTGACCTGGACGTGCTGTGGTCTTGATTTTTGGGTGGCAGATAGCTTGTGAGGTAATAAAGAAATGGCTAGGTTTGGGCCTCCTAGCAGCTTCCTCTGGAACTGCAGGGGCGTTTTCGTGAAAATCTTCTAATGAGAATAACTGAACAAAGGAACGACGGATTTCCATGATATTTAGTATGCAGGTAGCTTAGATAGAGATATATACAATGAAGTACAAATAATGCTAATTGGGACTTAATTTGCATAGCTAATGAGGAAAATCTATATTTGCAGTGTTTTCCATTATCAGACTACATGTAGCGCATGTAGTTTATGGAAAGTGGATCATCAACAGATACCAATTATGCAAAGAAATTCCTAATTTGCATAATCAATGCAAATCACCATATCTCATCTAATTGGAAAATAATAGGACTGTCAATATGATACTTAGAATGCAGGTAGCTTAGACAGAGATATACATAATGAAGTGCAAATTATGCTAATTGTGACTTGATTTGCATAGCTAATGAGGAAAATCCATATTTGCAGTGTTTTCCATTATCAGACTCAAATACATGTAACATATGTAGTTTATGGAAAGTGAAGCATCAACAGATACAAATTATGCAAAACACCATAGTTCATCTAATTGGAAAATAACTGTATAGGACTGTCAATATTGCAACATGTGCAAGTTAGATAAAGGTGTTTATGACCAAGCATATATTATGCAAATGTGTAAGTCATTTGCATTAGTAGAATTGTTCTCGGAGATATGAGGTCGTGGAACTCTTGTTTGTGTCTTAAAGGGGTTGTAGTAAGATGATATTTTATAGGGGTTTGTGGACGTGAAATGTGGAAATGTGATAGGGGAGGGGGGCCCAACCAAACTTGGACAATCATCTTGCAAGACACACTGGAGTTAAACCCTTTGTGTTTCCTTGTTTGTTAGAAATATAAGGACCTAGCCAATAACGGATATAAGAAGTAAAATCTTCTGACTCTTTTTGTTAACTTCTGGGTAATGTGTATGTTTGTTTATTTGTTTGTTAGTAACAAAAGGTCTTTGTCAGTAATAGATATTACATCTGTAATGTTAAAACGTTTTTGTTTGTTTGTGTGTGTATTAGAAACATAAGGACTTGGCGCGTAATGGATATGACAAGTGCAATTGTATGAACTCGCGAACATTCTCCATCGATATCGTTCGCAATAACTGTACAAGGTAGCAGAACACAGTTTCTGGCCTATGGGAATTTTTATAGTTAAGACCACAAAGTGACTGACATCGACGAAGATAAAATCCTAGTAGGGTACCATAGAAAATCACGACAAACAAACATGTTGAAGCTGAGGCTGCAATCTGCAAAATAACTGAAAACTATTTTTTTTTTTCAAATATGACGACCACTTTTAAATGGGGTCATGCGGGGTCATACGGAACTGCAGCCGGCTCACACAGGCAGGCAGCTGTAAAGGTCACGCGCATTTAATGAATACGCAGAATGGGCAAACTTCAGAATGTCATTCGTACGATCTAAAAGGCCACTTATTTTACTACCATACAGCAATGTTCGTACCTCGCTGGGTTTCATCGTAACGTTTGTACGTATACAGTTCAAAATTTAGGGCGCACCATTGTTTACCGCTACGTATGTAGTGTGCTGCTACCTTACCCCCCCCCCCCCCCCCCCCCTATTTGCAGACTCTCACCTAACACAAGTTACAGTCCTTGGATTGACAGTGATTGAAATCAGAGGCCATCCTACATTTTAAATGTGGAGAGAAAATAGTGTGGTTTTGATTGGCCATGTGGTGTTAGGATCAAAACCTTCACAGTTTTACCCGACTTTCTTTACTTTTATCAGGTAAAAAAAAACTATATGTAAGGACGTCCTTCAGAAGAGCTGCAAGGTTACATAATCTGTGGCCACGTCATAGATACACGTCATCGGTCCCTGACCTCAGCTGAGTCGGAGCACCAACGCGTTACATCTGCATGACTTGTTCACGTGGGAACACACCAGAACCTGCAGAACAAGCTTAAGGTTCTCACGTCCATATAGGGCACCCCGACTATACACGGGAGAGATAGGACAAATGTTAAAGAATAAATTTAACATACGTGAAAGTTTTCTACTGTCGGGAGGGGGTCTGATGTTATGATTGTGACAGTTTGTTGTTTTTTCTGGTCATTCCCGTGTCAGACATCAATTAATTACTTTTACTTGAATGAGTCTATGTGACACGATCTGTGCCAACGGTAAACTAGTATCTCTTACATGAGGGTCTGTATGGGGAGGGCCTGGCAACGCGTAACGGAAAATTTTAGAAAGGTCAGCAACCATTAATGATAAATTGACTAGCATATTCCTTTAAATGCTACAATAGATTGGGATATTTCAATCGGAAAAAAAAGTTTAACCTTGAATTACAGTGGAGCGGCGGGGCTACGATTAACAGTAATTCTTAATACATATGTAGCTCGCTACGCCTCATGCAGACCCTCTTGATTAGTTCCCACCAATGTGTTCTGGTGTGGTCACATTCGTCGTAGCTATAGGTCGTGTACGATTTTGACGTGCAATTTTCCAGCAGGCTGTGCCAAAAAATAACAGCCGACACGGCACTTTTTTTTTCATTACAAGACAGCTTAACTTTGCGGGATACAATATTGTACAGTTATCCCAAGAATGCCCATAGTTTGCAATCGTACGACGATGGTGCGACGCATGTGACCACGTCCTTACTTGCAAGTTTCTTCAGCTAATCCATAATTTAAGGTCCATGTTTCCTAAGAGGTTCGGGTTGCGCCATGACTTGTGTGGTCTTCCTCGTGGCCCTCGCCCAAAGTTTGCCAACCAGTTCTACGTAGACGACAGCCGGGCATTCTGCCAGCGTGGCCGTTATGTAACAGTCCACCCACTGATATTTCAGGTTTGGTGGGTCGCGTTTGAAAAGTGTTTACTCCGTCGGACTGTAGTGTCTCTAAGATTGTCGTCCGTTTTCTCAGTCAGGTAAGAAGTTTACGCAATACAACTTTTAGATCCTTATATAACAGTCACAGTGTTGCTTGTCATTGTGTACATGGTGTACTTAATTCAAAGCTACTTTTCCGTGAGAACGTTATGTAGTTTAGCATGTAATATGTTAGAAGTACGACGTATCATCTCATGCTATTATGTCATTTTCCATGCCATATCGGAGCTGTTTTTCTGCTGGACACTTAGTCGTGTATTTACATAACAGATATGTTTATATGGCATGTTTAGATAATCCTTTTTCAATGTATAGGATATTTGCTTTGCGTATTCTGTGGGCATTTTTTACTTAAAGTTTACGAGAGATTACTGGTATCCATATGTGGGCTTTTCTTCGGAACAATTTGCGTTGATTTTGATAAACAAGATTTCTTCGAAATTGGTGGTGTTATTTTTGATAAATAGGAGATCAGAAATGTAGAAAATTTGTTTGTTACTACGTAATGATTCGATGAACGGTTTGCGAGTTCTATTCCCACGGTCTTTGATCCAATATGCCCCCAGCGAATAGATAATTGGCTAATTAGGGATGTTAGTGTAATTATCCAATCATTTTGAGTGATTAACCCGAGGTGTTTGACCTTTCTTCGCAAGCCTGGAAACCATACCATCGGAAGCTCCCCGGTATCTCTTCGGCGCTAGGAGTGATTCCCGCCCGCCCACTCAGTTTAACCCGCTCGGGGTGGGTTTACAGGCTTGGCTTTAATTAGCTCGCGCCCTACGTTGGCGGCGAAAATCTCTATGGCAGCTAAATAGACAGGCTGCGAAACTCTCTATGGCAGCTAAGTAGACGGGATGACAGGAACGAGAAATATAGCAGACTGGCCGGTAAAACACCCCTAAGCCGACTCGTAGAGACTGGGGCCAGGCTATTCTTCGGGGAACCGTGGGCTAATTTGTTATTCTGTGTGTTGCCAAAAAATATATCCCCAGCTTTTACATTTACTTCAGTCCCGCTCACGCTGTATTTCCGAATCTTTTCAGGGATGTTTCGGGTGCTGAATAAATGAATGAATGAAATATTAATGGAAAGACGAGTGGTAGAGGGAGCCAAAAGGAACAATTATCTATCAAAGACCTTGAAAGTTTTGGATTCATAAAGCATGATTAACGGGGGAGGGGGGCATTGGGACGGAAAAGACAAAAATTGTACTCTGTTAACATTTGGAAGCCTCTATTGCTTATTGTTGTTATTAAATCGATATGTGTCATTCTATGAGAATGGTGTCTTGGAGACAGTCCTGCTACTAAAGTAATGATCCAACCATTAGTAATGATCCAACCATTTGTAAATACGCTGAATTTATTGCAACATTGCGGTTTCTATAACATAGAACTGTATTTGATGGTGGCTGCGCAAGTCGTGTATAGTTTGGCCATCTACGTATAAAAGTGTGTTTTGTATCAAAATGAAGTATACGACGACCTATTGGAAAAATCACATTGCTGTATATATGACGTTGCCTCGAACGATAGTAACAACATAAACCAAGGAGGTTATATAGACCAATAGACATGGGTCATTAACTAGCCAGATGACCTTCGACCGTGCGAGGTCAAGGACAATAATTTAATTATGACCTGAAACGGATGCTCTCTTTGTAAGACCCCTTCTCATGGCAAAAAGGCAAAACGAAGAATGCTATCACCCCCATGACCCCTTTATTTCAAGGGCTGGGTGTACATTTTGTAGCAGGTGGATGTGAAAAGTTCAACTTTTCTGACCCAAGGTCGAAGAGTATACCGGAAAAAATCTCAAACCAGTGGAAGTTGATGAAGACTTACGGAAGGCTTGACGATAGGAGATATCTCAGTGTAAATAGCACAATACGAACTGATAATGTGGCCGCATTGTATTGTTAAATCAAAGAAAAGCTTTCTTTGACAAAAAACCTGATATAAATCTGAGAAAAGAGTGAGAGACGGAAGGAGACAGATAAAGAAGAGCGAAACAAATTTTTACTAAGTAATAGTCTGAGAGGATAACTTGTGTTTCAAATCTAGTCGTCAAGGTCTAAATCACAGGGTAGAACCATGCATGGCTTAGGCACTTTAAAAATTAGTTACTCTTCAATGCTTGAATACAACATCTTTAGAAAATACGTAACATTTTAAACTGATGCGTTAAAGACCATGCTTGACCTCCCAAAAAATCAACTAACATAAACTACCATAGTCAGTTTGTTACTACTGCCTGTCGTGGTGTTCACATAGGTGGAGGCCTGGCTATGTCAGTGACCAACACAAGTTACTCTTCAAAAAACATTTGAAATATAGAAACAAAAAATAAGAAATTGATGTATGGTTGCACATGGAGAAGTTAGCTTTACGTAACCCAGAATATAAATGACAACACTGGCTTGCCATGCTCTGTTTGGTAGTGTAAGCCATTGGCAGGTATACTTGTTAAAAATCTAATGATGTATTATTCGTTTTATTTTCCATAACTAGTACGTATCATGTTGACCTTTCAATTACTTGGCGTGGTTACCTACATTCTGCTATTTGACGGCGTCTTCTCCCAAACCGGTGAGTACATATTACATGTACTGTGACTTTTCATTTTACATTTTACTTAACTTAACTTTATTATTTCCACTGCCGTTATGTAAGAGGTATTAGCTTAGGAAAATAATGTTTGGCTGCTTGTTAACGATGTTTTTGGCAAAGTTACCTATAATTTCTTATCCCGGTTGTTGACATTTTGAGATCCTTTTTGGGCTCCTATGATATGATATCAAAGCAAAATGACACGAAACGCTGCATGGAGGTCTCTCATAGTTTGTGGTGCGCCGTGATATCAACATTACATCGCTTTGTTTTGGATAATAATATCCCAGGGTTCTGCTATCAATAACTTTGATACTTGTTACAGTTAGTAAAGCCCTCTTGGATCTATCTTAACAATAAACATCTTACCTTTTATGCCACAAGTTTGTGGACGCCTAACGGGTGCCAGTGGATCGTTTGTCAGTCCAAACTACCCAAACAAGTACCCGAACGGTTACGACTGTCGATGGGAGATCACTGTCACTCCGCCCAAAGTCGTCAGACTGACCTTCACAGAGTTCCACGTTGAACACGACTATGATTTCGTATACGTGTATGACGGAATCACAACTGACGTGTCAAATCGAATAGGTAAGAAACGCACTTTAAAAAAAGTAAACATTTCTCCGCCTGCAATATGTACGTAAATTTTTTTTAAGTGCTCATATCTTTCCGATACAGTTGCAAAGCATGTGCTTTGACAAAAATACTGAGGGTAAGGGCCGTAAACGACTAAGTAATAGAATACATATTTAAATGAGTTGAATCCGATAGTGTTCAATGCTAATCTAAAGCTGTACTTTTTCATAACACTTCTACTTAAGATGGATTAGATAGGGTCAGTGTAGAGGTCCTGGTGTCGTCTTGGATGCAAAGATGCTATACTGGTGCATTTTTGCGACACCTTCATTGTGGAAGCGTTTTTCACAGAGTTAACATTTCCTGGACATATTGCAAAAATCGCCCGAATGCATCTCCTAGAGAAATGACTTTGATAAGCATCAATAGGTTAAGAAGCTGTGGATGGATCTGTGTTTTTTTTTGTCTGTTGGTAGATAGCGGCAAAACGTTGAGCATGTGAGATATCTGTCTTAACTCGATTTAGCGCCATCTGGTGGCTTTCAAATGTACTACAGCAAATTTCTGATTCTGATAGATAGTGCTTAATAGGTTTTAGAAGAAGTGGTAAAATTTGTACTCCCTAGCATTAACTTAAAGGAACTGCAGGGGCCTTTTTGTTAAAGACCTTTGTTAACGACATGCTTACCTTGTAAATAGCATATAGAATATAGCACCGCTTTCTGTTGGTCCATGTCTCTGATCTATTCATATTCAACAGCAATACTGACTGAGGAAATCCTCCCCGATCCTGTGACGTCATCGGGGAGCACCATGACTGTCAGATTTACATCCGACGCATCAAAGAACAGGAAAGGCTTTCAAGCCAACTTCACAGCCGTGGATGTGGAAGGTGCGTACAATTAAACCAACCATGGAAACCACATGGAACCCAGTTTGATTATACAAGGCCAAATTGACTACAAATCTTCTCAAACCAGAGCAAGCTGCTAGGGGGCCCAAACCTACACCACTTCTTTGTTACATCACAAGCTATCTACCACCCAAAAATCAAGACCATCGCACGTCCAGTTTAAAAGATACAAAAATTGAAGTTCTGCTGCAGTACCAAGGTCATATACCAGGGGGACCAAAATCCACCTTGAATTTTGGCTTCACAACACCCGCCCACATACCAAATATCATTTGATCCATCCAGAGGTTCTTGAGGTATGCTGACAACAATAGTCCGGAAACACACACATACACATACACACACACACACACACACACACACACACACACACACACACAGACACGTCAAAAACAATATCTCCATTTTTCATGGAGATATTTAAGCATTGATAGTTACTGACCGTCCCCGATGCGTTATGTTACCGTAAGCATTGGGGAAAAGTATATTCTCATATAGCCAAACCAAAATCACAGAAACATTTCAAATAGATGAAGTTTACATTATTGGACGATGATCAATGCACTTTTTGATTAACCCATGTTTACGATATGATTGCTGGACAACCAATAGGACTGGAGGCTTGTGTTCGGTTTTAACCTTATTATGATGATATTCTATTAATATGGACATGCTTTTTTTGTATGGTTTATAACTTATGATTCCCAATTCAACATATTATTTCACAATTATGAACATCCCATCATCAACCACCGGGGTATTGCAGCAATTTGTCATTATTCATTGCAATAAGGTTACTAGTATAATTTTTATATTGCACCTACTCCCCTAAAGAATTCCAGTGGTAAATAAACGATTTGTGACATGTGTTGTTATGTACAAGTGATAACTACCGTTTATACCACTTTTATACCCTAAGATCTTATCCTGTAACGTTTTTTAGCTGTTTTTTTAGCTGTTTGATTATTTACATTGCACATGCAAACTCGTAATAGAAACTTTTAGTAAGTAAAATGTTGTTCAAAGTTAAGCACAACTGTTGACGTATTTGATTTTTCAGAATTCGGCACTTATCGGTGTGCCGACAACAGGACCTACATACAAGCTCGGAAACGGTGCGACGGAAATATCGATTGCAAAGACGGCAGTGATGAGGGTGCAGAAACCTGTTGTGAGTACCCAACCTTACAGTTTGATTTTATTTATTTTGATTTATCTAAGCTGTGTAATGCTTTGGTCCTAAGTTGTGCTGGTTCCCGTCGGGGGTGTTGTCCCGGCCGGGCCCCTGAGTCACAAATTTGTCCCGGTGGACTGCCGGGTATCGGGGGTACACCTCCCGGTGCTCGCTCGATTAGCTCACGGCCACTACGTGTTACCGGGTCCCGCGTTCAATTTAAGTCTGACTTAACTTCATTCGGGATCCCGGCCGGTTCCAAAATAGCCCGGCAGCCGCAGTGTGTCCCACCATACCACGTAGAGGTCATGCCCCACGAAAGTGCCAAAAAAGGCTCGAAAACTACCCGGCGGGGCCCTTTTTCCTATTGGGACCGAAGCGTAAGACATACACAAATAGCCGAAGGGCTGATTGGACAGTATAATGTATACTTAAGAAGTACACTTACTAGGCACATAAAGCCGTTTACAAAGCACAAGACTTTATATATTTGTACGTACTAAGTGATACAGATCATGAAAAGAGGAGACGACCTAACGGCCCTGATGTCTGTGATAGAAAGCAACGTAAGAAAGATATTTAGAAGCTATCTTGTATGGTCACTATGTATGTACGCTAAGTGCAGCATTAGGACAGTTCGTTCGGTGCGTACAGAGTGCTTGCTACTATAAAAGGGTGACATATATATATATATATATATATATATATTTACATCTCGTCCTTGCTTTTTAATCATGACTGGGCAGCAGAACTTTAATCTTTATATTTATGAATATCATTCTAGCTTGTCAAGATATTCCAACATCTTTGGCGATTTGTCAGCACCTAGAGTACCAACAAATGACACTCCCCAATCCCCTCAACTTCACGCACACTACGGTAGACCAGGTCATCAACTCAGCAAGATTCGACGACCTCAGCACCCTCGCACACTCCGAGTGTCATCCCCGTGTGAGAGACATAGTCTGCGCCGTTATTGTACCGCGATGCGAGTCCAGGTACATTATTACAATTTTCCATCTTAACATATGAGTAATGTATTTTTCTAGGAGTTGCAAAAATGCAGGACGATGGCACCGCAGCCAAGGTGCTATAATGTGCTGAAAATCGTTTTTGCTGAGTAATCAATTTAGAACCGGGTACTCCGAGATCCTCTGATTGGCTAATCTTGATAGTGGAAATTAAAATATTGAATGCTTAAGGAACAACCAGCAAATGAGAAGCGATTAAAGATTATAAAGGGAACTTTCTCATCAGTTAGAGAAGGTACTATATTGATATAAATTATATATCTCCACTTTGATGTATTTCAAAGGCTACAGAACTTAGCGGGTTTTTACCTTCGCCGAGAAGGTTATGCAGAGGGTAGCGTTTGTATGTATGTATGTGTGTATGTATGTAATGTACAGCATAACTCGAGAAGGCTTGGATGGATTGTCTTGATATTTGGTAGGTGGGTAGGTCTTGATGAGACTAGAAAATGATTAGATTTTGGGTCCCCTAGCGGCTTGTTATGGTACTGCAGCGGAACTTCCTGTTCTGATATCTCGTGTTATGGACATACTATGGAACTGATTTTTGAGTAGTAGATAGCTCTTTGGACAGAGAGTAAGTGTTATGGGTTTGGGCCCCCTAGCGGCATTTTTGGAACTGCAGGAGCAGGTTTTGCATCTGACTTTGAAAGGGAATAACTCAAGAAGGGATTGATGGATGGCAATGAATTTTGGTAAGTAGATAGCTTGAGTGATGATGAACATGATTAGATACTTTTTATGCAAATCAGTATCTAATTTGCATAATTAATGAGGAAAGTTTATACATTCGCCAAATTCCATGATAGGACTCTGAAACATGTGACATATGTAAGTGAGGAAGAGAGAAATATTAATTGATATGAACTATGTAGATGAAGACCTCATTTGCATAATTAATGAGAAAATACTATAACTCAAGATGGCCTTGATGGATCGTCATGATTTTTGGTATGTCGATAGCTTGTGTGATGCTTAGAATGATTGGCCGATAATTATGCAAATCAGATTCTAATTTGCATAATTAATGAGGCAACTTTAAAAATCTGCTTTGTGCCATGATATGACTATTCAAATTGTAACTGAGGAAGAGAGGATTGTTGAAGATAGAAAATATGCAAATGTGGGCCTAATTTGCATACTTAAATGAGAAACTACTATAATTCCATACTGGTAAATGACGGAAATTTCATGCATTTAATACTTTTTTTTGTGGCATCTGGAATTTATGTGAATGTGAACATCGTTGAATCAAATTATGCTGATAAGGGCCTCATTTGCATAATTGATGATCAATATTAGCATCACCTTCTTCATACTTTGTTAAGCTCATACTTTGGACATGTCATATTTTAAGACAATCAACTGGTATGATTTATGATTGATGAGAAACACTCCTAATACGTCAGTCACAATGGTTAAAATCATTTGGCGAAGGTATGAGGTCGTGGAACTCTAGTTTTACAATTAGATGAGAATAACTTGAAATTGAATACATATTGCAATTATTAGGGACGTCTTCATGATTGTAATCTATGAATGAAAAATATGAAGACCTTCATTGTACACCTATACCCACTGGGTTCAGTTCAGGTCATAACAGAGTACGTTACAGTTCACAAATAAATAAATACAATGATAAGGTAGCACTAGTCTAATAATTACATGGATTTGGCTTCTTAGTAATGGTGTAAAATTAATATAAATGATATGCTTTGTCGTCATCTGCTGTTTTGTACAGTCCAAACCTCACACAACTTCTGCCCTGTCGGTCGTGGTGTGAAGAAGTGACGTACTCCTGCAGTAAAGAGTCTTCTTGGTCAGCGTTCCCCAGCTGCACAATTTTCCCTAACAAAAACTGTAACAACATCATGGCCTCAACGACTAAGGACGGCGGTAAGTCTACTTTTAAGGTAACTATGGCAATCAGCAAATGCTCACCTCTACAACATGTTTCACTTTTGATACCAAGGGCACATATCTTTGTAGAAATATATTGTTTAGTTGTAGCTCATTATTCTTCTCGTCCTCTTGTCAATCTGGTTATACTATAATAATTAGATAAAATCGTGTCTTTATATATATATATATATATATATATATATATATATATATATATATATATATATATATATGTTCTGTAAACGTAAATATAAAGGAATGCTTTGGACATGAGCCCACAATTTTAGATGTCTATTAATGTTTTGTGTCAAACATGCATATGACTTCAAAATAAGTTATTTCCGATGATTGGCCTTTTTTTTTACCAGAAATGAAAATTTTGGGCTCCAACGCATTGGTATGTAAACGAAATGACCTAATAGTACTTCTTCACTTAAGCGTAAACCACTTGGCAAACGTTTCAGAAATTTAATTCCACTAATAAAGAGTGCCGGATGGGACATTTTGAGAGGTTGGTAACTCTCAAACATTTCTTTAGACTTAATAAAATGATTATTTCTTCCTGGATGACTAATCTACATAAATGTGGCCTGAAACTTCATAAGTTGAGGGATGGCACTGAGTTGTTTTTCAATATCACCTTTAAAGTCTTTTCCTGTTTTGCTCGTACACTAGAATGCTTTGATGGAAATGGTGCGAACTACAGAGGGGACCAGGCCAGAGGTCCTCTAGCTGGGGTGGGCTGTCAGCGATGGGACAATGATCACTACTACAAAGAGGTGTACCCCTGGGCAAACCTTGAGGACAATAAATGTCGTAACCCTGATGGCCACTCCAGACCATGGTGCTTTACACCGATTGGACTCCAGTTCTGTGACGTCATTCCCTGCAACCGTAAGTCAGCTAGTCTATCTTCTCTGTTGAAGCTCTTTTTAAAATGCTTGTTTGTTTTGCCGTTTGTGTTTCTGCATGCTAGGTATATCTCATCGCAGACTGAAAGAAACGTTAAATGTCCCAGGATTGCTAAATTCAAAACATGTGTAATGAGGGGAATTTATAATGAAAGTTTGCACACCGAGCACCTAGTTGAGAAAACAAGCCAGGGCATAAATTCATTTCTCAACTATATCAGCTTTATCAATATCTAAAATATCAATATTCTATCATTATGAAGATGCGTTGACCAAATATATGTTTTGGGTATATAATGTAGTTTGCTAGCGAATGTCTATGAATTTCATAAAGATTAGTAACATGTTATAAACGCAAAACGGATCTTTGAGATTCACCGTGTTGTATTACCACCTGAGTAATGCGGTCGTTGTAACTGTTTGGGGCACCTCCTAAAACACAGGACCCCAAATAATGTTTACATCTTATCCGAAAGACATTGCAGTTCCATCTAAGATATCCTTCCCTGGTCTCGAACCGGGGTCTCGCAGTTACCAACTACTGTAAAATGTAGAAATGTTCACGGTGGTTTAATGTTCGCGGGTTTCACGGTGAAAACTTCAGCGCGAACTTAAAACCGCCGCAAAACTTTCTGCTACTTATAACTATAGCGCTACTTTTGATTCAAACGTGAGCTTAAAACCACCGCGAACACTCCATTTTCTCCCTACCGCGAAATAAAAACCACGCAAACTTAAATGCATTTACAGTTTATGTTCTTCATTTGTCGCTCTTTCAGAGAAAGGGTGCAAAGATCCAGGAAACCCCCGCTTCGGAAAAAGGAGCCCCATGCTTAAGTTCTACTGGCCTGGCGACAGAATCACGTACAGCTGTGATGTGGGATTCAAGTTCGGGGAAAACTCACCACCCAGCAAAGCCCGATGTGTTATCGATGATGCAACCGGAGAGCCCGACTGGGAGACACCAGTGCCTCAGTGTAAACGTAAGTATCTCAATTCATCTCAAATATATCACAGCATCGTGGACGCTTCAAAATACAGTCGGATAAACGTTTACAGACATTCGCCTTCTCTTCTTCACAAGTTCCGAAGAGAACTCCACTTCTTGTCTACTCACAGATAATACAATACAAGTAGGATAGTCGCGACACCGTTACGGCGGTCGGACATTTATTGGCTCCTCATCAGATCAGTCATGCCACTGACAGAAAGTTGGTAACCGCACGTATATAACAGGAGAGTAACAGAACGGATAATTCCGACATTACAGTTATTGGCATATCCGGGATTTCCTTACAGTCTATTATAACCTCAATGGACGTGGTTACAACGGTAGGTAAGGGATGAACGAGAAGGTAAGCTCGTAGTACACATTTTCTATGTCAGAAGTCTGTTCAAGTGCAGATCAGCCAATCTTCTAGAGGTCTAGATTTGGAGACTTCTTGTCATCTACGTAAAGCCCCTGTCACACTTGTGCGCACAATCAAACCCGCATGAGCCACGCATCAACATGTCGTTGGTCCAGGCCAAGCCTGCAGTCAAAAGCAATTTCGTTGGCTCAATAACAAGGCTGCACAACGGTGGGTCAAGTAGAACAACTTCTTCCCTGCAACTCCACATAACCCAACAATGCTACCGCGGAACCCACGCGCACCTAAACATACGCACAAGTGTGACAGGGCCCTAAGGCCTACTTGAGGCCGACTATCGCTGCGAGCGGGCTACCCAACCCTAACTCCCCGGTGCCTGCCGGGAAGGGGGAGGTACGATTTATCCATGCTCTGTCCAGCTTAAGAGTCATTGCATGAGAAAACCAGGCAGAGGTGGGAAGATGGGGGTCGGCCAAATCGGCTCAAACTTTGTATGTGTGATAGGTATGTGGAACTATGAACAGCCATATAATTTAAACCCTCCAGCTATTTTTCGTTATGGCGTTATGGGACCCCCCTCTTAGACCCTCAAGAATCCAACAATTCATGGCTGAAAATTACTAAAATTGCAATGGCTACCCTGACAATTCTGATTAAGATACGATTATGAATTTTATATTTCCATATAGCATAGGTTCCCTAGTTTCGCCTGACAAAAGTTCAAGGTGAAGCATTGAAATTAAGAGGGTGTACTAGGGGGTTACCAGAACCAATGAAAGCAGAAAATTTCATCTCTTTGAATTTTAGTCATTTTAAGGGGCATTATCTGCCCTGGGCAGTGGCTTTGGAGAATGATTTTACTGTTGCTGGAGAGAGGAACATCTACTGATTCAAAAACAAGCGTCGTAAATTTGGGACCTTCATAACGCGAGCCGTGAATGGGGCTCTTTATGGGGATTTTTCGGGTTCGGGGCTATAATAAATCAGGTTGTGACGTCTCACTACGGGGTAAGTTATGGCAATTTTTTCTGCCGCTACGTGAAAACCATGTATAATTGTCATAAAATGCTAGCACAAATCAGAAATGTTGATTTGGGCTCTACATGGGGGATATGAGGATACTTAAAAAGTAAATTAAGCTTGTTTCGCACATTTTACAGTTGCTTTTTAAGACATCAATCAGTAAATTACTTACTAAAAAATTATGTGCAATTATGAAGTGGTCAATAGTGAAAAAGGCTATGTATGGGGGTTATCAGGACCCCACATATGTGATATCACTGGTACACGCAGCTTTATGGAAAATCAAGAAACAAGACAGTCACTATAACAAATGTCGGGGAACAGTTTAAAATAAATACATATAATATACTTCTCAATTTGGGTCAGTACATGAATCATAATGAAATCAACAGATTGTACATTTCAGTTGCAATAGTTCCATTTCAAAGAACATTCAATATTTGGTATCAAGCATTCTCGAAGAACTCAGCCAATGACTGTAGCTAGTAATTTCAATCTCTTTTGCACATTTACAAAATCTAAATGATACAATCCACACAATTCATGCAATACAAGGCACCTGGCTATTGGCTAGCAGGGCAGCCAGGTACTTGGGAGCTAAGTGGTTAAGTACTATGCTACAACTGCAATAGTTTTGAATATTGTTTAACCAAAACATACATTTGCTGTAGGCGGTTAGAGGTTGTCATAATGTTATGGGAATGTGAAATCTCAAAGATTGAAAAAAAGTCAAGGGCATCACTGAACTTCTTTGTATGTACTATTGCCGTAATGCAGATAATAGTGAATTCAAAAAGTCAATGCTTCATAACATAGAAAAGTCCATAGTTTTAAATGCTGACCCTCGCAATATTAAGAGGTGGCTAGATGCAAACAGACTGACACTAAATGTCCGTAAATGCAAGTCTATGTTTTTTGGCACTATACGAAGGCTGCGCCTAAATAAAGAACAACTAAATCTTACTCTTTCTGGAACGTATTTGGAACTAGTTTCATGTTTTAAATATCTAGGTGTTTGGTTTGACCCCTGTCTAACTTGGAGCATACATGTCAACAAACTGTGCAATGCGGTGTCATCTAGGCGGAGTGATAAGACGTTTAGCTTCCATTTTACCACCTAAGACACTTTCTATGCTGTTCAACTGTATATATGGTTCTTCCAAAGATTGAGTGCTGTAATACTGTTTGGGCCAACTGTGGATAATCTCTCTCTGACAATGTCCAGAAACTTCAAAATCGAGCAGCACGAATTGTCCTCGGTCTGTCACGTACAGCACATGTGGATAATGTACAGTTGTCTGTATTAGGTTGGAGTTCCCTTGCATCTCGCCGGCAAATGCACCTCCTTCAAACCGTCTTTAAATCTATTCACCAACAAGTGCCAGAATACCTACAAATATTTGACAGAACATCTAACATCTATGGAACAAGACATAATTCAAACTTATCATTGCAACTTCCAAATGTCAGACTAGAATCCGGCCGAAGAAAATTTGCGTACAGGGATACATTTGCCTGGAATGATTTGCCGGCTACAGTTAGAGTGGCCACGTCGGGCCTAACTTTTAAAAAGCTAGTAGAGCAGTACTTCTGACCTCCAGACACGGCCTGCCACATCGACTTTGATTTACGGTGTATGATTTGACGCTCAGTTGTGTATATATTATTATTCTGGTTACTTTTTGTTCATTTGTTCATGTTCTTTCCTTGTCATGTTATCAGTCTGTTTATGTTATTCTGTACGCCTGAAAAGCAGTGCGTTTAGCACTGAGTGCGCCTGCCCTGGATAAAGAAAACAGACATAAATAAATGAATAGAAACAGCCCAACATGTACAGATGCGCACAATGGTTTCCACTTGGCAGATGTAGGAGGCTTTCCCGGATACTGGTCGTGTTACTGGCAAGTGGCAAGTACGTGGAAATTGCGATACGTCACTCCTATCAGCTTCAAGGCATTCAGCCCTTCACATTTGGCGTGTTTGCAGATGTTCGTTTCTCACAATGATAGATGATGGCAATAGTTGATATTTTTGTATTATCCCATTCATTTCATCCTCTGTGAGGTGACACAAATTTCTTTACAAGTCCCTGTCATGAATCATCATCCTGTAAACCAATATCCTCCTTAATCACCTTCTTGAGAGTCAGACTGAGTGAAGAACAAGTTTATGTGCATGATCTTGGACGTCAATTGTTGCATAATGGTATTCATCTGTTCAACGCTTATGACTGTTTCAATGGTCCTATGATATAATTCTAGGAATTGCATGCATTTTGTAGATACATGTAGTATCAAAATTTTGATATGGTGTGTGTAACCCTGGGAATGAAAATTACATTACATGCTACAGTAATGGGCTTCGTTTCTGAGAACACTTTGTAAGTTTGACAATCTATGAACTGCAGTTTGTTGAATTCAGTATGATACCTGTACTGATCCTGATTGACCATCAAAATTATATACATTTAGCTGAAATCTAAAATTGTTCTTGACATTTGTTATAGTCTAATTCTTTATTGTCCAAATAAAGTATATGTAGCTCTGCACCCATGTGCACGGGTGTGTTCCAGTGAAAATGTGGAGTTCTGATAACCCCCATACATAGCCTTTAATTTGAAGTATTATCATCTAATGAATGAATACATGTATGCATATAATTGTTTAATGAGGAACTAACTAATTCTTAGAGAGCAACTATAAAATGTGTGAAACAAGCTTAATTTACTTTTTAAGTATCCTCATATCCCCCATGTAGAGCCCAAATCAACATTTCTGATTTGTGCTAGTATTCTATGACAATAATGCATGGTTTTTCACGCAGTGGCAGAAAAAATGGCCATAACTTACCCCGTAGTGAGACGTCACAACCTGATTTATTATAGCCCCGAACCCGAAAAATCCCCATAAAGAGCCCCCATTCACGGCTCGCGTTATGAAGGTCCCAAATTTACGACGCTTGTTTTTGAATCAGTAGATGTTCCTCTCTCCAGCAACAGTAAAATCATTCTCCAAAGCCACTGCCCAGGGCAGATAATGCCCCTTAAAAATGACTAAAATTCAAAGAGATGAAAATTCTGCTTTCATTGGTTCTGGTAACCCCCTAGTACACCCTCTTAATTTCAATGCTTCACCTTCATCTTTTGGCAGGTAAAACTAGGAAACCCATGCTATATGGAAATATAAAATTCATAATCGTATCTTAATCAGAATTGTCAGGGTAGCCATTGCAATTTCAGTAATTTTCAGCCATAAATTGTTGGATTTTTGAGGGTCTCAGAGGGGGGTCCCATAACGCCATAACGAAAAATAGCTGGAGGGTTTAAATTATATGGCTGTTCATAGTTCCACATACCTATCACACATACAAAGTTTGAGCCGATTTGGCCGACCCCCATCTTCCCACCTCTGCCTGGTTTTGCCTGGTTTTCTCGTGCAATGACTCTTAAGAGTGTTTACTCACTCTGGTAAAACTGTGTATCACAAATGAGAGAGGTATAATTAAGAACGCAAGTGCTCTGATAAGGAGATCTACAATACAATAGGTACAGTGATTTTAACAAGGTAAAGTTACACTTACAGCCCAAGTACGGCCAACCACTGGCAATACAGAAGTACTAGTACAGTACCGAGGAATAACTTCAACGTTAGACTAAGTATATTCCTCACAAGGCAACTCCAGTATATTATCTAAGAAGCTAAAGACAGTCAGTCTGTTGACCGAGGGTGGGGGGGTGGGGGTTAACACGTCCAACCGCCAGGGGTGGTGAACGACGAATGAAGGGGAAAGGGGGAACATCTGGGATTGATAAGGGGAGGGGAGGATCACTAACACTGTGATCCGACAAGAACTGGTATTTCTCTTCTTCACAAGTTCCGAAGAGAACTCCACTTCTTGTCTACTCACAGATAATACAATACAAGTAGGATAGTCGCGACACCGTTACGAACAAAAAAGGATAGAACGGTCAAGGTCACACCGTAGCTGGCAGACGTTTTACAGGGAGGGGATGCGAGCCACCTCCCAAACCATATTTCTATACCGCCCAGCAGGCAGGCGGTGCAGGGGGTACCACCGAGCGTACCCACCGTAACAGTGTAATCGAGCACACCGTCCTACAGTGTATCGGTAACCATCCCAGCCACACGGTTATGACCGCTGGTTCCGTACCACCGAGGTTTCGCAACGTAATCGTAATCGGGCACACTGTTCCTACGGCGTATCGGTAACCACCCCAGCCGCACAGAGTGTGACCGCTGGTTCCGTACCTACCGAAGGTTCCAACGTAATCGTAATCGAGCGCACTGTTCCTACGGCGTATCGGTGACCATCCCAGCCGCACGGAGTGTGACCGCTGGTCCCGTACCTACCAAGGATACGCAACGTTACAAGCACACCGCCCTACAGTGTATCGGTAACCATTGCAGCCGCACGTAACGTGACCGCAGGTTCCGTACCACCAAGTAGAGGCGCTCTACAGTGTATCGGTAACCATTGCAGCCGCACGTAACGTGACCGCAGGTTCCGTACCACCAAGTAGAGGTGACTCTCACAGCTGATCACACAGCAGCTGGAGGGGGTATTGTCGAGGCATCGTCCAGTCAACACACAACAGGTCGGGGAAAGGTTACAAGTCAACACAAGGTGAAAGTCAACAGTCACAGCCAAGTGGTAGTTGTTAATTGTCAAGTCAGGTGGACAGGTTAAGGTTCACAGAAGGAGGGAGGGGTAAGGGGACAGGGAAGGGTAGGGTAGCGTAGGGTAGGGTAGGGCATAAGCAGGTATAGTCAACATCTCAGCTAAGAACACTGTGGATTCACTGTCAACTCAAGACAATAAAAGTTAATTAAGCAGCCTAATCTCGTCAAGATAAGTTACAAGAAAGCTTTTTGACACATGAGATATAGTAATTAAACGGTGACAGTTCTAATGCCTCAATAGTGTTCGGGTGACTGTTTCTAAGACGTAAGTCCAAGGATGGATCGAATTCAGTTCGGTAGCAATGTTGTTACGTGCATCCAGTGTCAGGGTAGTGTCCCACGCCTTGAGCCTGATCGTAAGTCATAGCAGTGCGGAGTCCGATGTTAGTCCGATGATAGTTCTCTATATAAACGACGATGAGTCGACGTTCTTAGGTCCATAACGCGGGCACTCCAGTCAGGCCTGTAACTCCTGAGATCACGTCCACGTTGGTCAAACACTGTCCTCCCGGGGAATTCCTCACAGTCAGGTCAGTCACTCAGGTCACGTTTAGTAAGGCTCCTTTCTGTGCTCGCCTGTCGGAGAAAGGGATGACCCACACACTGCATAGTGCGTGCATAGTGTCAAACACTCATACATTCGAACAATACGGTTCAATATCTGTTGCTGTACATGGATGTTACCAACAACCTGTAAGGGAAAAGAGGATAATTCAAAAGATATACTGCACAAGGCCTGTCCTAATAACAGACAATCTTGATCATTCTTGAAAGAGTAGCCCGGCTGGTGATCGGCACAGCAGCAGCTTGTGTTAATTACTTGACAGTACATGTGTATCCTGAGAGGCTAAGCAGGGGGTCTGTTTAGAAAGACTTTAGAGGTGCAAAATCCTGCTGAAAAGGTGATTACATTCACGGTATATAATTGCAATCTTCCTCAATTCGTATGGATGTGTCCTAGGAAAGCGCAACGGTGGGGAATTTTAAAAGTAAAACAAACTTCCAAGAGAACGGACCAAGATGGGCGGGTAAGGGGAAAACCCTGTATAGGTACCCGTATAGGTACCCGTATAGGTATACCGGTATACCCCATTTGGGGCCCCAACAAGCCAGGAAACACGCTATTAGGTGTGCATGCCTTTTAATATTTTATTGTGCGAAAATACACCATCTAGAAACATGCTGCTGAGCATATAGATATTTGCCTTCAAGCTTGTGTCCGAAAATCTCTGTGGTAACGGCCTCACGCTAAAGACAGAGACCGAACACGGCATATTCAAACAAATCACGCCGAATGGCCGTAATGTTTGTGTCGCAATAAGTGGCTACTTTCCGTCTAAGCGGCTTGTTCGCACGTGTGTCATATGATCTCATATGGCGGATCTTCTGTGCATCGAGAACGGCGTTTCCTGTTTAACCTCCTTGTTTGTTTGTTTGTTGGTTTTACGCAGGTTTACTGGCAGCTCCAGCCAAACAGATCATGAGTACTGTATTGCATCTGAAGATAATGAAAAGCGGAAAGTTTGATAGTTTGAGTGTTTTTTCTATTTCTTTTCAGAACGGGTTTAGTTGAAAGTTTTCTGAGATCGGTGCTCGCACGTTCTGACAGGCGATCCGTACGAACTTCGCAAATTCCGTATTTTCCAAAACTCCGTCCTTCATAGAAATCAAAAGATCGTACAATATGATTGTTCAGCTATTTTCCGACTGAGTATAGTCAACTGTTTGTGTCTTATATCAATGTGGAGACCCATATGGCGCTCCTTGGTCATAGCAAGGAGGTAATATAACCTCCTTGGTCATAGCGTGTGCTTCCTGGCTTGCTGGGCCCCAAATGGGGTATACCGGTATACCTATACGGGTACCTATACGGGTACGGGTACCTATACAGGGTTTTCCCCTTACCCAAGATGGGCATGTATCAGGCGGCGGTCGCGCTGGTGCCCAGCGTAACACAACCTGCCAAATATGTTGTCGGGAAGAAAAAGAGGACTGAAGGAGGTTCATTAAAAAACTAGTTAACAGTTCTCCAACCAGTGTGGCCAGCAGTCATGGCTGACTCCTGCACAAGTCCGGAGTACTAGTGTGAGAAGGTAATGGCATATAATTCTTTTCAAGATGTAGACTAGGATGTAGGAGTTAAAGACCTGTAACAAAAAGATAAGAAAGGCAGGTCAAGATATGCTCCTGCCTGTCTAAATACACAAACTACCTTAATCCGCTTGTAAGGGTGGTCCAGATGGCTAACAACACAGCAATGGGCGGAAGGGAGATCAGCATGGGGTTCAGCATGGGGCTCGGTGTATCTGATCTTATCTGATAATGTAACGAGAACCTTGCCAAATATGTAACGGAAGGAAAGGACAGGGTTAAAACTAAGTAACGTTCGAGCTCCATGCGATCATCTAAGGATGGTCAAAACAGAGGGGTTTCAGTACTTAGCTGGAAAAGAAAGGGTACATCGTCAATAACTGCGACCGTCTGAAGTTCATGACTGGAATGTGGGATGGTGGTCGCATCCTCGTTCACCAGGACCCTTCCGCTCCACGTTACATCGCTCGCAGAAAGGGCCCTGGTAACACGGGATGGCATCCATGGTTATTGCAGGTCGACGAGACTTGCTGATGAATAATTAATGAGCTAACCCTTATTTGGGACAAACGGCAGTTGTAGCTCATGAATAGTTAATGAGCTAACCCTTATTTGGGACAAACGGCAGTTGTAGCTCATGAATAATTAATGAGCTAGCAGTAACACGTAACCTGATTGGTTGATAGCTTCCCAGCGTTCTTTGCGCGCTTGCTTCCGATGAGAGGAAGCAAACGGATTTTAACCCCCCTGATTGGCTGAAGCTGTTTCGGTGGCGATATCGTAATAACCATGGATGCCATCCCGTGTTACCAGGGCCCTTTCTGCGAGCGATGTAACGTGGAGCGGAAGGGTCCTGGTGAACGAGGATGGGTGGTCGTGGATACAGCAGGAACCAGCCGATAGTCGTGACAGCAACCTTCCTCATCAAGGCAGTTTGAGTCGTACAGCAGAGGCAGTCAAATGTAGAACTCATAGTTCTTCTTCTGGTTGAAACGGCAGGGTTCCGGGAGGTTGAAGCAAAGAGGTGAACGTTGAAGGGACGCCGAAGGTTCACCGATCGGAGAGCTGGAGGACCATGTGTCAGTGAAAGCCAAAAAACCGAAGTGTTCAGCAACATTAGTCCATGACTGGTAGACAGCTAAATGTAGGAGATCCACGACTCGTAGGCATAAGAGTAATCCAAGATAGGTCGAAGTAAACTCAACAAGGGCGGTCAAACTGATGAGGAGCCAAAGTTAACACGTCCAACCGCCAGGGGTGGTGAGCTACGAATGAAGGGGAAAGGGGGAACATCTGGGATTGATAAGGGGAGGGGAGGATCACTAACACTGTGATCCGACAAGAACTGGTATTTTCTTTCCACATTTAGTTATTATTCATGGGAAGGCAATCCGTGAAGTATGTAAATAGATACTTTTGTGTTATCGGTAAGTAAACCAAAATATATACTCCTAAATTAGATATTACGATGAAATTCTTGTATTTATTTTTGTGTGTGTTTGGGGTTGCAGAATACCTTTCGAAAAACACATACTTATTTTACGTCACTAAAGCTTGTATATCAAGTATCTACGTCGAGTCCACGAAAACTCCAATATAAATTTGACATAAATTAGCTAATCTTTCAGTCTAAAGAATTGAAGACCTGATGCAAAGATAAACCAAAGATCACATGACAGATTATACAGATTACAATGGAAAAGACATCATAGGTAGCAAACTTGAACTAAGTCATTTTAAGCGTTGATGAAGGTTAGACATTCAGGTATTATATTCGCCAAAAATAGTTACTCAAGCAACTGGATAAAATCTTGAAACAGGCGTTTCAGACAGCATCCGCTGTCTTTTGTCGGTGAATAAAGATAGGACTGGAAAACCAGCAGCTAACTTAACTATTAGCATAAAACTTTGTCTTTTATTGAATGGTTTTGCAGTTCTATCCTTAGCCACTGACGAAAGACAGCGGATGCTGTCTGAAACGTCTGTTTCAAGATTTTATCCAGTTTCTTGAGTAACAATTTTTGGCGTAAGTCATTTTATAGAATGAATGTTTAGAATGTATATGCTCCTTGTGCAAGTAATGATGATGATGATTTACCAGGAAATCAGAAACAGGATCTATTTCTGTTACAGGGGATTATATATGGCATCTACAACATGATCTTATTCTGAGCTCTCATATCTACAACAAGGAAGTGTCCCCGACAGAAAACTTGGAAGTGAGGGCATATGTTGTTGACATCATCAATTTGGTAAGTGCGAAACACAACAAATATGCATTATGACACGTTTAAATCGTGTGGGCGCATACGTTTCCAGTTGAGTATTATGATATTTCAAAGTTTGCTTCCCGAGAAAAATCTTTATACAATACCTAGTGAATACATAATGAAATGTTGTCAACCCTGCATATACAACAGTGGAAAACATACTTTCTTGTAACAGTACAATTATAACAGTGCATAAAGGTTCAACTTATATATAACGTTATTACACGGTGAAAGCATTTTGACCATGGATCCAGAAATATTGTTTCATCATTTGCATTCAAATAAACGTTCAGATAGTAAAAGGGTTTTGAATATCATATGTCCATCTCGTGGAAATTGTATTTGCCAATGTGTAAGTATTCCGTCCTCCAGAGTGCTAATCTGGGTAACATCACATTTCAGGATGAGAAGGAAGAACAGATCGTAACATCCTTCAAAGCTGAATACGTAAGTTATATCATTCCTTTCACTGTAGTACATCCCTTTAATTTATCTTAAAGGAAACCCAAGCAATGTTAGGGTCCGAAAAATCGGATTTTGAAATTCTACTTATCTAGTCATTTCTATACATGATAAGATCGGACTTTGACATTCTATTTATTTAGTCATTTCTATAAATGATAAGTTCAAAAAACACTATCACAGCAACGTTTATGATGCAAAAATACGACGTTGTTTTGATGTGAGAACTCACTAAAAATCGAGCTTTTGTAGGCCCGTGAAACTAAGGGTTTCGTATCGATTTTGCGCGGTTTTAGAATCCTAACAGTATGAAGTTATCTCGCAAATGTGCTAAACAATGTTAGTAGATGTCACTACCATAAAGATTTCAGCATTTTTAAAATTTCCATTTCTTGGCCTTAGTATTGTTTTAGTTGCCTTTGAAACCTCCTGTTGTGCAGTGCTTACCGAAAGAAGCTAGAAAATGGCTAACAATCACGTCAAACAAAAATTGGCGCCAGATTGCTGTTCTACATAGGATCATATTATTGAAGCACAAGGCAATTCTATAGCCATTTGCTGAAGGCATTTACTATTAGTACTAAAAGAGGGAGATACTTTTGCCCAGTGGCCAGCATTTTTAATCAACACATTCGTGTGTACATATGCATAGTTATGCGTGCTTTGAAATTTTACCGGTTATGACATAGCTAGTTATTTCTGTACTGTACAGGTCTGGATAGACGAGAGACTGTCCTGGGATCCTTCAGATTATGGACATTTACATCATTTCCATATCCGCGACGATCTAGTCTGGAAACCAACGTTGGCGCTACAGGGAAAGTAATTCATTTATTCATTCATTGGTTCTGTTGATATGCAAAAAAATTTAACCAACTAGCCATCGGCCAATATCAGGGGGTAGCCTTGATAAGAACTGGCTAATGCCGACTAAGGTTACAATAAAATTTCCACTCATTTCGATATGTGTAGTGGATTTAACAACGTACGTACTAGGTACGGCTCACCTCAAACACAGGATCTCAATTTATCCTTGATACCAGAGGGATATCCCCGGCCAAAGCAAGGTACTTAATTTCACCTGATGGTTCATGGCACAAACTCAGAAGCAGTAAAACTGATGCTTTGTTCGTTTCGATGCCACGACGTTCATTCTTCAATCTAAGCACGAGTACCCTTTTCTGAACACTCACATCTACAATATTTCGCAAAAAACATCCATCTAAAAGAAGAAGATAATCTCCATACGGAAATAAGTTTTATTTTACTCTTAACCAAGACATAACATGACATCGGACGTTTTGGTGACCGTCTGTCCCCTAAATCAGCTGACTTCTTCTTTTTTTCTCGCTGCAAGGCCGCTTCTAATTTGTTTTTTTTAATGTTAAGCTAACTGGTCTGATTAGTTTAAGAATAATTCTGTGTTGTTTATTATTTCTTTCAAGCGCTGACGCAAGATACAGCGGTGGCTTCCCGAGTTCAGAGGTAGATGTCGATGAAACTGGTCAAGTCACCTGGACTGTAGAATCACTGGCTAGGACCATGTGTGACCTGGACCCCTTCCTCTTCCCTCAGGACAACATGACGTGCGATGTGTGCTGGAAGGCAAAGAGAGAGTATAAAATCGGTACAGCTTTGTTTACGTACAGAATAACTTTATTGCACGACAATTGTGCACGGTACAAAGTATGGCAGCAAATCTTAAACATAACACACAATAGATATATAGAATAAAACGTAATACCCTGATTACTAATACAATACAATAAGGGCTAGTATTCGTTTTTGACATAGTGTTATAATCGAGTGGGGTTAATCATTACTTTCGATCTTGTTCTAATGACAAAGCAGTCGTTTAGATTTTTTTTGCATTGTGGGGGTTGTCGCATTTGAACATATAATCAAACAGTCTGTAGCGTCGAGGCTCTAAAAACTTGTTGTACGAAAAATGCGAATAACTTATAAATAGCCTGCTTTCTCTCCCTGTTATCGCTACCGAGTCAATTATGTCCCCACCAGAGTCCAAGTGGCAACAATAGTTAGCTATAAAGGAGTAGTATTCGAACACTTAACCTCAATACCATATCGCAATTTATTTAGTTTTTCTTACCTCATCACGGTAACAAATAGGTAAATAACGATTGTGTGTGTGTGTGGGGGGGGATCACTGCAATTGACAGTTGACAGAAATTGTCGGGATTTGATTATCAAATTATCACTTGAATCTGTAGTAATTTCATAAGAAATGCATTCAAACATTTTACATTTTGGCACTGTAAGACGTTACATGAATGCAGCTTCCTAGTTTGTGCTACGCTAGACTTGGGACGCTTTTTTTTTCAGCGTCTTCAGCACGTAGATTATCAGTTTCTTGTGGGCTTTTCTACATGTTGGCCATCTGCAAGGTAGTTGACATAGAACGTAAACCTGTTGAACATAACATAAACTTTTCTCTCTTCTTCAAAAGTGTGTGCAAACTCAACGAGCCATGAAGACGAGAACTTACTGACTTGCCAAAACGACAAAGAAGATGTTGAGGATGGAGAATGGAGTGGAAAAGCAACTCTCTCAGCCATCAACAACACGGCCTGTCTCACTATGACACTCAAACGAGACCCCACCTATCATTTATCCACAACCATCTCTCCCTGCCTCATCCTTGTCGTCCTTATGATCATCACCTTCATCATTCCCATAGACAAGGGCGATAGGATTGGATTCGGAGTCACCGTGTTGCTGGCTATGGTGGTGTCGCTCGTGGTCATAACAGGATTTCTCCCTGTGTCAAACACCCTCCCATTCATAGGTGAGGTGATTTATTGAAACATCTTTATACTCACTACATATTCAACAGCACAGGATATTACAATTTGGATTCATCAGTTATGTTTACCTTTACAGAAGGGAAAAGTTTAAGTTTTCGCTCTGTTTTTCTACTTCTTCCCCAAACAAATAAGATCAATGTACTGGTCCAAACGGTTGTCACCATAGTAAGTGCAGGTTTACCAGACATTCTGTGCTGTTTAATTACATTGTTCATTATGTAGCAAGTGGCAGGACAGAGCTGGGGGCCTGGTCACCATATATAGGCATGTCTTTGAGTAAGACTAAACAGAGCAGTAGTTGTTAGGCTAGACGATGTGTAGATCAATAGAATGTATTTTGCTAGCGATTGTCATCTTTCCAGTTTCCTTTATTGACCTTTTGGCTGTGATCTGATGACCTATATGATATCATTTGGTCATCGCAAGTTACATTTGCTTCTTTTATAGCTATGCTGATTATTGTGTGCATGGCTCTGATGGCACTCTTCATGTTGACGACTGTCTTTATCATCATCATACACGACAAAAAAGGACCTGTTCCGAAATGGGCACGGACAATCTTCTTGAAACACTTAGCAAGGTCTGTATGGCAAATATTCTAGTGATTCACCATTCTTTAGAACTGTATGTGCAGTGTGTATAGTCATTGGTTAGTGACTGACCATGTTTAGTTCACTCACTCATTCTCTCCCATAGCTTAGTAAGCCCAGTTCTAGTGATCTCATGATCATTGCGCGATTTTAAGAGATCAAACACTTAGATTAATTATGTCACTTTTGCATTAATTATGCAAATTAGGAATATATTTGCATAATTGGTATCTGTTGATACTCCACTTGCCATCTACAAACTACATCTTTTACATGTATTTGAGTCTTATAATGGAAAACACTGCAAATATAGATTTTCCTCATTAGTTATGCAAATTAAGTCCCAATTAGCATAATTTGCACTTCATGGTGTACATCTCTGTCTAAGCTACCTGCATACTAAATATCATGGAAATCCTTTGTTCAGTTATTCCCCTTAGAAGATTTTCACAATAACGCCACTGCAGTTCCAGAGCAAGCTGCTAGAGAGCCCAAACCGACACCAGTTCTTTATTACATCACAAGCTATTTGCCACCGAAAAATCAAGAACATAGCAGTCCAGGTCAAAATATACAAAAATGGAAGTTCTGCTGCAGTACCAAGGTTACATTAGCCTGGCTTGGGTAGCGGCCGGAAGCTAAATAGGATGGATTCCAGGCTAGGTTACATACCAGGGGGCCCAAAATCAAATGTTAGCTCAGTATCAAATTAAACTAGTTTGAGATCACTTTTATTTTTACTTGTACTAATGTTGATGTATATATGTATCCATATCTCAATGTGATGCAATCTTGAATATGTTTTATGTACGTTTAGGGCACTGCTGATGGGAGACCTGACCGAGAAGCTGAAAAATGAGCCAACAACAGATTACACTTACAGTGGTGTGGGGAAGGTCGTCGGTGGACACACCAATAACTCTTTTATGTTTGACAGAGACGTTCGATTTGCAGGAGGCAAATTACCCCGTAAAATGAAGAATGAGGTCGGAGCTGTCATTGGAATAAAGCTGGATGAGCTAAATAGTATCGTTAGGCTGAGACTGGATAGAATAAAGCGCTCCATTGATGTTCTGGCAATGGCAACCAGTGGTAACAATGAGGAAGAGGTTGCAGAGTACGCTCTGTTGGCTGAAGTCCTAGACAGGGTGTGCCTGGTGCTCTACATAATCGCCATCGCCGTGGCAGTTCCTTGTACTCAGTTCATGAGTCGCAACTGATCACCATCGCTTAAAGATCACTCGCCCCGCGACGTGTTCGCGACCTCGATGCGTCCTAGATTGAATTTTAGTTAGCCTTGATTTTGCAATGGGAAAACCATGAAAAACGTACACGTAAAGACAACAAATCACACAAAGCGTAATTGAAGATTATTTCTTTATCGATGATATCCGTTTAGCGCGGTGTCAAATCGCTCGGTCGCAGCGAGGTTGCCAACGTTTTGCTGGTCCAGTTAGAGGGGCTTTACCCGAAATAATCTATAAGCAGATGTCTTAGTTGGCAAGAGAGCCTCCATGGGCCTAAACAGTATCCAGGGAGAACTTTGGTTAGCCATGGATAATGTTTCGGCCCATGGATACTGTCTTGTCAACCGGAAGATCTGTTTGAAGATTAACCCGAAAAGCTGACACTCTTGAACAATAGAGTTTCCTTAAAAATGCATAATTTGCTCTTCACGTCATAATTGCTAAATTTATGTCAATGACAATTATTTATTGCAATGGTGCACTATTCATATCTTTATTTAGTCAACTAGGCTCTATGAACCAATTACAAGCCTCTATTTCTATTGGCTATGCAAAAATACACCATAATCGTGGGTTGATTAAGAAGAAAGTAGAGCGATGATGATTGGCCATTAAAAAGCGATAATATAAGAATGAAAATAACGGTAAGAGAACGCAAGGCCAGCACGTGACCGCCTGTGGCAACCTTGTACTAACTTCCTAGATATGGGCAACTTAGAACACCGATGAGGTGTGCATTACTTAATACGCATTTCCAGCTCTGTGTGTTTCTCGCCAAGCAACGAAATTCTAGAATATCCGCTTTTCAATCTATTCTTCTTGTTATGGATCTTGACCTACACTTGTAGTAGTGATAACATTTTTCAATACCGGAGACTTTGAAATGTCAATGGATAAGACATAGGTAACAATAGTCACTAGTCTTTGATTGGCTGTAGTTTGATCTGATGTAACGCAAGATAACCAAAATATCCAGTCTTGGTTTCTAAAATTATTGATATCGTGTGGACTGACATATAATGGATTTTTTTTTTAGTCTCATCACAAAGTTTTCCACGTTCTATGTCTTCATATTACATTTTCTTTTCCAACACCTTTACCATTCTTTTAGATATTTGTATAAGTAACTTTTCTTTAAAAGAAAGAGCAAGTACCACAATCAGCCATCGACAATAGTCAAACATATGGAACATATTTACATAAGACGCCGGAGGTGGCCCGAAGTATTATGCTATGCTATGTTATTGTCATGTCATATAATGTAATGTTAAGAAAAGTCATGTTATGTTATGTCATATCATGTCACGTCATGTCATATGCAAAAATGATACTAAGGAAGTGCAACCATTAAGTTACTTAGGACATCATATAGTATATATTCATGTATCTATAATAGTATGCTAATAAGGTTCGACAGTCTGCTACTTTGGCACTGAATCACTTCTATATATACTCAAGAAATTAGCCCAAGCTACAAGACTTTATAGGCGCAGCCAGCTTTTGGTAACATTAAATGACAAAGTAATAAAACTCAAGCGTACAGGATCAAACACTGTCCTCATTTGTTCGGTATTCAATGACATACACACGAAGTCGATGGTTCGAACAGCGAACTGTTAACCACATATTGAACCTTTTTTTTATATTACGATAATAATTATGACAGAAAATGACGTACGTCTATGAACTATTCCTTTTGTATTTTATATCAAAGTTTCCATAATGTTGTAGAGACATTTTTTTTAAATTCTATTTGTTAATCATGGTCATGATTCACGTTAAAACAAATATCCGTTGCTTATTTCCATTTTTCTTTTAATCTTCCGTGTGCAAAAACGTATGCTCCGGACGCCAAACTAATGTAACATTTACTTTCTAATCCCAAACAAAGTTCTGTATACAATTTGAAATTGCTATTGCATATCTCACAATAGTGTTGCTGCCATCGAGAATCATGCTAGACTTTGATGATTCATTAGTTTTTTTCTTGGTGCGATTCTTTTCCTCTAAAATAAGTACGACTACTACTTGTACCAGACCTTCAGTAGTCTCTAACCCTTGTTGAAAGATCGGTAATATCCACCTTGGAAAGTCCTACTCTAATGTGTTTTAAAGTTGTGATACATGATAAAAAGTTGAACGGCCTCTTCACATACATCATTTGCCCAAATAAAGTTTTAGCAAACAAAGTCTGGACCATATTCAGAAAAAAACACTTATTTTTGGCATTTTCTAATAAGCTTCCTCTAAGTTTGATTTCTATGTTCTCTAGTATAAAGTAGGTACAATCTTAAAACTGTCTACAGAGGGGACGAGATCTCCGTATCCCCGAGAACGGCTGTACAGTGGTGCTGAGACATTGACCTGTGGCCTAGCCATTCCCTGTAAAATATCGTTCGAGATTACTACATGTAAAGAGGAATTTGTCGACAAATTTTGATGTAAAGACTCTTGGTAAAATGTGCAAATTCCAAGATTGTCATTGGAAATGATCCAAAGAAACATTATATTTACCACTCTCTGACGCCAGCGGGCGATACAACATAAATTGTGGAGTCTCTGATAAACCGGACTGAATTTCCACTTTTGAGGGTACGGACTGTAACCAGCTGTATTACCTAACGAAAACATATCGACGATTTTTCGATTGGCTAAGAGTTGGTTAGAGGCGACACACAGAAAAGTGGAAATATAGCGCGGTTGAGAAGAAGTCCCCAATGTGTATTCTATATATATGTACCAAGGTCGTTGGCTCTGAGTAGTATACATATTTACTCACCCGGATACTGGCAGGCAAACGATAATTCGTCCATACATGGTGTGTCGAACCATAGTCCTCTAAAGTCGGACGAAACGCACGCCCAGCAGCGTCATCTGGCTGTACAGGAAACCAGCAGTTGTACTTCCCAAGCACAGTACCGTCAATCGACTCAAAGCGTCCTTCTGTATACTGATCGTGCAGACCGATCCAGTAATTGAAAAGGGGGCTGTACAAATGCTATGTAAAAATATACGCAGTGACTTGCAACAGATTCTTTGAGATAAAGAAGTTTTCCAACAATGAGGCCTACTGCTGATCATAGCTAGACGTCCTCACAATGGAAGTAAACCGTTTCGCCTGCTTTGGAGGCGTACAGAGGGTTGGGTATACTCGCGGCGGCGTCTGCACGTGCCTGCCAATCAGTCTGAGCTTGCTGGGTGTGGTGCCTGATGGAAAATTACAACATGTGCATCGGCTGGAGTCAGATGCAAAAAAAATTGTAATGAGCCACACACACATATTACCATTTATCTGATAATCTGATAGTTTGCTTTAGATAAACAATGCGAAATATATAAGCTGTATTAGGAAGAGAGAATTAGTTGAACCTGTATAAACTTTAGCTCCCAAGCAACGCAATGTATTTTCTAATCTGGTTTATCAATACAGCTTACGTTGAATGAACATCTATATGAAGGGAATAACAACAACGAAGATTCTATAGTACTGCTATATGCTAGATGTTTTCTCTTCCACTCAGAAATAGCATTGATTCACCAGGTTGTATCATTACAGTCAGTAGGTACCCATCTGAGTAATGAGGCTGTTGTAATGTACTCGAGGCACCTTCCTGAGCACGGGACTCCCATGTATACGTCTCTTCCGAAAAACGGTGCAGCTACAACAAGGATACCCTTACCGGATTCGAACCGGAGTCTCCCAGTTACCAGCTAAATTGGAACCAGGAGGCTCAACTGTGAAGCCACTTTGGGCAAAAAAAGAAAAATATTTAGATACAAAATAACATGTCTTCTTACCCCCTCTATCACCAGTCTGGGACTGCTGCTGCCCTCCCGGCATGGTGCTACTAGTCAGACTTCGGGATAGCAAAAACACGTCTTGCTTCTGGCAAGTGTGTCGTTTGTCTAAACGTTACTCGAGCCCTGAGAAGCAATCTACCCCTTTCTTTGAACAAAAGAAAATGAAAAGGTAATGATATTGAATGACTAATCTTTACAGGCTGCACAGTTCAGATCAATTACTACCAAAATCATTTGTTCAAGGCAATAGATATTGAAAACTGACCAGCATATCAATGTTGTTTATCTTTTAGTGATTTTGTCGGTGTATCTTAATTTGTTATGAGCATTTATGCGTTTATAAACTATTACAAAATGATACGCTCTGTTATAACGAAATCGGTTTGAACAATGGGCAGCAAACAGGAGGCCATAATACTCTACTTGTTTATATCATAACCAGATGTTGAAATGTGGTGGTGGAGATGAATAGAATGATAATGCATGAATAGCAATCAAATCTCTTTGTACAATGGAGACGATTTTTTGGGGTAATAATACGCGAGTTGTTTGGTGATTTGTGCGTAGGAGTAGCTTCAAACAATTCAAATCTGGTCAATTACCTTTAGATCACGAAGTGAAAAAAGAAGATGAAAAGAAAGGCAGTATTTAATGACTATTGAGTACCGAATAGAAGAGGCACAAGTAGACAAATCAGACATGCCTGTATGCGTGGGCTTCTAAATCGTATGAATTCGTTTCAATGGATTAAAGAAATACTAGCTTTACCTCGGACTTTGAGACTTCTATGGGGGGGGGGGGGGGTAGATTTTCCCTTCTAATGAGACATAGCGTCGAAAATATGAGTTGATCTGATCTACACTTTCGCATTCCGTTCCCCGTCCCTCAGCGGAGGCCGCTCCGTTGTAGTAAAATCATTCTTTACTACTAAGAAATGAAGTTGGTCCAAAGCCCAGGTCACAATGGTCGTGTGACCAAACGTGCAGAGAGACACATATTTACATATGTAATACAAATACAAATTTACTTATAGAAATTTACAAATAAAATAACACTACGATTTGTCATTTGCATTCCAATAACGTTAGGCTCACTGTAAGTTTTTAGAGATTCCAAGGATTAAACAGTTATTCATGCGCACAACTGTCCTGATTAGTTTCTAGCGAATACTTTTAAATCACCTAAGCCCAGGGTGAGGAAATAAAAAAAATAGATATCATCAGATACGATAAAACGTTTGGGCACCTGTGTAGAAGAAAAGTCTGTAGTGAAGCTGCATGGTTAATGTTCCTACTTATGGAAGTTACCCAAAGTTGCAATAAATTGATTCATAACTTCTTCAGTGATCAGTTTTATAAACAGACCAACAAACAAACAGCTGAGATTTTAGAAAAATCTGCCAAGGTGTAAACCCAGGCGTTATTCAAATGCAAAACGTAATATCATGTAACAAAGATACAAACATGTACAGCTTAAACATAAGTTCCGCTTTTAGCTATCAACAGGCCCAATATCTGGTTACAACGCTAATAATCGTCATAATCACTTTTGTAATATGTGGGGTATATTCCCACTAAAAAAAGAAGTATTCAGGTTAACGGCATAACAAATCCTTTCCGTGGTACAGACATCGGTTAGATATGTCCTTTGGCAGTCATCCTTCCATTTTGATAGATTTCACTTTTACTGCTACATTATGTGGGTCATCAGCGCATGTCTATCTGACCTTTGACATACTGTGTCTTGCTCTCGTCATCATTAAAATGGCTGCTGCAGACCAAGAACACCACGCAATTCGTCCTCGTTCCTACCAAGACGAGAGCTATCTGCACGGGTTTCTTAGAACTGTGGGTGACTTACAGAAGGCTGGGGTACTGCAGGATGTCGTCCTTGAAGTCGAGGGTCGGCGGTTTCCCTGCCACCGGCTTGTTCTGTCCGCGGCCAGCCCCTACTTCAAGGCCATGTTTACCAGCGGCTTGGCGGAAAGTCGGCAGAAGACGGTTGTTTTACAGGTAGGGTTGGCGTGGCTTGTGGTTAGAATAGAGTGAAACAGGGAACTTTAGAAGATGCTAAGTATCGTATAGAACGTGTAAAACAACAAAATATTGTAGAACTTTAAATGTAAATAATATAAAATGTTTGTCCTTTGCATGCCCCCCTCCCCACTTACATCTGTTTGGTGTTATATGGGGTAAAAGTCAACTTGCTGGCAACAAATAATGAGCATTTTCCTGACTAGAAATACTTTTTCCCTTATAATAAGCAGATAGAATGCAGAATGTAGATTAAAATATCATAGCCTTCATCACTAAATAGAATTCTGATATATTTGCCTGCTATACTGTATACACATGTATATTCCTTGATGGCAGTATATATATATATATATATAACAGTATATGGTACATTGAACATTGCTATGTTGTGTTCTTCTACAGGGTTTGGATGCAACCGTGTTTTGGGAGATCCTGAGTTACATCTACTCGGGAACCCTCCATGTGTCCCTGGACAAAGTGCAGCCCCTGTACCAGGCAGCCGACCTCCTCCAACTGGACTATGTGAGAGACACCTGCAGCAGCTACATGGCCATGAACGTTGAGCGCTCCACCTGTGTGGACCTGTACAAGTTTGCTGGCATCTTCTCCCTGAAGATTGTCAGGGCAGTCTGTCTGCCGCATATCGCCAGAAACTTTACTGAGGTTAGTGTTCATTATGGGTAAGGCAGTTGTCCCAAATAGAAATCTGATACTGTGTTTATATTACAGATACTGCAACGGAGATCAGATGAATATAGGCATCTACAGTCTCTGCCTCGAAACTTGGTATTGCGCTAAGTTGGAATAAACTGGGAAACTTGGTATTTTTCGAACTCTGCTTTTGCTGCAGGGCGGTTACACCAGATATACAGGCACAGATACAGAGCCTTTACTTCCAATTTTTTTATTTGTTTTTGTCTTGTACATAATCATGTAGCATCTTGTATGTCAAAACGAGATTAAGACAAATTTATGCAGTACTTTAGAACAAGTACATGTACTCTTTACCTCCACAGATTGCCTCCAGTGATGAGTTCTGCAGCCTGAGTGTGAATCAGCTGACTGAGATCATCAGCCACGATGAGCTGGATGTTAAAGAGGAGATAATAGTGTGGGAGGCTGTGGTGAGATGGGTGCAGCACAGCAGGGAGGACAGGTGGGTGTTTTGTTGGTTCAGCTGAGTTCTCATATTGCATTTGAACTAAGTATGATGTGTCAATAAGCTGCTGTGAGGCCAGGAAATCAACTGAATCCACCTTTACCCTGTATCCTACAGACTGCACCACCTACCCAGCATCCTCCCTCACATCCGTTTCAACCTGCTGACCTCTGACGTCACGGCAGCCATTTTTGAACATTCCCTAATCAGGGAGGATCCTGGGAGCTTTGGGGTCATCAGGACTGTGGTACAGAAAGGGAACCCCAATTGCAACCTGAAGCCGAGGCTTGGGATGACCACGGAAATGGCTGTGGTGTTTAATGTAGAGTCAGTATACACTTATTCTGTATTTGTTATTTCTTCTCGGTTTGACTTTCACCAGGACAGTTCTTTTTTAATGAAATTTCTCATTTTACAGTTCACATTTTCACAGTATTAGTCATGTAAATATCATCATCATCATCATCAGTCGGCAACTCTTTGCTCACATAAAACTATTAATATACTCTGCACCTAAATGCAACTTCTTTTCTAAAGTAATTACAAGACTTGATTTGATAGATAACATCTGTGCATGTAAGGTAAGTAATTTTCAGTTCAGTTTTATTGACAGTTTACGATATATTCTGTCCTCTTCAGGACAGATGAAATCCTCTACATGAACCCTCGGGAAGGCAAATACATCACCTGCAGTTATCCTAATAACTTCACTGATGCCAGGGCTGTTACAGTCACCAGTGATAATGATGTCTATATTTTGCTTAGTAGTGGAGAGAATGATGACTCTACGTTGAACATATTAAAGTACAACCATGCAGAGAATGTGTGGGAACATGCTGGTATTTCCTCAGTATCTGATTACTCGGACAGTCATCGTATTTACTTCCACCAGCTCCTTGTTGAATTAGATCATTTTTTCTACAACCTTACCGTGCAATTCAGATCAGACATTGTATCGGTTCAGATGAGGAAGTACAACCGGCACACGGACCAGTGGCAGTACTGTTCAGAGATGGAAATGGACGGATATTGGAATTATACTGCCTCAGTGGCCAGCGGCCCACACATCTATTGCATCACCAACTCAGCAATGCGTCGCTACGACCCAAGCCTGGACCGTTGGTGCAAGCGGACCCCACCAATGGCCATTCCTAAAGTCTTCACAGTCGTTGCCATGGGAACAGAGATTTTCTGCACAGATTTTAACTTCAATCACACTATGGTGTATGATACAGAGTCAGACATCTGGCAGAAACTGCAAGGCTGGCCGAACCCAGGAAACCTTGATGTTAAGGTTAAATTTCCAAGTCTTTTTGTACTGGAGAACCGGCTGCATATCTGGGTAAACCTCGAAAACGCCTTACGAAAGTCATCAGTAGACTATCTCGTATATGTGTATGACAGGTCTGCTGATACCTGGAGAGACTTGAACGTCCCCCTGCCTGATAAGGAATATTATGTACTTGATCGCCAGTGCCCTGTGGTACGCCTGTACTTACCATATCTCAAAACACAAGTTAAGGACACATAGAGCACAGCAGGCTTGTTGGGCAGGACTGGTTAATGACAATTGTTTAGATCCTGGGTTTTGTTTGATACCCTCACGATGGGAAAGATATTCATTACATAAACCCTTCTTTCTTGCTTACCTTATAGACAAGGGATATATTTTCATGAATGGCCGAATGTTCTGTGCCTTAAATTATAAAGTCTAATTGCAGTAACAGGTGATTTTACCCTTCTGATAGCTAGAAAAAAGTACTTGGATGAATGGGTGATTACATCTTTTTCACCAACATCCGTACGTGCTATACGAATGGACTTTGGTTTAATGGGCACACATTCGAACGTATTTGATATATATGAATGTGGACGGAAAGTATCAACACTGTCTATGACGCAAGCAGTTTTTGTAGTTTGCTGACTAAACGTCATCTTTAACAGACACCATGCATTAGGCTGAGTGCAATCCTCGTTAGATTCTCATAAACCCCACACACCGACAAGTGCAGTTGCCGAGTTGGTGAGGATGCCCACCTAGACTAAGGCATCATACCCCTTGTAAAAAGTTTGTACCTGTATGCTATATTCATGTTTGATATATTTGTTAATCTAGTGTTAGTCACTTTGTATTTGGTCATTCACTTTGCTATTTTGTCGTTAACATTTGCTAAAGAAACCTATTCCATATGTTTCTGAAAGAAAGCACTTCCTTTAGTATAATTTTTTCTAACACATAAAAAAGTAAAAGGTTACTGGTGACGTTTTCATGCAAAAAGATAACTATATTTCCTCAATTATTCTCTGAATTAAATTCTAAGCAGTATGACTATGTTCAAACGTTCGTTAGTTACTCACTCAATAACTACAGTCATCTACAACTTCTCGAGTGATTCTGTTTTATAAAGCGACCAAGGATCAGCTGCAGTTTCTAACAAAATACCTAAAATGACAATTGTGGAGTGAAGCTAACAACGTTGACATCATGTTCCAAGAAATATAATGTGAGCCATCAACAGGCTCAACGTCTGATTACTATATAATGCTACACATATTCAAATCTGGCCAGGTCGTGGAAACGTAGCAAACTTGTGAAAACCCCATCTTGTAACTTATGGCGCATGTTTTCATTATCAAACCAACACTCCAGTTAATGGCACGTAAAGCTGAACCTTTCTGCCATCGCTACATATATCAATATTGGTTATTCACGTCTTATTGTAGCGTTAGCATTCTTATCGCTGCACTATATGGGTAATCAGTATACGTCTAGCTATTCTTTGACACCTTGGTTCATACCATCATCTTCAACATGGCTGCCGCAGACCAAGAACCCCATGCCAGCGCACTTCATCCTCGTTCCTACCAAGACGAGAACTATCTGCACGTTTTTTTTTTTTTTAGCTGTGGGTGACTTACAGAAGGGAGGGGCACTGTAGGATGTCGGGGACCAGCGGTTTTCCTGCCATCGGCTTGTTCTGTCCGCGGCCAGCCCCTACTTCAGGGCCAAATTTGATGCTTGCACTAGATACTCTAGGTCTCAATGAATCTTAATCGATAATTCAAGTTCACAATTCAATTCAATCCGTTAAGACACCTTTTTTTTAGCCTTTTCCTAACCACTCCTGATCGGCCAGACCCCCTGTGGCTCGTTAATTAAATCCGGCCCGTAAAATGTGATACTTGCATTAGATACTCTTGATCTTGATGTATCAGAATCGATATTTAAAGTTCACGGGCCACATTTAGATGAACAGTAGATAGCGCTACAATCCGTTCAAAAACATGTTTGTAGCCTTTTCCTTACCAATTCTGATCGGCTAGACCCCCTGTGACTCGCTAAAATCCTGCCCGTAACATTTGATACTTGCAATGGATACTTTACATCCCAATGTATCATAATCTGCAGATCTGTTCCCCTGCCCACCAAGGCTAGCCCCTGGGGGTGTATGCTCACCGTGGGTAGACTCTGCAAAAGGTTTTGGTTTCATCCTTGACAAGAACCTTACACTCTAAGAACAAGTCACCTCTACTGTGACAAAAGCGTCACGCAGACTGCACTACCCGAGGCAAGGGACCAGCGTTACTGACTTAGTCGTAGTTTACCTGTCCCTTGTACATGTACGCCCAGTTCTTGAATACGGGTATGTCCTCCTTGTTGGATGCAGCAAGGACCAGGAACGCCAACTAGAGCGAGTCCAACGGCGAGCTCTTTGCATCAACTGCCGAGCAGGCTGGCGTGATGTGACTGAACTACCCACCCTCAAGTCTAGGAGTAGCCTGGTCCCAGTCTCTAGGGTCGGCTTAGTGGTGTTTTACCGGGCCAGTCAGTTTCTGATGGCCTTTCTACCTCTGACTGCCATCCTACTTCCGCTATATACATCCGCTGCCATCCTACTTTGCCGCCACCCAAGAGCTAATCAATCCAAGGCCGTAAACAACACCCCGAGCGGGCTAAGCTGTCTGGGCGGGTGGGGGTCACTCACAGTGCCGTAGAGATATCGGGGAGCCACCGAGGGTATGGATTCCAGGCTAGTCTAGGAGCGAGGATGCCGCTGTCAAACTCTTCAAACAATTGCTCCAAGATGACCACCCCCTACACGATCTTGCCCCCCCCCCCTCCCTGTAGATCCGCAGCTACTGGACGGTCACTCAGGAACAAACACAACATCTCCATCCCCCCAGCTAGGACTAAAAGATTGATCAATCAATCAGTAAAACCTAATGTGCAATAATGGGCACTTGTAAAATCAGTGATGAACGTTTAGATGTATATATTGATATATCGTGTATTGTATATAGGTGTTCTCTATTTTATTGTAAACATTATCGCCGTCCAGGCATGTTTTGTCTGTAAGTTTTTGATATTTGAATAAAGAAAGTATAATCGATATTTCAAGTTCACGGGCCACATTTAGATAAACAGTAGATAGCGCTACGATGCGTTCAGAAAACATTTTTTTCTGCTAATGATGTCCCTTGTTACTATCATTTTATGCCGAGTTCGTTATATTGTGTCCTTTCCGACATTATTTGTAAGTAAATATATTCTTGTTGAGTGATGTTGTACTAGTTAATTCTTGTGTTGCCTTTTATATTCGTTCTAAGTGAGATCGCATAGATTTTAGGCTTTTCGAATCGGTAACCGAATTGTTTGCTATGTTCTGTCTATTCTCTCCAATCGAGGGCTGAATCGACGGCATTTATCCGAATTTCTCTGAGCTTACAGACAAAGTAAATACCATCATTTTCTTAACTTCCAAAAAAAACACGAAATCATAGGAAAGGTGCACGTGGGACATTGCGTCTTCCGTTGCTTACCAAAGAGAAGTCAAACCCTTCGCTAGTTGTAGACAATTGCTTTTTTATAATCTAGTTTAGCCGCTTTTATTACTATTGTGTACCCTGTCCGTTTATCTATGTTATTTGCAAGTAGCCTTTTGGAAGGAATTTGCATAAAATGATTATTAACCACAAACATACGACAGCATGTACGACACCTCCTCGGATATGATATCACTTGTTGGATGAACATTGTCCTCGTGAAACTGACAGTCATTTCCCACGTGTCTACAAACACAACGTGCAACCCAGAAAGCATATCTTTCATGACCAGGTATATCTGGAAGAGGTACCACTCGTCCACATTGTCGAAGGTTGCTCCTGATGTGTTCGGACTTTTGATGATGACGACTGTCTCTGGTTGTCTTCTGAGGAGGCGCAGGATAGCAGCACGGATTGCTCGAACACGGACAATGAAAACATCAAGAGGATGGTTGGTAAAATGGGTTCCAATGGTCACTGCACTACGTTATTTGGCCCTCCAGGGTTGCTGTCAAGAACTCGAGCCAAATTATTCCATTCGCTAGTGTTCTTCCAGGAGTAGGTTTTATAGGGTGGGCCATGTGTCTGCCATCGGCTTGTTATGTTCCATTCCACCTCACAGCTTCTTTTATTTGGTCCGTAAGGATCCTGAATACTCTGCATGTTTAAGAGCTCGGTTAAAAAATCAAACCACTGTAGCGTGGTTGAGTCGCCAAGAAAGTCAATAACTTTGTTCTGCAGGCATTGCTTATACTCCAACGGGGACAAATTCGTTGCTGCGCAGACGCGTGAGACCCATCGGCCATTGCGGTAATACCCAGAAGGCACCGGTGCAGGAAGGCCAGGCCTACATCTCGGTAGCTGTTCCTCATCGACGACTCCAGATGCATTTTCTACCACTTGAATGGTGGAATTTTTGCCCTGTATCTCGGCTTTAATGGCCAAGAGGCCTTTTCCATTTCTGAAAGATATATCAATGATATTCAATGAGGAATATTACCAGGGCAGAACAAAGCTTGAAGTTGCGTTACGTTGCAGAAGTTACTGGGGTGTAAGAATATTCGCAGTGATGTAATTTTCGCGTTTTTTGTAGCGACCTCTTACTGCAAACTTATTATATGACATACATTCAACCAAGAACTTGAAACAGTGTAAACACCGTATTTGCAATTCCTCCGTGAAATAAATTCATGCTAACTCAAATCAATTTACCCTAAGCTCATTACACCCATGATCGCCTAGGCCTGTTTGTTTACTGTTTATTATATGTATTCAATACCACACGAAACATTACAGAGGCAATGAAGACAGCGCAGGCGGATTGTCGACGACTCACATGAAACACAGAACATAGTATATGGCATATTTACAGAATACACGAACACATGTATACGTATGTAAAACATTGTGAACACATGGCAATGACACTAAAATGGTAATTGTCATTTTGAAAAAAAAGGGGTTCAGTAGGAAGAAACAGCGAATCTTTTTGATACTGAAATGAAAGTGTGGAGCGCGCCTGAAGACGCTTTACGAAAATCAATCTTTAAGCACGCCTGTCCATTTTTCTGGTCTGCTTTACGGACGCTTCACGATTGCGTAAAGATTTGATTTCGTGCAGTGAGAGCTGTCTATTTTTCTTGGCCTGGTTATCCCTGAAATATAAAAGATGCAGTAAGACGTTGTGTTCGACTTACGTCGTGAACTTGAAATATCTCATCTCCTCTTCAGTTAGTCCCAGGTCCGTATGCTCCTTAAGGTAGCCAGCGTGTCGATGGAACATGGTCGCATCACAGGACGCGTTTCTGGGTCTCTGGCAGTACCACTGTACTCCTGCATAGCTAGGGATGAATGGGGGAAAGAAAGCTGTGCTGTCATTAAGATGATCAATACCATCTTCTCATGCAGATCTGCCCCGTCCTCCAATGCAAATTCGTCCCGTGGCCTTTAATATACAATATTAGGCCGGTTCTGACTCGATTAATGACTATTGAACCGCCTTGCTCATAAATATCAATGATTTCTTATTTTGTATCTAAAGTCACGTTTAATGAATACACAGTATGTGTAATATCTGGCAAGACCCCTTTCGGCGGCGAACGTTGAGTCACCAAAACTCTTATTAGTAGGTCTAACGGATATCATTGATAAACTAGTTTTCTTTTCGTTCAAGTTATACTTTATCTTATAGATCACATGCAATTAGCAGCCATTTTGGTCGCTCCATGGGTCCGTCCAGTTACGTATACCGTGAAGCCATCCGATCTATCGTGGTTTGACCGACTAAGACAAGGCTGTCTTCTGGGCAGGAGAGTCTCTCCGCCTCCGGGTTATATCTGGCATGCACCTAGTAGTTTTCTAGGGGCGGCAGTACTCAATTGGCCAACGCCGCGTAAAACTACTACCGGGTGCTAAAAACTACCCCGGCTGCAAAGAGCCCCTTTTGCACCGAAGAGAGTTCTGCCAATGCACGGTAGCCTATATGGCAGGGTGATATCTAGTGGGAAGTACCTATCCGAGAAGTCACAGATGCCGCCACCCTCGGGACTCTGCAGGTCATTGGCATTCAGACTGCACCAACCAATCGACGATTTCTCCCCTGAAATATACTTTCGTTGATACCTACATGACATAATAACGTATTAGTCATGATGACAAATATGGCAACAGTATCAAATTTTCATTATATATTTTCGTGATTATCAAAATGTAATGTCATTAATGTTATTTACTTTTATAAGAATCAGCCGTTACTCTTGGTTGATAATACAAATACATTTTGGTAAAAAATCGTCGGCGTCTACCTGCTCCTGTTGAACGGAAAACTTTCAGCAACACGTTTGAGAACACGGACTGCGCTGGAGGAATGGACCATCCGGACACTGACGGTGACGTCACCTTCCCACAGGAGCAGAAACGTCCCGCCGTACGTCCCGTTGCCGAAGTCTCGGACCCGGCCGGGCGCGCTGGACTTGGTCCCCTCGGTGTAGATCTTCGCACGGAAGAAGTCTCCTCCCCGACTCTTCTCCCTTGAATAGTAAGGAAAGTGAACCAAAATTGGCCCAGATAGTTTACAAACCCGATAGGGGCGGAAGCCTACACGGCGGAATTGCCATTGAAACAGCAATGTGCCACCAAATCACTGTGATCATAGCTTGTTACGATCACGAGATATCAAAGCTTAAAGGTCCACTGCATTATAATATTATAATGTCACTTGAGGGTCCAAAATCTTATCATGTTGAGGACTCATCAAGAGCAACCTACAAAGCAAATATCAAGACAATCCACTTTGGAATTCTTAAGATATGCTGTTTATAACCCGAAAAATATAAGGTCTCATCCATGAGTTTTCTCCCCATATTCTTCCATGTTATAATACCCAGTTGGGTTAAGGCGGCCCCGGAAGTATTATTCCATACATATCAATACATACACTGTAACTTTCGATAGCCTTGTCGCACCACGATGAAACTTCACACAGTTTTAGAACTACTTAAAACGCATTGAATAAATTATACTTTAGTTTTTCTACAGCTAGAATTTGGGTTAGAAATACACATTTTGTTTAAAAATAGCTGTGTATTTCATGGGTTTACGCGCGCAGGCGGTAACACCAACTTTCATTATGATATTTAACAAGAAGAGAGCTAACCTCATACAAATCATTTTTGTCCGAGGCTATTTTGTTTAAAATGACGATTAAATTATTTTTTTTTTGTCAAAAACATCAGAAACCACTATTTTTGGGTCATATTTCGTTAAAAATTCGCCCCAGTTTAAAAAAATCAAAATCTATGCAAAATAGCCCCGGACGATTTTGATAAGAAAGCTATAATGAAGAATATTTGATTACTCCAAAGATCAAGTCTGTTGTTTTGAGCCGCGCGTAATGCCGTAAAACTCATAAACCGATCTCACACACGCAGGTCGTTGTCTCCTGCGAAATCCAACACCTGTGACGTAACGACCGTTCCCTTCGAACACCATATCGAACATATAGAACCCCCTGTTCTATTTGGAACACCTCCGTCAAAACAGCACTAGTAGGACTCGGCGCGGCACATGTTCGTGGAGGAGACCTTCCAAACCATTTGATTGAAACATTTAGAATGCAATACAATCCAAATCATGGCCTATAAAACAATTTTGTACATATAACGTTACGTACACCTGGGATATATATGATTGGGCAGTGGAATAGACCTTGCGCCCCCCGAATTGCTCTGTAGTGAAACATTTCGAACCGTGTTCGAGTTCGGCAGAGCCGCTGGCAAGGCACGCGGCCGAACTCGAACACGAATTTTAGAGCCTGGGCTGCCTTAACCCAACAGAGTAGCTGACCAAAGTTACGCCCCCCACCCCATACTTATAAAGCATTATAGACCAATTCAGTGCTCCGGTCTAAAATTCAATCTCTTTATTAGAATGTTCAAACTTTACATTCAAACGATAGGGCACTTGGCGGGTATTTGAGGAAATGAAATCACTTTACTTTCTCATTCATGGTTAGAGAGTAATAGCTGACCAAAGTTACGCCCCCCACCCCATACTTATAGAGCATTATAGACCAATTCAGTGCTCCGGTCTAAAATTCAATCTCTTTATCAGAATGTTCAAACTTTACATTCAAACGATAGGGCACTTGGCGGGTATTTGAGGAAATGAAATCACTTTACTTTCTCATTCATGGTTAGGAAGTAATAGCTGACCAAAGTTACGCCCCCCACCCCATACTTATAAAGCATTATAGACCAATTCAGTGCTCCGGTCTAAAATTCAATCTCTTTATCAGAATGTTCAAACTTTACATACAAACAATAGGGCACTTGGCGGGTATTTGAGGAAATGAAATCACTTTACTTTCTCATTCATGGTTAGGAAGTAATAGCTGACCAAAGTTACGCCCCCCACCCCATACTTATAAAGCATTATAGACCAATTCAGTGCTCCGGTCTAAAATTCAATCTCTTTATCAGAATGTTCAAACTTTACATTCAAACGATAGGGCACTTGGCGGGTATTTGAGGAAATGAAATCACTTTACTTTCTCATTCATGGTTAGGAAGTAATAGCTGACCAAAGTTACGCCCCCCGCCCCATACTTATAAAGCATTATAGACCAATTCAGTGTTCCGGTCTAAAATTCAATCTCTTTATCAGAATGTTCAAACTTTACATTCAAACGATAGGGCACTTGGCGGGTATTTTAGGAAATGAAATCACTTTACTTTCTCATTCATGGTTAGGAAGTAATGGCTGACCAAAGTTACGCCCTCCGCCCCATACTTATAAAGCATTATAGACCAATTCAGTGCTCCGGTCTAAAATTCAATCTCTTTATCAGAATGTTCAAACTTTACATTCAAACGATAGGGCACTTGGCGGGTATTTGAGGAAATGAAATCACTTTACTTTCTCATTCATGGTTAGGAAGTAATAGCTGACCAAAGTTACGCCCCCCGCCCCATACTTATAAAGCATTATAGACCAATTCAGTGCTCCGGTCTAAAATTCAATCTCTTTATCAGAATGTTCAAACTTTACATTCAAACGATAGGGCACTTGGCGGGTATTTGAGGAAATGAAATCACTTTACTTTCTCATTCATGGTTAGGGAGTAATAGCTGACCAAAGTTACGCCCCCCACCCCATACTTATAAAGCATTATAGACCAATTCAGTGCTCCGGTCTAAAATTCAATCTCTTTATCAGAATGTTCAAACTTTACATTCAAACGATAGGGCACTTGGCGGGTATTTGAGGAAATGAAATCACTTTACTTTCTCATTCATGGTTAGGAAGTAATAGCTGACCAAAGTTACGCCCCCCACCCCATACTTATAAAGCATTATAGACCAATTCAGTGCTCCGGTCTAAAATTCAATCTCTTTATCAGAATGTTCAAACTTTACATTCAAACGATAGGGCACTTGGCGGGTATTTGAGGAAATGAAATCACTTTACTTTCTCATTCATGGTTAGGAAGTAATAGCTGACCAAAGTTACGCCCCCCGCCCCATACTTATAAAGCATTATAGACCAATTCAGTGTTCCGGTCTAAAATTCAATCTCTTTATCAGAATGTTCAAACTTTACATTCAAACGATAGGGCACTTGGCGGGTATTTGAGGAAATGAAATCACTTTACTTTCTCATTCATGGTTAGGAAGTAATGGCTGACCAAAGTTACGCCCTCCGCCCCATACTTATAAAGCATTATAGACCAATTCAGTGCTCCGGTCTAAAATTCAATCTCTTTATCAGAATGTTCAAACTTTACATTCAAACGATAGGGCACTTGGCGGGTATTTGAGGAAATGAAATCACTTTATTTTCTCATTCATGGTTAGGAAGTAATAGCTGACCAAAGTAACGCCCCCCACCCCATACTTATAAAGCATTATAGACCAATTCAGTGCTCCGGTCTAAAATTCAATCTCTTTATCAGAATGTTCAAACTTTACATTCAAACGATAGGGCACTTGGCGGGTATTTGAGGAAATGAAATCACTTTACTTTCTCATTCATGGTTAGAGAGTAATAGCTGACCAAAGTTACGCCCCCCACCCCATACTTATAGAGCATTATAGACCAATTCAGTGCTCCGGTCTAAAATTCAATCTCTTTATCAGAATGTTCAAACTTTACATTCAAACGATAGGGCACTTGGCGGGTATTTGAGGAAATGAAATCACTTTACTTTCTCATTCATGGTTAGGAAGTAATAGCTGACCAAAGTTACGCCCCCCACCCCATACTTATAAAGCATTATAGACCAATTCAGTGCTCCGGTCTAAAATTCAATCTCTTTATCAGAATGTTCAAACTTTACATACAAACAATAGGGCACTTGGCGGGTATTTGAGGAAATGAAATCACTTTACTTTCTCATTCATGGTTAGGAAGTAATAGCTGACCAAAGTTACGCCCCCCACCCCATACTTATAAAGCATTATAGACCAATTCAGTGCTCCGGTCTAAAATTCAATCTCTTTATCAGAATGTTCAAACTTTACATTCAAACGATAGGGCACTTGGCGGGTATTTGAGGAAATGAAATCACTTTACTTTCTCATTCATGGTTAGGAAGTAATAGCTGACCAAAGTTACGCCCCCCGCCCCATACTTATAAAGCATTATAGACCAATTCAGTGTTCCGGTCTAAAATTCAATCTCTTTATCAGAATGTTCAAACTTTACATTCAAACGATAGGGCACTTGGCGGGTATTTTAGGAAATGAAATCACTTTACTTTCTCATTCATGGTTAGGAAGTAATGGCTGACCAAAGTTACGCCCTCCGCCCCATACTTATAAAGCATTATAGACCAATTCAGTGCTCCGGTCTAAAATTCAATCTCTTTATCAGAATGTTCAAACTTTACATTCAAACGATAGGGCACTTGGCGGGTATTTTAGGAAATGAAATCACTTTACTTTCTCATTCATGGTTAGGAAGTAATAGCTGACCAAAGTTACGCCCCCCGCCCCATACTTATAAAGCATTATAGACCAATTCAGTGCTCCGGTCTAAAATTCAATCTCTTTATCAGAATGTTCAAACTTTACATTCAAACGATAGGGCACTTGGCGGGTATTTGAGGAAATGAAATCACTTTACTTTCTCATTCATGGTTAGGGAGTAATAGCTGACCAAAGTTACGCCCCCCACCCCATACTTATAAAGCATTATAGACCAATTCAGTGCTCCGGTCTAAAATTCAATCTCTTTATCAGAATGTTCAAACTTTACATTCAAACGATAGGGCACTTGGCGGGTATTTGAGGAAATGAAATCACTTTACTTTCTCATTCATGGTTAGGAAGTAATAGCTGACCAAAGTTACGCCCCCCACCCCATACTTATAAAGCATTATAGACCAATTCAGTGCTCCGGTCTAAAATTCAATCTCTTTATCAGAATGTTCAAACTTTACATTCAAACGATAGGGCACTTGGCGGGTATTTGAGGAAATGAAATCACTTTACTTTCTCATTCATGGTTAGGAAGTAATAGCTGACCAAAGTTACGCCCCCCGCCCCATACTTATAAAGCATTATAGACCAATTCAGTGTTCCGGTCTAAAATTCAATCTCTTTATCAGAATGTTCAAACTTTACATTCAAACGATAGGGCACTTGGCGGGTATTTGAGGAAATGAAATCACTTTACTTTCTCATTCATGGTTAGGAAGTAATGGCTGACCAAAGTTACGCCCTCCGCCCCATACTTATAAAGCATTATAGACCAATTCAGTGCTCCGGTCTAAAATTCAATCTCTTTATCAGAATGTTCAAACTTTACATTCCAACGATAGGGCACTTGGCGGGTATTTGAGGAAATGAAATCACTTTACTTTCTCATTCATGGTTAGGAAGTAATAGCTGACCAAAGTAACGCCCCCCACCCCATACTTATAAAGCATTATAGACCAATTCAGTGCTCCGGTCTAAAATTCAATCTCTTTATCAGAATGTTCAAACTTTACATTCAAACGATAGGGCACTTGGCGGGTATTTGAGGAAATGAAATCACTTTACTTTCTCATTCATGGTTAGGAAGTAATAGCTGACCAAAGTTACGCCCCCCGCCCCATACTTATAAAGCATTATAGACCAATTCAGTGCTCCGGTCTAAAATTCAATCTCTTTATCAGAATGTTCAAACTTTACATTCCAACGATAGGGCACTTGGCGGGTATTTGAGGAAATGAAATCACTTTACTTTCTCATTCATGGTTAGGAAGTAATAGCTGACCAAAGTTACGCCCCCCACCCCATACTTATAACGCATTATAGACCAATTCAGTGTTCCGGTCTAAAATTCAATCTCTTTATCAGAATGTTCAAACTTTACATTCAAACGATAGGGCATTTGGCGGGTAATTGAGGAAATGAAATCACTTACTTTCTTATTCATGGTTAGGAAGTAATTGCTGACCAAAGTTACGCCCCCCACCCCATACTTATAAAGCATTATAGACCAATTCAGTGCTCCGGTCTAAAATTAAATCTCTTTATCAGAATGTTCAAACTTTACATTCAAACGATAGGGCACTTGGCGGGTATTTGAGGAAATGAAATCACTTTACTTTCTCATTCATGGTTAGGAAGTAATAGCTGACCAAAGTTACGCCCCCCACCCCATACTTATAAAGCATTATAGACCAATTCAGTGCTCCGGTCTAAAATTCAATCTCTTTATCAGAATGTTCAAACTTTACATTCCAACGATAGGGCACTTGGCGGGTATTTGAGGAAATGAAATCACTTTACTTTCTCATTCATGGTTAGGGAGTAATAGCTGACCAAAATTACGCACTCCGCCCCATACTTATAAAGCATTATAGACCAATTCAGTGCTCCGGTCTAAAATTCAATCTCTTTATCAGAATGTTCAAACTTTACATTCAAAACGATAGGGCACTTGGCGGGTATTTGAGGAAATGAAATCACTTTACTTTCTCATTCATGGTTAGGGAGTAATAGCTGACCAAAGTTACGCCCCCCACCCCATACTT